>NC_133538.1:341883984-342202103 GCF_048544455.1 Silene latifolia
CTTCATTGCCTCCTTTTTCTGGGGATCATCATCCTCTCGTTGCCTCTTCAACTGTGGTTTTGGATATGATTCGGAGCTTCCCACGCTGTACTTCTTGTGGGCGGGATGGTTTTCGTGCCTAACACCTTATAGACTGTTTGATTGAGTGGCGCTGTTGTGGCTATCTCTGATGATTTGATCACTTTTATTACTAGGGTGGTTAATCTTTTTCATGAGGGCCGGTGTCCTCTTCCTCTGGGTGAGTACATTGCCAGCGCCCCTCTTACGCCACTTGTTAAACCGGGTGGTGGGGTTCGTCCTATTGTTGTTGGCACGGTCTGGAGACGGCTTGTCTCTAAGGTTGGTGCTTTTATGGTTGGTCCTTCTTTATCTTCTTATTTTGATGGACTTCAGTCTGGGGTGGGTGTGTCCAGTGGAGGAGAGGCTATCTTGTATGCCTTGAACCGGCTCATTGAGGCTCGGAGTGCTGAGGTGGGGCTTTCTATGTTGCTGGTTGATTTCCAGAATGCGTTCAACCTTGTTGATCGTGCGACCAATCTTCAGGAGGTCCGCCGTCTTTGCCCGGTTCTTTCCCGTTGGATGGAGTTTTGTTATTCTAGCCCTCCCCGACTTTTTTATGGGGAACACTGCTTGTGGTCTTGTCAGGGTGTCCAGCAGGGTGATCCGTTGGGCCCTTTGCTTTTCGCTTTGGTTTTGCATCCCTTAGTATGCAAGATCCAGGACACTTTTGACCTCACTATGCAGGCGTGGTACTTAGATGATGGCACCATCGTGGGTGGTACTTTGGAGGTGGGGAAGGTCTTGGATTTGATTATGGTGGATGGCCCTCGTTTTGGACTACATCTTAATGTCTCCAAGACGGAGGTCTTTTGGCCTGTTGAGGATCCTCAGAGTCGGATTCCTGGGGTTCCCCCCCCCCTCTTTTTCTCGGCCATTGCGTGGTGTTATAGTTTTAGGTGGACCTGACAGTACTTGTCCTGGTTTTGGAAGTGAGATTGTGGCGAAGAGAGTAACTTAGACCATTGAACTAATGGACTTGGTTGCGAGGATTGAGGACCCGCAATGTGAGTTGCTTCTACTTCGAGCTTGTACTGGTATTTCTAAGCTCTATTTCTCACTTCGTACTTGATCCCCTAGTGTTTTTGGATAGGTACATCTTCCTTTTGATGTCGCTCTTCGTTCCAGCTTGGAACCTATTGTCACCGCGTCTGGGCCGAGTTTTGGGGATTGGCAGTGGCGCCTTGCTACATTCCCTTTTAATCTTAGTGGTCTTGGTGTCTATGCGGCGGGAGATGTTTTATTTTATGCTTTTATTGCGTCCCATTTGCAGGCTAAGCTCCTCGGCCCTTCTGTATTGTTGCTGCTGGCCCTGCTTTTGATGATGCCGCGCGGGTGTTTACTGCGACTACAGGCTCTGGTATCTTAGGTAACCCTAGTGGAATTGATGCCCCCAAACTTATGAAAAATTTGGCAGACATTTATTTCGGGATGGTTCTTTGTTGCCCTCGAGTCTGTTTTCTCTTTGTGACACAACAATGGCGCCTTGCTTTATGGCAGTCTCAGCAGGGTTCTCACTCCTCTGATTGGTTACGTGCGGTTCCTATCTCGGGGTTGGGTCAGACTATGAACGGGAGGACTTACCGTAGTGTGCTTGGGTATCGTCTGAGTGTTCCGTTATTCACGGTATCTAGGCCCTGTCCTGCTTGCTCTCGGGTTTTTGCTGAGAATGTTTTTGGGGACCACGCTGTTTCCTGTACTGGTACTGTGGGCATTAAACATCGGCATAACCTCGTCCGAGACACTCTTTTCGACATCTGTTATAGATCTGGTATTACTGCGGGTAAGGAGGTTTATATCGCTTTGGTTGATGGGCATGGTGGCTCTCTTCGTCCAGCGGATTTGTTGCTTTATTCTTGGGACAGAGGGCGTGATGTGTGCGTTGACTTGACAGGGTCTTCTCCTTTGACTCAGACTGGGATGACGGATTTTGTGCCTGGTCGGGTTGTTGGAGCTTGTGTCCTCCACAAATTAGTGTGATAACATTTATAAATCTCTTATAGGTTCACAAGGGTATACTTCGTATTTTATCAGTTGATTAACGATTACCTAATAACGGTTGGCTTGCTAGAAAGTTTGACGTTATTATCATACTGATGGCGGTAATCAACTGGTCCCTAAAAGTCACACCTTAAGGATGTGTTTGAGAAATGTGATTATGGAAATGTAATCACATTGATGCCTTATATGAATAAAAGGTTAGTTCAAGTATTTGACTAAACAGTTAGTCAACGTGTTGATGAGACGATTATTTAATGTCGATTAAATAATATTAGCTGACACGAATTAATTGTCAATTCGTAAATTAAATATAATAGGTTATATTTAATAAATGTATATAATGTTAGCTTAAACGAATTACGATGTTAATTCGTAATTAAATTTAATCGGTTATATTTAATTAGCAAATTATAAATATGCGATATTTATAGTTAATGTATATATTATACGATATTGTCATAATAAATGATGACGGACCGGTGTTAAGTGTATGGACTTATTAATAAAGGACGACATTAATGACAATTTATAATTAATACACATTTGTACATTTAGAAAACCAACCAAAAATAAGAAGATATTTTTCTCCTTATTGTTGGTGAATTTTCGGTCAAAGGGAGATAAAAAAGGAAGAAATAAATCTTCCCATTTCACTCCCATTTTGGCCGAATTAGAGAAGGAAAAAAAGAAAAAAAATCTTCCTTATTTTCACTCCATATTTTCGGTTATAATAGGAGTGAAAGGAGGATTATTTTTTTACTTGTTTTTATTTTCACTAAACTCTCATCAAAACAAAAACCCTAAATTTTATTTTAGAAATTAGGGTTCCTCTTCAAGTAAAAGGGGATCGATTCTAGCAAGAAGAAAAGGGCATATCTCATATCATCTTGGGTGCAACTAATAGGTGAATATCATTGCGATATTGTTCTTAGGCCGATTTTGCTAGGACCGAAGGTTGATTTCATAATCTCTCTATTTTGTTTATGCAAATTTCTTTTATGACTACTTTTCATTTTAATAATTTCGTTATAATCCTTATTATGTTAATGGAAGTATACCGATATTTCCCACAAGTGGTATCAGAGCCAAGGCCACGAAATTATTTTGATGATTATCATAATTGATTTAAACAAATTTTCGAGAAAAAAAAAGGGGAGGTTTCGGCTGTCAAAAATTTTTTGGGCCGTAGGGTTCATTTTTTTGCCTTTTGCTTTTGTTTTTTTTTTTGGTGATTTATTTCCATTTAGATTTTTCCTATTGTTGTTTTAATCAGTTAAAAAGATTATATGAAGAATTGGTAGATGTTTGATTTAATGAAAGATTAAGTTAAAATGTAAATGGAAATCGTCTTGTTGATGATGTTAAAATTGTTTTTGCTATATTGTTTTTTGCATATACGGTTAATCATGTTTCGTTAATTAATATGCTAATCTTATTCTAATAGCAACTATAAACGATTTTGTTCATCTTAAAAAAATTTGGGCTGTTTTGTTTTTGATTCAGCCGAGTACAATAAAAAAAAACTGTTTTTTTTGTTGTTGTTAGGGCATTTTGCCGAAAGAAAAAAAAAGGTTTTAGGGTTTTTCTTTGGCTAATTCCGAGGGCTGGAAAATAAAAAAAAACCTTTTTTTTTGTTTTGTTTCGGTTATTGAGGAATTACCGAGAGTTTAAAAAAAAATTGTTTTGTTTTTTTTGCTTTTGCCGAGACAATTTAAAAAAAAAAAAGAGGTTTCTTTTGTTTTTGTTTTGGTCAATATTGATTATACACTAAATCAATAATGTATGATTAATTGTTGTGAAGAAGTTCACAATTTAAGATACCTAATTCTTTTAAAGAAGTTTAAAATATTGATGGATTAAATTCATATTACAAGTTTAATAGGAATTAAGATTGAAATTAATGTGAGTAAGTGAGAAATTGTCACTTAATTCGATCATTTAAATAGGTGGTTTGGGTAAAATTAATCTACATAATTAAGGAATTATGTCTTGCATGTTTAATTTATTTAGTTGATGTATTTTTTTTGTTGAATGAATCGTTGAATGGATTTATTTACGTATTTTTTTTGCAATCGGTTGTAATTTGTAATACCTAGTGTGGCCTTAGTTAAATTATGTTTTCGTAATGATGGAAACATAATTTTTAATGTAATTTGAGATCTCGTATCTCCGTTTGGTTTTCTTTATTTATTACGGTTTTTAATTTAGAATGTAAATAGGTTTATCATGTAATTTTAAATTGTAATTTTTGAGAAGACTAAAGATGGAGATTGGAGCTCACTCCCGCTACATGGACCAAGATGGAACATCAAGACAAGCTTCTCGGGTCCAAGGATGGATTCCAAAATTGTATTTAATGTTCATTTTGGTAGATAGGCCACACTAGGACTTTTTATTGCTTTTACGTTTTCCATTCCTATTGCTTTTCATTCACATGATAGTTAATGAATCATATTCCGCCTAAACCAAACCACCTACTACTAAAATGCATGAAAATTGACCCATATAGATTATATGTTAGTTTTCATAGACATACAGATGTCACTCAGTTTAAGCCATCACCTTAGTTTATTCATTCACGCATGCCAGATATTAGTTCACTTAAAATGAATTAAAATAAAGTTGATGGGATCTTCCTCTAAAACGGAAATTGAGATTAGTCTTTATAAGGGCAAACAACTATGAATCCCTTCTTCGTCGGTAGGCATAATATGACCCCTTCTACGTTGAGTAAGTAGTTTGTGTTGACTTAGTTTATCTCAACATTATAGTCCGAAGAGTTTCTCGTGATTATGATGGACTCAAGATAGAACTTACAGAAATTTATCGACCAAGAATTCTAACAGTAGAATTAGCCAAAAGGTTGGCTTATCAATTTACAGATAATTTAGTCTTGGGATCATTTATATAATTCTTGAGGGAGGTCAATTATCTAAATGCTTGAGTGTTCGCTTATAACAGTTTTGCATTAAGACTTAAAATCATAACGATGCATATGCTTATTATTTTTATTCTTCTTTTCGCAATGTAGAATACGTTTATTTTGATATAACTGTTACAACATATGGCTGGAAATTACGAAATCCCAATGTCGAGTGCCACACTTGGACGCGAGTCCTGGCTTAAAGTTTTTATGGACAACATGAATCAGTTCACACGACTGAAAAATGATGGGTCCAACTTTGCGGATCGGGAGGCAAAGACTACGGAATGCGCCATTGCTGACGGTAAGCTCAAGTACTTAACTGAGCCAATACCGGCAAACCCAGGCCCCAATGCAGGAGTTAACGAGTCACTTGCTTATAGTGATTTCGTCATGGAAGCGGGTGCGATATAGAACGTACTCATATTTGCAATGGAAACCAATTTGCAGAGACGCTACATTGCCTAAGGTGCAAACAAGATTTTCACCACGCTCACTAACGAGTTCTCAAAAGCACCGAGAATCGTTACTTATGAGCATACCCGTCGCTTCTTTGATGCGAAACTCCAAAGGGGCCAACCGGTTAGCCCACACATTTTTATCATGATTGAGAATGTCAAGAAATTGGAGGCACTTGATTGCAAAATCAGTGAGAGCATAGTCATTGACTGAATGCTTCATTCTCTTCATGATGGTTTTGCCCTTTTCAGGGCGAACTACTACATGAATGACTTGAAGAAAATTCCTCATGAGCTACACTCACTTCTCGTACAGACCGAGAAGGATATGAAATTGAGTGGGAGCATGAAGCAGGATGTTCTCACGATTTCCAACAAAAATAAAGGTAAGGGCAAAGCTCCAGGCGACCTAACTGTAGGTAAGCCGAAGTTCAAGAAGCCAGGAAAGGGTAAGAGTGGGCCTGGTGAGACTAGTGGCTCACAAGGCAAGGCAAAGAGCAAGGGCGGTGACATTGAGTGCCACCATTGTCACAAGACTGGACATTGGGCATAAAAGCAGGCCGCGTCGTTCCTGTTGGTATGTCATCTTATATTCATATGATTGAGATTAACCATGCAAATTTCGGAACTTGGGTACTTGATACTGGTTGTAGTTCTCATCTGTGTAATCAATTGCAGGGCCTAAAAAACATCACACCTCTCGGAAAGGGTGATGTGGACCTGCGAGTCGGGAATGGAGCTAGAGTTGCTGCAGTCTCGAAGGGAACATACGTAATCCAACTCCCTAGTGGTTTTGAGTTATTTTTAAATAACTGTTACTATGTACCCAGTTTGTCTAAGAACATTATTTCAGTTTTCGTACTTGATAATGACGGTTTTTCATTTTTAATAAAGGATAATAGTTGTATTTTCTCTTTCAATGAAATGATTTATGGCAAAGCAGTTTCCATGAATGGAATTTACATCTTAGATCAAACCACGCGGAAGTATTACACGTGAATAATAAGAAATTAAAGGTTGGTGACAAAGATCAAACCTATCTATGGCATTGTCGAATGGGACACATAAATGAAAAACGCGTGAAGAAACTCGTCGATAATGGTACTATTCCCGCATTCGATTTTTCTACATATGGCACGTGTGAATCATGTCTCATTGGCAAAATGACTCGAATTTCCTTCAAAGGTGTTGGAATGCGCGCTAGTGAACTATTAGGACTCATACATACGGATGTTTGTGGACCTATGTCAATTACCGCTAGAGATGGCTATAGATATTTTATCACTTTCACAGACGATTTGAGTAGATACGGATATGTCTACTTAATGAAGCATAAAAGTGAGTCCTTTGAAAAATTCAAGGAATACCAGAACAAGGTTGAGAACCAACTGGGTAGAAAGGTTAAAGCACTCCGTTCAGATCGGGGTGGCGAATATCTTTCAAATGAGTTTGATCAACACCTTAAAGACTGTGGAATCGTTTTGCAGTTAACTCTACCTAGAACACCTCAATTAAATGGTGTGTCCGAACGGAGAAATCGAACCTTACTTGATATGGTTCGATCCATGATGAGTCACACGGTAGTACCTGATTCATTATGGGGTTTAGCTCTTTTGTCAGCTGCTCTTATACTTAACCGAAGTCCGACTAAAGCTGTCGACAAGACTCCATATGAAATGTGGAAGGGAACGGTCCCTAACTTGTCCTTTATTCGGGTTTGGGTCTGCGAGGCTTATGTCAAGTGGAGACACAAGGATAAGCTCGGCCCGCGATCGGTCAAGACATACTTTATTGGTTATCCAAAAGGAACGTTTGGTCATTACTTCTATTCGCCTACCGAACATCAAGTTTTTGTTGCGGCTAGTGCGACGTTCTTAGAGAAAGAATTTCTCGAGAACAAGACAAGTAATAGAACCTTCGAGATGTCGGAGATTCCAGAACCAACAACCGAGGAACAGATGGAGGAAGTTGTTCCTCCAACTGATGATACGGTTAATATTCTTGAGGAACCTAGGAGGTCGGGTAGAGTCTCTAATTCTCCGGACAGATACATTGGTATGGTCGAGGATAATGACGTTTTGCTCCTAGAGAGTAATGAACCCGCTACCTATAAAGGTGCTATGTCCTGTTCCGACTCAAAGCTATGGCTCGAAGCCATGCAATCCGATATGGACTCCATGTATGAGAATGACGTATGGGATCTTGTTGATTTACCTAATAAGGTAAAACCTCTACAGTGCAAATGGCTTTACAAAATAAAGCATTCTGTAGATGCGCAACCAGATACCTATAAGGCACGACTAGTGGCAAAAGGTTTCACTCAAGTGCATGGATTGCATTATGATGAAATTTTTGCACCTGTAGTCATGCTACGTTCCATTCGGATAATCTTAGCGATTACCGCTTTTCATGACTATGAAATTTGGCAAATGGATATGAAAACCGCCTTCTTAAACGGTTATTTGGAGGAAGAGTTGTACATGGTACAACCCGAAGGTTTCATAGATCCTGAACATCCTAAGAAAGTATGCAAGCTTAAGCGTTCCATTTATGGACTTAAGCAAGCTTCTAGGAGTTGGAATCATCGTTTCGACCAGGTGATAAAAGAGTACGGTTTCACTCGATCGGTCGAGGAACCATGCTTATATATCAAGTCGAGTGGGAGCAAGATTGTATTCTTGATATTGTATGTCGATGAGATACTCTTGATTGGGAATGACATTCCTCTCTTATCTTCAGTTAAAGGATGGTTGAAGAACCATTTCCAGATGAAAGATCTGGGTGAGGCACAACGCATATTGGGAATCCGTATCTACCGAGATAGATCACGACGGACGTTATCACTTAGTCAGGAGTCTTATTTGGATAAGATTCTTGAGAGGTTCAGCATGACCAACTCCAAGAAGGGGAACCTTCCAATGACGTCTGGGATGCAGTTGAGCAAGTCTCAGTCACCCACGATGCCTGAAGGGATTGAGCGCATGAGTCGTGTTCCTTATGCATCTGCAATAGAATCAATCATGTATGCCATGATATTCACACGTCCAGACGTGGCATATGCATTGAGTATGACGAGTCGGTACCAAAAGAATCCAGGTGAAACACACTGGACAGCTGTTAAAAACATCCTCAAGTACCTACGGAGAACTAAGGATAGGGTATTGACTTATGGAGGCGATACTAAGCTATGCGGAATCAGTTACGCAGATGCTAGCTTCCAAACGGATCGAGATGATTCAAAATCTCAGTTCGGGTTCGTCTTCACTGTTAATGGTGTTGCGGTCAGCTGGAAGAGTTCCAAACAGAGTGTTGTAGCAGATTCTACCACTGAATCCGAGTACTATGCCGCTTCGGAAGCAGCTAGGGAAGCTATATGGATGCGTCAATTCTTAGAAGGACTTACGATAGTTCCTAGTTCGAATGACCCGATCACCATCTATTGTGACAATAGAGGTGCCATCTTCCAGGCTAAGGAGCCTAAGTCTAGCAACAAATCTAGACATGTACATCGGAAAGCTCACCTGATCCGTGATTATGTGGAGCAAGAAGAGATAGTGATTGACAAGATAGCTTCGGATGATAACATCGCGGACCCTCTCACTAAACCGTTGAATTTTGATAAGCATGAAGGGCACGTTATTTCCATGGGAATTAAACGTGTTCCTGAGTTGTAGTAGTTGATTATGGATTTGATACATTATCTTTTTCAAATACTATTTATAACTTCATCGTTTTTATAATATTCTGTTTTTCATGTGGATTGTACTGACAACATTGAACGCCACAAAGTGAACTGAATTACATTATATTTGTTTTGGTCCGTAATCGCCTTAATGAGCTGATAACTCTGGCTATTATATTGTGCAGTCGATTGATGGTGGGTTCAACGAGCCATAAGTCAATCAGTTGGCTGATCGATCACAAATACGGGTTATAACGATACCTCGTAGGACAATTATTTTTTGGTGACAACGTAATGGAGTCCTAAATGTTTAAAAACATTCGGTGCCAGGTCGTGGATTGGACTTCCATTGTGTTCCTAGAGTCGATTCTTTTGACTATCGACTGTCTCTTGAGATTAAGTCAGTTTTTGGGTGACTTTGGTTTCTTTCTCATGGTCTGCCGTAACTAGAGACTAAGTACATTTTTTCTGGGTCATTTCATACTGTGCTTACATCTGCAGGATTCGAGTTGAAGAAAATATCCAACCCTTATCAGGTATAGCTACTTCTCAGGGCCACTCGAGGAGTTGTAATTGAAATGCAAGGCCATACTCGAATAAATATTTGTTTATCAGTTAAGTTACTCTTTAGTCGGGGAAACCACTCTTGATACAGATCACTTGTAAAATACGACCTTTGTGAATACAGATTTTGCAAATTGTTTTACATTGAGTAGGAGAAATTTTAGGATATGAGAATCGGTTATCGCACATACACCTGTGAGGACAAGTGGGAGTTTGTTGGAGCTTGTGTCCTCCACAAATTAGTGTGATAACATTTATAAATCTCTTATAGGTTCACAAGGGTATACTTCGTATTTTATCAGTTGATTAACGATTACCTAATAACGGTTGGCTTGCTAGAAAGTTTGACGTTATTAGCATACTGATGGCGGTAATCAACTGGTCCCTAAAAGTCACACCTAAAGGATTTGTTTGAGAAATGTGATTATGGAAATGTAATCACATTGATGCCTTATATGACTAAAAGGTTAGTTCAAGTATTTGACTAAACAGTTAGTCAACGTGTTGATGAAACGATTATTTAATGCCGATTAAATAATATTAGCTGAGACGAATTAATTGTCAATTCGTAAATTAAATATAATAGGTTATATTTAATAAATGTATATAATGTTAGCTTAAACGAATGAAGATGTTAATTCGTAATTAAATGTAATCAGTTATATTTAATTAGCAAATTATAAATATGCAATATTTATAGGTTAATGTATATATTATACGATATTGTCATAATAAATGATGACGGACCGGTGTTAAGTGTGTGGACTTATTAATACAGGACGACATTAATGACAATTTATAATTAATACACATTTGTACATTTAGAAAACCAACCAAAAATAAGAAGATATTTTTCTCCTTATTGGTGGTGAATTTTCGGTCAAAGGGAGATAAAAAAGGAAGAAATAAATCTTCCCATTTCACTCCCATTTTGGCCGAATTAGAGAAGGAAAAAAAATTCTTTCCTATTTTCACTCCATATTTTCGGTTATAATAGGAGTGAAAGGAGGATTATTTTTTTACTTGTTTTTCTTTTTACAAAACTCTCATCAAAACAAAAACCCTAAATTTTATTTTAGAAATTAGGGTTCCTCTTCAAGTAAAAGGGGATCGATTCTAGCAAGAAGAAAAGGGCATATCTCATATCATCTTGGGTGCAACTGATAGGTGAATATCATTGCGATATTGTTCTTAGGCCGATTTTGCTAGGACCAAAGGTTGATTTCATAATCTCTCTAATTTGTTTATGCAAATTTCTTTTATGACTAGTTTTCATTTTAATAATTTCGTTATAATCCTTATTATGTTAATGGAAGTATACCGATATTTCCCACACGGGTTGTCGCTGATGCTGCTCAGCGTAAGTGTGCTAAGTACGAGGATTTGTGCGCGACAGCGGGTTATGGTTTCCTTCCTTTCTCTTTCTCTTCACTTTGGGAGCTGGGTTCGGATACTGTTGCCTTGCTCAAGCGGATCCAGAAAATCTCGGTATCTCAGGATGCGGGGGCTCGGGTGGCTGCTTACATTATTACTGGACTTAGCTTTGCTGTTGCTAAGTGGGAGCCCAGATTGTCTCTCAGCTCTCCGCCAATTTCATGTAAACTTTTATTTTTCTTTTAATGAAAGTCACAAGATCCTTCTATAATAATAATAATAATAATAATAATAATAATAATAATAATAATAATAATAATAATAATAATAATAATAATAATAATAATAATAATAATAATAATAATAATAATAATAATAATAATAATAATAATAATAATAATAATAATAATAATAATAATAATAATAATAATAATAATAATAATAATAATAATAATAATAATAATAATAATAATAATAATAATAATAATAATAATAATAATAATAATAATAATAATAATAATAATAATAATAATAATAATAATAATAATAATAATAATAATAATAATAATAATAATAATAATAATAAGGGTATGGGAGCCCAGATTATTTCTCGGCTCCCCACCAATTTCATGTAAACTTTAATATTTTTCTTTTAATGAAAGCTGTGTGCATCCTTTTTTAAAAAAAAAAAAAATTAAAATTAAAATTAAAATTAAAATAAAAATAAAAATAAAAATAAAAATAAAAATAATAATAATAATAATAATAATAATAATAATAATAATAATAATAATAATAATAATAATAATAATAATAATAATAATAATAATAATAATAATAATAATAATAATTATTATTATAATAATAATAATAATAATAATAATAATAATAATACATGTTACTAGAAACTTCCACCCACCCATATATACATATTCCACATACCCTTACCACACTCATCTTATCACATTTCACACAACTCACGAAAAATTTAGAGAGAGAGAAAGAGAGGGAAAAGGGGAGAGATTTGAAGGAATCTTTTGTCCCTCCGCATCAAGATCTTAAGGTATGACCGTCTTATACTAGCCCATATTTTATTTAATTTATACCGTTGACCCGACATGACCTTGACCCACCTTGTACCGTCGTTAACCAACTGTTGACCACCATTGACCGTCTTAAATTAGGGTTTGACCATGACTTATACATTGTTTGACCAACCACACCTCTTAAGGGTCTCATACACATTCCAACTCGCATAGCTCCGCACGTAACCTTATTCCGCATGTTTCTAAATCCAAGCAGGGAGAAATAAATACTATAGATATGACATAAGATACACGCATGACGATAACTAGCATTTGATTAACACTTTCCATTCCTAAACAATCCAACTTAACACATCAACATGCTCACAAATAAACATCCATCATGCTTCACATTGACTTGGCTATAATTACTCATATAATCACATCATCTACTACCAACATGAATCTACCTTAGAAACACCAAACCAAGAATATGCAACAATTATATGCACACCATAAATGTCTCATTACATCCACGCACTGTGACCGACTTGAGTTAAGAGGACAAGAGTACAACCTTGGGACGTCTCCCAAGCTTGTCAGGAGATCCCTACAACTCCAACTGGATTTATTTTTAATTGACACCCCAAAGTTCATTGGTTTATTAGTTTAAGCTTCAAAATTGTCACTCTGATACCACTTTGTAACACCCTTATAATCCGGGAGGCCTTCCTCAAGGCTATCCTAACCCATGAAGGTATCACATGACTTGGTTTCCCAAGATTGTAGTGCTAACAACCGAAGTAAAGCAATCTAGCATAGATAAGTTTAATGTTAAGTTAAGTTAATTTATTACATGTCCGGGGATTTAAATATCAATCCCAAATACACAAACCCGAATAAATAAAGTGGAGTCTAAAGTGTCAAAAAGCTAAGACAACAACAAGTGACGACATGTTAATGCGAGAACCGCTCCCAATCCTCCAACATATGTATACACAATCAACCTCTCAAGCCACTGCTCCCCATATAAGCGGAAATCATCATATGGTTCACAAAAAACTTTTTAAAATATTTTGTTTAGCTTCAGTAATACAAATGCCTACTAACTCATATGAATGTGAAAGGTTAAACGATTATGATACGAAATAATGATGTAACAATGCAAGTTATCTAAAATCCATGTCTCCTACAAACCAAACCCGGTGACGGCATCGCATTACCGCCGTCAACAGCCGGACCGCAGTCCATAATAAGGTACTCGGGACACATTCGTGGTATCAGACCCGGGCACTAACAGGATCCCTGCCAGACGTCGTGCCTCAACCATACGAGTCCCTCCAAACTCGAATCATTAAAGTGCAGGTCCCTCTTGGAGTGGGAAGCTTCAAGAAGCGACCAAAGCATAAGACGGTGTCCCAATCGTCTTACGTCTCCTCAACAACAACCGATATGATATTCTCAAATCCTCCACTCACCACCTCCAACATCCACAATAAACCAAATATGCACATTATGCCAATAAGACTTTCCACAAAATAATAAACCATCTTATGACAAGAATCCACATGTTTACTAATAATCAACTAATCAATTGACAATCTTCCCAATTCATGTTATAATGCAACTAAGTGATATCGTGATGCCAAATCCACATACCCAATCACAAGATATGATGAACACCCAGCATTAGTTTGCAACAAAACCCTAATTACTTACTTACTCATGTTATCATGCAACTACCACATGTATTATGTAATTCATGACAACTAAAGCGAAAGCAAACACTCATATTATGCAAACTGAGTAGTGAAACCCTACCTCTTGAAAATCTTCAAGTAATTAGGCAAGCCAGCTAGAAGGGCTCCTCAATAAAGTCTCCTCCTACACAATTAATAACTGACTATCACAACAAAATACTACAACAATAATAATACTAATTAACCCCCTAATTACCCCACTTAATTAGACAAAACCCTAACATACAAGTGTAAACAAATGGCAAAGGATGTGAATTGGAGGACAAATCTTCAAAGTATGGACAAATTATTGAGAGGATAAGATTTGAGAGGATTTTAGTGGATTTTGAGAGATAAGGAAGATAGGATTTATAGGAAGTGATTGGAAAAATTTGAAAAGAGAGCTTAAGTATTAAGGCCTAACAAACAAGGCCCAAACGCGAAAATTGGTCTAAACCCGTACACTCGGGTCGAGTGCCGGTGCCACTCGGTCGAGTGTGTAACACCCCGATTTTCAATTAAATTAAATTACATTAAAAAATCACGAAAATACGAGGATATTATAATCAATATACAAAGTCTCTTTACAAAATGCTATTTATACAAAATGATACAAAATGAAATAAAACTTCAACAAAGTCTTTAATCAGAAGCTCGACTTGAAAATCTTTTGAACTGTAGCGGAAGTCACCTGAAAATAAACTGTCACACCATTACCGAAGTAATACACATTACCTCAATATAAATAAGCCACCTCTATCAATTTAAATATTAGAACTAAAGGAAAGGAAAGCGAGAAATCATTACTTTAGTATTTCCAATGACAAAAAGAAATGAACTAGGCTGAGGTAGGATTCACTCCACCTCATACAACTAGTAAAGACAATTTTTTATGCCCGGCTCGCCACAGCGGGTTATGAGCCAAACTATAATCCTTAGCATTTTTGTATGTGAAGAGTCTATCGATCCGAAATACTCAAGAAGAGGGGGGGGGGTGAATTGAGTATAAAAACTTTAGCCCACTTTTTAGATTGTCCATATGAGCGTGAATTAATAATTAATTATTTAAAGTTTATCGATTAAACTTTAACTAATTAATCAATCAATGTAAACGTAGACGAAAAAATAAAGAAAAACGAGTGACACACATGGTTTTGAAGTGGTTCAGTGTCACAAGTCGAAACCTACGACCACAATTCTCGATTAATAACTTTAGTACCTTTTTACAGATTAAAAAATTATCAACCTACTCGTACAACTAACTCTAGTTGTAAATTAAGTGAGTATCGTTAAATACTCGGTTTTGTCTAACTTACGTTAATAAGAAAGTGCTCAATTGTTCTTCTAGTGTTCACAATATGAACGAGTAAGAAACAATATTTAAGCGCTATTTTCCAATAACGTAATTCTTATAAATAAAGAGCAATATGAAGCACGACTTTTCATAAGGGATTTTCGAATGCAAAACAATTTAAATAAAGGAATTTTAGTATCCCGTAAATTTAATTTGAAAGAATGAGGTACTCATGTATATATAGTAGAGAAGAGAATTAGGGTTTAGTCGAAACCCTAGAAGGTGTCGTGAGGCTCTAAAGAATTGTTTCTTAAGAAACAAATCTTAGCTCTTATTATTTTAATTCATTTCATATTTCATTTATGTAAATAAGATAAATCTAAATAGTTGTTAAGATATGAAAATATCTTATAACAACTTATTCTAGATTCAACCTAATAGATTACTTGAGCAATGGGTTAGAACGAAATGGATGGCGGCTCATAAGCCCATCCTTTATTTCGAAACCCTTGTTAGAAATATAGATGTATGAATTAGGGTTTAGATCTAAATAAATTTGAGAACCGTAGATAGCATGACAACTCATATGTTTTTTTACTAATCAATAGGATATCATAAATTATTTAATCTAATCAAACCCTTATCTCCTTTCTAACATACACACACGTACAATCACGAAAAATATGAAAGATTTTAAGCTACGAAAATCAATTTTAAAACCCTTAATCGTGACTTCAAATTGCAGCCCAAATTTATAAGTCAAATGTCTATAACATTAAGCTTGGTAAGTAAAGTTATAGGTGAAATAGCTATAACTGTACCTTTCCAACATTAGCTCTAAAAATACCGTTATTGGACGATGTCCTATACTAGCTAATCTTCCTGGAGATCTTCAGTATATGGATCATCTCTTCATCTTGAGCATAAGCTCTTCATCTTGAGCTTCTCAAAGACTTGATCATGCCTTTTGCTTGAGTGATCATTGTAGTTAAGATATCCACAACAATGTTTTAAGATCCTTCAATGTTATAGCTCAAGCAGCTATAACATTGCTTTAATGATGCTTCACAAATCTTCAATGTTATAGTCACGAATGTTATAACATTGCTTGCTTATACCGTAACCCTTATTCAATCAAACCATGACTAAACAAACGATTACGAGCAACAGATACATACATTTTATAAAGTACACTTGTCATTATCAATACATAACATATAACTATATGGTCCAACAAATTTCCCTTTTTGATTATGACAAGTCTCTCCGATTTGTGACTAAGTGCAAGTTCCCCCTCAACATAATACTACCAATGATATAGTCAGTCGAACGCAAGAACAAGCTACTTATCTTCAAAGTTATAGCGTCTAACGACCTTAAGAGATTAAAGGTTTAGATTAAAGGTTCTGACAAGGAGAAAGCTTAGGCAAATACTTAAGTCACGGTCATTTGTTCTCCCTCTTGACATCATCGAAAAGACGAGAACAAGACATAAAACAACTAGAATAATATAGACCGAGGAAAGAAATTAACATGCAAACATAAATGATAAAATGATAAACGAGTCTACGATAAGCATGCATAATAAAATATGTCTACTACAAACCAAGAGTATTATGCCTATGGGCCGAATAATAAGTTTTGCCAAAGGGCCAAATAGAGTATGATGCCAAAATAGGCCGAATGGAAAACAAAAGTTTATAGAATCAAAAGTTAAAAGGGCACTGTATAGGATTAGGACGGGTTCAAGGAATGTTGTGATTCACAACATTGGGATTCACATAATCGGGACGAGTCCTAAACTCGAGAGAGTCAAGGTTATCAAAGCAAGACCGCACATAAGTTGCTTGGGCTGTGAGACACGTCTCAAAGTTGAGCACCTTCAACGACAGAGCCTTTGTTGCCTCAAATATGAGACCCATCTCCTCACACATTGCTTTCCCATCTCACCATAAAGCCCCACCTTGATTGGCGAATGTCCTCATGCACCGCCCTATCAGCATCCTTACCCATATTCTTAAGATGCCCCTCTAACATACGCATGTAGGCTAGCACATCATCGTTGCTTACTCCACTAGAGACCGGAGCCACGGTCTTCTCCTTTGCCATACCCGCCACCAATGCTTCCAACAACTTAGTTTGAGCATCCATTTTCTCAGAAATACTCGTCATAAAGGAGTCTAACTTTTGTTCCACAGCCACCAACACATCCGACGACTTCTCCACCACACTACCTTTTGATAAAAAAATAAAATCGAGCCGAACCGTGGCCACTTTCATCAACTTAACATACGTATCACACATTTCAACTTTAATTTTCACACCATAGCTTCCCGGGATCACAGCCTTCTTAGCCTCCAACAACCGAGAGATCAACATACCATAAGGTAAATCCGAAGTCGTATAAAATTTCTCCTCGGCGACGGAAATACTTGTTTGAATAATGCGATGAAAAACAAGTAAAGGAAGGGTAACCTTTTCCCCTTCGAGCCACTTGAATACCAAAACAATCTCATAACTTGAGAGCTTGTCACGGCCTCCTCGCCTTGGAACCACCATGTTCCAGAGAAAATTAAGAAGGAACTTTAATTTAGGCGAGAAAGAACCCACCAACATGTTGCTTGTACCCGTAGAACCATCATAAAAAAAGCTTAATTTGAAGCTTCTCCTCCTCAGTCACATCTCCCCACTCCGGACTCGGGTTGATTTCCATCCCATCATGAAGGATGGAAAACAGAGTTCAAAAGTATATCGATAGTGATTGTGACTTCGGACCCCATTCACAACCGCATGCAAGACACCCTTCATAATAGAAACCAAAGCATAAAATTGGATTACTTCAATAGGATAAACCGAACTGGTCATCTCAAAAATCTCGGTCCATTCTTGAAATTTCAAGAAATCGGAGAAAAATCTCAAAGCTTCAATTTTTGTGTACCAAGCCACGGGATAAGATCGTCTTCCATGGATACTATACCGGAGAACATTGTTCATACGTGTTCGCTCTTGTTTTGTAAGGCGAATCTTATCAAGTCCCACAGCTGCTAGCATTCGACATATACTCCCGAAATAGAGTCAGTTGATGATCATCACGGCTAATTACCACATGCACCTCCTCAACCGAATTCTCCTCAACAACGACTTTATTTTTCCCTTTGTTCAGCTTTCTGCGCTTTCCCTCGACACTCGCTTCGCCCCGGTTATAATCGGGGTTGGTTAGTTTTGGGTTGGGTTGTTGTGAGTGAATGGTTTTGGGTTGTTCGGGTTTGTTGCATGGAGTTTTTGAAGACTCGACTTAGTGGATGACCGAGTTGAGGGTGAGTTGAATCGGGTTGTAGGTGGGGTTATGATGATGATGATGAAGTTGTATGAAGTTTGGGAGAGTTTGAGTGTGGGAGTTTTTTGAGAAAGAAAATTTTAGAGGGAGTGATGATGGTGATTATGACATGAGGGAGGTTGGGTATTTATGGTGTGGTAATTATTTGAGTTTGGGTAGGAGTAGGAAGTGAATTATAGGCGGCGTGTAGGCTTAGTTAGGTAAACATTCCCTTTTTTTTATATATAAAGAAATCTAGGGTAAATCTTATAAAAGATATGGTAAGATATGGGTAAAGGAATAAGGTAAGTCACATGGGATAAGATTTGGTAAATATTATGGATAACAAATTAGTAAAATAAGGTAGAGATATTTGATAGGATTTTAGCCAAAAGAGTAATTGTGATGGAAGAATTGGTTCCAAATTAAACACATAATATATATGACTAGCAGACGGAATTTTCTCGTAAAATAATATAATATTCAACATAAATATACTTACAGCGTAAAATACGGATACAGTCATACAATCTCGTCTATTTATAGTCAGTCATAAAGATCATCAATATTTGTGACAAGTTTAGCTGCCACCAATTAAACCAACTCCCAACCGTAAAATCTAAAAACTTTCTCAGGCCAATGCCTTTGTCAAAATATCTGCTCATTGTTTTTCTATACTATAAAATTCAAGTCTTATGTTGCCCTTATCGACATGGTCACTTAGAAAATGGTGTCTACTGTCTATATGCTTAGTACGAGAATGTTGTGCAGGGTTTTTAGAAATAATAATAGCACTCGTATTGTCACATAAATTAGGAACACACCCAACATTAATACCATAATCACATAATTGCTGTTTAAGCTATAATAACTAAGAACATACCAATGCAGCAGCAATATATTCGGCTTTGGCAGTAGATAGGGCAACTGAATTTTGTTTCTTTGACCCCCACGTTATAATACATGGTCCAACAAATGTAGCTATACTGGAAGTGCTTTCCTGTCAAGCGAACAACCTGTATAGCCTGTATCTGAATACCCTATGAGATCGAAATTACACTTAAGAGGATACCACAGATATAATTAAGAAGTACCAATTAAATAACTTAAGATTCTCCTAATTGCTATCATATGGGATTCTTTAGGCTACGATTGAGATCGAGCACATACGCATACACTAAACATAATATCTGGTGGCTAGCAGTTAAATATAGAAGTGAACCAATCATACCTCGGTAAGTCGATTCATTGACAGACTTGGCATCTTCATCCAATATTAATTTCTTATCAGTGACCATAGGAGTGGGCATAAAATGAGAATTTTCCATTCCAAATTTCCTGATTAGTTCCTTGATGTATTTTTGTTGGTCGATCGTAATGCCTTCACTAGTTTGTTGTATTTGCAGTCCGGGGAAGAATTTGAGTTCTCCCATCATGCTGATTTCGAATTCTGAAGTCATTAACTCTGAAAAATACATACACAACCTATTATTAGTTGATCCAAAAATAATGTCATCAACGTAAACTTGTACAACTAATAAATCTAAACCCTCGGATTTTAAGAATAGAGTTTTGTCAAGAGATCATCTTTTAAACTCACTATCGAGTAAAAATTTGGACAATCTGTCGTACCAAGACCTGGGAGCTTGTTTCAATCCATATAAAGCTTTATGTAATTTATAAACATGGTTTTGAAATTTGCTATCCAGGAATCCAGGGGGTTGCTCTACAAAGACTTCTTTATTCAAATAACCGTTAAGAAATGCAGTCTTAACGTCCATTTGAAATAATTTCATTCTTTTGTGAGCTGCAAAAGCTAGTAATAATCTACTAGCTTCAAGTCTGGCTACGGGAGCAAAGATCTCATTATAATCTATTCCTTCTTGTTGATTGTACCCCTGCACAACCAGTCTTGCTTTATTTCGTACTATAACTCCCTTGTCATCTAACTTGTTCCTAAACACCCATCTTGTACCAATAACAGATCGATATTTAGGTCTCGGAACTAAGTGCCAAACTTTATTCTGTTCGAACTATTGTAGCTCTTCTTGCATAGCGACAATCCAATCTGGTTCAACAAGAGCTTCCTTGATATTTGTTTGTTCGATGGTGGAGAGGAAGGAATAGAACGAGCAGAATTTATTTAACTTTCTACGAGTTTAAACACCCTTCTTTAAACTTCCAAGAATATTCTCCATGGGATGAGAATCCTTATATCTCCATTTCTTAGAAGTTGGAGGCTCATCATTGTCATTTGAATTGGGTTCACCTTCTTCGAATGAATGGGATCCAAGAATTGTTCCCCCTGAATCCAATCTTGGGTTTGTAGCAGAATCAGGTATACCTATGGGTTCTGTACCTTGGTTTGGATTTGAAATTATAGCTTCATCAGTTATAACTTCAGTTTCCATATTCTTGTTTTGAGAGGAGGTTATAGTATCATCAACTATAGTCTCATCTTCCTTTCCCTTGTCATTTGAAGGACTTCCAAGTTCATCATTAGCGCCTTCAATTTCTTTATCTTCCTCATCCAACTCTGGAGGTTCATCTCTGGATAGACGAAAATCTGGTTCATTCAAATCTTCTTCCTCATCCTGCTCGGCTTTATCAAACATATTCTTCTAATCAAAAATAACATGAACACTTTTCTCGATGCATATTATGTTTTACTATGGTTAAAGTATCCAAGGAAAACAGCTTCGTCACTTCTGGGATCAAATTTGCTTAAACGGTTTTTGCCATTGTTATGGACGAAACATTTACTCCCGAAGCAATGTAGATGAGATATATTAGGTTTTCGTCCTCTAAGAAGCTCATAAGGAGTCTTCTTAATTATAGGTCTAATCAAACCTCGGTTGTGAACATAGAATACAGTACTAATAGCTTCAGCCCAAAAATTACGAGGTAGACCACTACATAAAAGCATAGTGCGTGCCATATCCTCTAGTGTTCTATTCATACGTTCAACAACACCGTTTTGTTGTGGGGTACGTAGTGCAGAAAAATTGTGTACCACACCATTTTCCCTACAGAATTCTATAAAAGCATGATTACCAAATTCGGTGCCATGATCGGCACGTATAGAAACTAATTTTGTTTTATACTTATTTTGGGCAAGCTTCATTACAACAACAAACTCATAGAAAGTTTCATCTTTTGAACATAGAAAGATAGGCCAAACATATCTTGAATACTCATAAACTAGAAAAAAAATATACCTGGATCCACCTCTACTTCTTACCTTCATTGGGCCACACAGATCCTTATGTACTAGTTCCAGTGGTTCTTTGGTGCTTACTACTCTCTTAGGTTTGAATGACGATCTCACATGTTTGCAACGATCACACGAGTCACATAGCGTTTCTTGGTTAAATTTGATTGACGACAACCCTGTAACCAAATCCCATTTTTTGAGTTTATTCAGTATGGTGGAGCTAATGTGAGCAAACCTTTTATGTCATAGACAAGGATCGTCTAAAGTATCTTTCATACATGTAAAAGAGTTAGTAGGAATAGCATTCATATCAATCATGTAGACATTCCTTTTACGTTGACCCTCAAGAATAACATTACTTGTTCCTTCAATTATTATATGGCAAGTATCTGAATGAAAAACAACTTTATTTCCCTTGTCACATAATTGAGAAATATTGAGTAGATTATGCTTGAGTCCTCTAACAAGATAAACATCACTAATAGCGTGAGAAGTAGATATACCAACCTTGCCATCTCAAACAACTTTACCTTTTTTTGTTATCTCCAAAGGCAACCTTACCTCCATCAAAGGGTTCAAGTGAAAGAAATAGGTTTATATATCGTGTCATATGCCTTGAACAACCACTATCAAGGTACCATAAATTGTTTTCTTTTACCACAACCTAAAAAAAGATTAGATACAGTTTTTAGGTACACAAGCTAGGTTGGGTCCTTTGACGTTAGTCATTCTAAAAACTAGATCTTTTCTAACCCATACTTGTCTGATTATTTTCCATTTGTTAAATGAGGAGTATTGTCTAGGAGACGTCTTAGAATCCACTTTGGGGTTTACATGTTGTTGACTTCTAGGTTGTTTTGGGAAATCCTTAGTTTTATGAGACTCTTTAGGCTTTAGTTATTGTTTTGGTTCATTATTCCTTTTCTTATAGTCAAAGCCCATATCATAAAACCAAGTGAAGTTGTTATTTCTTTCTTCATTCAAATTTGGTTCATCCATAGGAATATTAATTTCTTCAACTACTGTGTCAAACGCTTTAACAAATTGAATGCCTTTTCGTAAATCTTACATGCGTTTAACACAGTTGTCTTGAATATGTGACGTATGACCACAATAATTGCAAATCAAGTATTCAGGTAAATTGACATATTTTATCTTCCTGAAATATCGTTCGGAAGGAGTTGATTTGCATTTAAAGTGGTCTCGACGACCATAGCACTCATGTCCTAAACCCATTTTCATATTATTATCTGATTGCTCAGTTAGGAAATTTAGGAAATTTAGGACTTTTGTGCTTCCTTTCCACTTATCATGAACTTTTCTAGCATGTAAGAGGAAATCCTTTAAAGGTTGGATTTCTTTAAGACATTTGGAATGATCTAATTCCATATCTTTACAGGAGTTATTCTATTTATAATTGTCACGAAAGTCCTTGAATATTTTATCAAGAACCCGTACTATCTCAGAATGTAATTTTTAGTATCAGATAATAGCATCTTCTCTAGCTGTAGCCTTAGACATTAGAAGCTCTTTGACTTTTCTCAATTCTAAGGTTATAGCTTTATTAGCTACAACTTTGGCTTGAAGATGCTTAATGTTAAGTTTTAGTTCTGAGGTTATAGCTTCATTAGCTATAACTTTAGACTCAAGAGCTATCTTTTCAACATTTGTCGATTCCTAAGTTATAGCTATATTAGCTGTAACTTTAGATTTCAGCTTCTTAGCCTTGTCTTTAAGAAGTTGATTCTCTTCAGCAATATCTAGAATCTGTTCTTTCAGTTCTTTCAGTTCCAGATCTTGTTCGTCACACTTATCAAGACTTTGATCGAAGTATTCTATTAAAGCACTTTTAGACAACTTCTTGACTTGTGTTTTTAAGTTTAAGGTAGCTTACCTCTTCTTCTTCATTGTCTGAATTAGATTCTCCTAGAAGGCAGTAATCTAAACTTGAGTCCATGATATCAATATCGCTGTCGGAAATTAGGTCAAGACAAATATTGCTTAGACAAAGATTAGCAACCTCTTCATCTTAAGACCCTTCATCATCTTCTGTGTCGAGGTCTCCCCAACACGATGTCATCATGACTTATTTAAACTCCTTATTGGCCTTTTCACGCTTAGTCTTATCCTTAATTTTCTCCCATGTGGGACAGTCTTTGATCATATGATCAGACTCTCCACCCTTAAAGCATTCTCTGTTAGCAAACGATGTTTTTTATCATATGATAAGACTCTCCACACTTGAAGCATCCATACTTTTACCTTTACTTGGTTTGGCTTCATCGTTATCTAGGACGATCTCATGAGCCAGAAGAGCTCCTATAAGCTCTTGATAAGATAAAGAAGTAAGGTCTCTTGATTCCTGCATTGCTGTGATCTTCAGATGCCATTTTTTATCAGACTCCTAAGGAATTTTCTAGCAATGTCCTCAGATTCAAACTTTCTGCCAAGATTTTTCAATTCATATATAATGCTAGAAAATCGTGCAGACATGCTATCAAGAGATTCATTTGGCTCCATTGTAAATAGCTCATATTTCTGAATCAGCAAGTCAATACGATATTTCTTAACGATTGTTGTTCGCTCATAAGCTAATTCAAGACCATCCCATATTTCCTTGGCCGAGGTACAAGAGGAAAAATGATCGAATTCATTAGATGTCATGCCATTTTGCAACAGGCTTATTGCTTTCGAGTTTTTCTCAGCCTTCTTGTAATCAACCTCCATATAGTCTTCTTTGTTTTTCTAATAGGTGGTGTCTTCAGTAGATCCGACCAAAAATTTATTCAGTCCATTCTGTATGATCTTCCAGCACTCCTAATCGTGTCACTTCACATAATGTGTCATCATGTTTTTCCAAAGTCCATAATTCTTCCCATCAAAGACGGGACACTTTAGATACTTGGAATCCATTTCACACATGTAAGGCGGCGGAATTAAAAGTAAATAAAATAAAAAGATATAGACGGATCAGCCTCTTTGTTGTTAGGCAATCAAGAGAACGAAGCTCTCATACTAATTGAAGAGTCTATCAATCCGAAATACTCAAGAGAAGGGGGGGGGGGGGATTGAGTATAAAAACTTTAGCCCACTTTTTTGATTGTCCGTATGAGCGTAAATAAATAATTAATTATTTAAAGTTTATCGATTAAACTTTAACTAATTAATCAACCAATGTAAAGGTAAACGAAACAATAAAGAAAAACGAGTGACACACGTGGTTTTGAAGTAGTTCAGTTTCACAAGTCGAAACCTACGTCAACTATTCTAGATTAATAACTTTAGTACCTTTCTACGGATTACAAAATTATCAACCTACTCGTACAAATCACCTTATTTGTAACTCAAGTGAGTATCGTTAAATACTCGGTTTTGTCTAACTTACGTTAATAAGAAAGTGCTTGATTGTTCTTCTAGTGTTCACAATATGAAAGAGTAAGAAATAATATTTAAGCGCTATTATCCAATATCATAATCCTTAGAAATAAAGAGCAATACAAAGCACGACTTTTCGTATGAGATTTTAGAATGTAAAACAATTTAAATACTTGATTAAAAGCGTTGACTCGATTTGTTTGCAAAGGAATTTTAATATCGCGAAAAGTTAATTTGAAATAATGAGGTACTCGTGTATATATAGTAGAGAACATAATTACGGTTTAGTCGAAACACTAAAAGGTGCCGTGAGGCCCTAATAAATTGTTTCTTAAGAAATAAATCTTATCTCTTATTATTTTAATTCATTTCATATTTCATTTAAGTAAATAAAATAAATCTAAATAGTTGTTAACATATCAAAATATATTATAACAAATAATTCTAGATTTAACCTAATAGATTACTTGAGCAAGGGGTTAGAACGAAATGGATGACGGCTCATAAGCTCATCCTTTATTTCGAAAACCTTATTAGAAACATGGATGTATGTATTAGGGTTTAGATCTAAATAAATTTGAGAATCCTAGATATCATGACAACTCATAAGTTGTTTTACTAATTAATATGATATCATAAATTATTTAATCTAATCAAACCCGTATCTCCTTTCTATCATACACACACGTACAATTACGAAAAATATTAAGGATTTTAAGCTACGAAAATCAATTTTAAAACCCTAAATCGTGACTTCAAATTGCAGCCCAGAATTATAGGTCAAATGACTATAACATTAAGCTTGGTAAGTAAAGTTATAGGTGAAATAGCTATAACTTTACCTTCCCAACATTACTTCTAAAAATACCATTATTGGATGATGTCCTATACTAGCTAATCTTCCTAGAGATCATCAGTATATGGATCATCTCTTCATCTTAATCATAAGCTTTTCATCTTGAGCTTCCTAAAGACTTGATCATGCCTTTTGCTTGAGTGATCATTGTAGTTGAGACATCCACAACAATGCTTTAAGAATCTTCAATGTTATAGCTCAAGCAACTATAACATCACAAATCTTCAATGTTATAGTCACTTATGCTATAATATTTCATGCTTATACCGTAACCCTTATTCAGTCTAACCATAACTAAACAAACGATTATGAGCAACAATTATAAACATTTTATAAAGTACACTTGTATGCCCGGCTCGCCACAGCGGGTTATGAGCCAAACTATAATCCTCGGCATTTTTGTATGTCCGGCTCGCCACAGCGATTTATAAGCCAAACTATAATCCTCGACATTTTTGTATGCCCGGCTCGCCAGAGAAGGTTATGAGCCAAACTATAATCCTTGTTAAAGGAAGAATGTAATTCACTTGCTAACTCCTCCCAGTCTACAATCAGTCAAATAAGGAATGAAACTATGAATATAAATAACCCTCCTCGGGATCTTTAATGTTTATCCCGATAATAAAAAAACATTTGTTATCTGGCTAACAATAACCAAAGTATATAGATTTCAGTCATTCCCCCAAAATACATTCTTAGGATCAAACGATGTGTAGCGCTAAATGAACATATCATCATTCACAAGTGAGATCAACTACCGTAATTATTAGAGACACCATACCTTAATAAAACACTTCAAGCTAAGATGAAATGTAAAAGCTATAACTTGTATAACTACCTCACTAGGAAATTCCTAGTCAAAAAGCGAGATTCTAGGTAGTTTCCCCCTTAGTTTTTTGGTGTAAAGAAGCCATTATAAATTTTATTTTAACACTTGCAAATTTAACAGTCACTCCATCCCCAGACCTCAACCCTGCTCAGGAGTTGCATCCGTCACTGAATTCGTAACACCAAAATAGCTATGACATAAAACTACGTACCTCATATGCCTCTTTATTCAATCAAACACGCAAATAGTCATGGATCACTGAATATAATTAACATAACATCCTTCTTTTGCACTCGTTCGAGCAACATCATTACAACACACAACAAGCGTGAAGCACCAGATTCATTTATCAATACCTATGATTCTTATCCATCGCAATTCATACTTATATATGCAATAACGCTCTTAAATCTGGTCAGTCCTAAAAGCTACTCCTATAATATAGACCTGAACTACATAGCTCAACAAATCTCTACATTCAAACACAAACAATCACAAACATAAACAAATGATTGACACACATGAAGCAATAACTGTGAACTAAACTAATTCACAAATGAAGAAACTCACAAAATCAGAAACTTATCATACCGAACAACCTTCATCTACTCAAATATAAATAAAATTAACTCCTACAATGAATTTGTAATTACTTGTTAAGACCGTCTCACACCTTTGTCTAATCCTCCCTCTTTTTAGGTTAAATCCATCTTATTTAACATAATAAAATGTAATTAGTAAGGATTAAACTAAGATATTGAGATTAGATAAAAAGTTCAAGGTTTACTTACGAAAATATAATGGATGATGGTGATGAATTAAGATGAACAAGCTTGATTTTTCCTATTCTCCTTCTTTTGCACTACCTCACGCCTTTCCCCCTTTCTACACTCTTCTTTTCTTTTCTTTTCTTTTCTTTTTTCTAATCCCCTCTCCTGAGATGTGTCTCACAGAGAATCATTATATATATATATATATATATATATATATATATATATATATAGAGAGAGAGAGAGAGAGAGAGAGAGGCCGAATCCGGTGAGGCCGTTAATTATGGCGAGGCGGCTGGCCTCACCAAATTCCTTCATTAATCGTTCATTATATGGACTAACTTCCTATTATTCATTGGGCTGAAAATTTAGGGGTCACTCCAAATATTTTCATGTAGCCCAAAATACTTTCTCTCACTAAAATATTAAATCATACAATAGCCCAATTACACACTATCTCTCTAAAATATTAAACAAAATTGTTTCCTGAAAATTCTTCAACGGAAGTTCTTCAGCAAGCTCTCGTTCGTTCAACGGAAGTTCTTCAGCAAAGCTCATCAATTTGTTCATCGATTGTTCGTGGATTTCATCAAAACAACTCAACAACGTTGATTTAAGTAATTTCAGAAGAAAAATCGATTAATTTTCAGGTAATTTCATAATTTTGAACAAAATTGAGTATATTCATACAATTCTGTCAATTCACTCATAAATTGATGATATCAGGTTCGAATTTGATCAAATTGAATGATTTTGTAAATAGAACGTTCAAATTTGACCAATATTTTGAGCGATTTCTTTTTTCTCAATTGCTATGCTATGGAGATTGTTCGTGGATTTCGTACTACTTACTAAATTGTTTTTGACGATTTTGCAGCTCTAATTGCTATGGAGATTGTAGATATCACAATGACTGATGATAATAGTGTTATTGAATCAGGTATATCGTTTTTTATGTAATTTTTGTAAAATCTCATGTTTTCTGATTCAATTTGCATTTGACAAAATTTCTGCTCGATTATTATGGAATATATGGATTGATATTGTATCTCAGTTTTTTTGCAAGGTTTAGTTTATAAATTGAGTTGAATTTGTGAATCTTAGGACCTAATTGTGTGACTGTAAGAGTTGGTTGAATTGTTACTGTAAGAGTTTATGAATTTAGTGGATTTTGTTGTTTGGTGAATCTCAGACCTTATTTTGTGAATCTCGGACCTAGTTTAGTGAATCTTAGAGCTTGTTTTGTGAAACTTGGTCATCATAAGTGGTTAGAATCACCTTTTCTACTCTTTTACTTATTTTGTGAATCTTAGACCTTATTTTGTGAATCTCAGACCTTACTTAGTGAATCTTAGCAAATGATGATAGTGTGATAATTAATTAAAACATAATATTCAGAAAACTTAAAAATCTTGTAATTTTTCATCACATAAAATTTCGTAGGTTCATGGCTTTCGAATTAACTAAATAACAACATTCAAAAATAAAATAAAATGAAAAGCTGAAAAATTAAGCAAGATATGATATTTGTTTAGTTTATCAATAATCCCTATTTGTTCGAGGCAATGCACATAGAGCAATATTGATATAGCTATAGGTGCAGCATTCATCTGTATCAGCGAGTGATCTTCCTGCGTGTTTAGATGAATATGGGACTCTTCTACATACTGGAGTGTAGTTAAAATATTTTTAATCAAGCCTTGATGCTACCCATAGAAACGGCCCCTGAACTCGGGAATAGGTAGCCAGCCATTCAGATCTAGTACGCCCAAATTGCTCGAACTTCTCCTGCAACTTAAAAGCCTGTTTGCAGCTAGTGTCATTTGTGCCAAATTGAATTAGTACTAATTCCATAAAATTACAAGTCTGCCTGCACGTAACAGGCACCAAAGACTCTATCTCATAACCTTGGCTCATTAAACAATCTGCCAATTTAGAGAGGTCAGGACAAACATACTTCCCTTTTTTATCCATATAACCTGGAACATTCGCCAAAAACAAGTATAGGAAAATACAAATAAATGAGACATTGTGTGCAATAGGGATTTTTGAAATGTTTTACAGAAGAGAGAAGAGAGGTTATTGGTATATACTATTATATTTCAGTAATTAGATATTTATAGGCCTGGTATTTGGCACAACCACTTTGTCAACAAAGATGCTGTTCACATTACCCATATATTAAATTTTTTGATTGAATGCTTGATTGTTCAATGTCCTTTTCTTGGGAATGGAAGTGTTATTAACAAATCAACAAAATATCCTCATACATACAACCTGACCTTTTCTTAAAAGTGAATTCATAATCTTCACCAAAAAATTTTTAATTATTTGAACTAATAATCTGATACTTTATTTAGTGAATCTAGGACTTTATTTGGTGAATCTCAGCCTTTATTTAGTGAATCTTGGGCCTTATTTTGTGAATCTCTGTTGTTAAACGTTACTGATGCAATTTATTTATTTGTTATTGTGTGAATTAGAGACCCTAGTTTGTGAAACTAGAAGGTTATTTTCCGAAACTTAATAACTAATATATACAACCTGGGTAAGATTAAAAACTGAACTAATAATCTGAACCAAAAATTGAACTTGTGAATCTCAGTCATTGTATTTGTGAATCCTAGAGCTCTTTTTGTGAACCCTTTAGCGGAATGACCTATTCTGCTCTCTTCCTTGCTCAGATAATATCCTCAGACTTTATTTGTGAATCACAGACCTTATTTAGTGAATATTAAACCTTGTCTTGTGAATGTGAGATGTGACTTTGTGAACCTTTTATCTTCTTAGGTATTGATTCAAATGTCAACAACAACTCACAGTGTAGTGTGACGCCTCGTGTCGGTTGTGGTGAGGTTCCTTGCTCTAATGTTGGTTCTCGTCAGGATGGTGAGGGTTCTACTGCTGTCTGAACAACCCCTACAATGCCAACTATTTCCACACCTACTACTTTGGTAACTTACACATCGGGTGGCACTGAGCAATGGATAAGTAGGATTGAAGAGAATTTTACACCCGTGCTTGGCAAAACATTTGTGGACTTAGAGTCAGCAATGTTGTTCTATAAAATTTATGCTATAGCTTGTGGGTTTGAAGCAAGGAAGTCTTCAACTAAGGGGTTTAAAGATGGTACTATTCGAACAAAATGCATGGTTTTTCATCGTCACGGTTTTAATAACAGGAAAAATCGTCCTCCCAAAGCTGATGCAAAAACAACAACTGTTGAAACTGGTGACAAAACAAAAGCTGGTGCAATAAGTCCAAATAGAAAAAACAAAAACTGCTAAAACCAGTACGAAAAAGGGTGGAGTTGCAGGTGTAGGTGAAGCTGAGAGTTCCAATAAGCAAAGTGGTACAAGAATAACTAAAATTAAAAGGTGGGGTTATGAAGTAATGATAAAATTCATGTACCATGAAAAGATGTACAAGATTGAACAATTCCGTGAGGGTCACAATCACCCAGTGACGCCTGTCAAAAATAGGGAATTTGAGAAACTTGCTCTTAATATAAATCAACTGAACGAATATCATAAGCAATTGATTATCCAAAATTCGAGATTGAATGTCGGGGCTAGTTTAACATACAAATTATGCAAGGAACAAGCAGAGGGTTTCGAAAATGTTGGAGCTACCCTTACGCAGTTCAAGAATTTCCAAAGGGAAGTAAAGTGTCTACTTAGTGGCAAGGATGGACATATGTTCATCTCTCATTTAGAAACCCTCCGAGAAATAAAAGGGTTGGTATTTTCATATGAAACAGATGCTGACAGTGCCTTGACAAGAATTTTTTGGACAAATGCGGATTCCATAAGATGTTACGCATGGTTTGGTGATGCTATTTCATTCGATCCAACCTATGGAACGAACAAATATAACATGAAATTTGCTCCTTTCACTGGCATTGACAATCACAAAAAGTCAATAACATTTGGATGCGTGCTTTTAGATCATGAAGACGATGACTCGTTTATGTGGGTATTTCAGCAGTTCCTGAAAGAAATGGGTGGCAAAGAACCCAATTACATCATCAGTGACCAAGATGCCGAAATAATAAATGCAGTTCCAGGTGTGTTTGGAATATCTTACTTTTGTGAAACTGGTTATTTATTTGGTGAATCTTGAAGTTTATTTTGTGAATCATAGAGCGTGTTTTGTGAAAGTTAGATCTTGATTTGTAAAACACAAAGCTAATATTCTTAAACTTGGTCATAAGTTGTTGAAATTGCCTATTTTGTTATTTCTCTTATCTTGTAAATCTGAGACCTTGTTTTGTGAATCTCAGACCTTATCTTGAGAATCTCAGACCTTATCTTGTGAATCTCAGACCTTGTTCAGTGAATCTTTGGGCTTTTTATGTGAAACTTGGTCGTGGTTTAAAATCATCTATTTTACTCTTAATTTTGTGAATCTCAAACCTTATCTTGTGAATCTCAGACCTTGTTCAGTGAATCTTTGGGCTTGTTATGTGACACACAAAGCTAATATTCTTAAACTTGGTCATAAGTTGTTGAATTTCCTATATTGTTATTTCTCTTATCTTGTGAATCTGAGACCTTGTTTTGTGAATCTTAGAGCTTGATTTGTGACAAAAGATCTCTGACAATAGATAATGTGGATTTTGTGACTTGCAGCCGTGTTAAAAAAAGCAAGACATTGCTTTTGCATGTGGCACATTATGAAGAAAGTAACAGACAAGGTTGGGAGCACAATTTGCAAAGAGACTGATTTCTTAAGTCGTCTGAACAATGTTATCCGGAGTGAGGACTTGGAGCCTGAGGAATTTGAAGAGAATTGAGCTAAAGTCATTAGCGAGTTTTCGTTAGAAGAGAATAAATGGTTGACTGACAAGTTTACGGAACGAGATCAGTGGATACCCGCTTATTTCAGGAATGTGCCGATGGGCAATATTTTAAAAACCACACAAAGATCAGAGAGTTCGAATAGCTTCTTCAAGAGATTTGAAAATAAATATGGGACTCTTGTAGAATTTTGGATGAGATTTGAGAGTGTCATGGACCAACAAAGGCACAATCTAAAGCTTCTTGGAGCACAGAGCCACAACTCAATGCCTGAAACCCTATTTGGGTCAAACTGAGAGGCACATGCAGTGAAAGTCTATACACATGAAGTGTTCTTTGATTTCCAAGAGGAGGTTAAATTTTCGGTAAATGCGTGTAGTGTTTGTAGAGACACCCCACCAGATCCAGTAACTAACTTTGAAGTTTCAAATGTTGAGGACGCGAACAAGCGAAAGAGATATGCAGTTGAGTACAATCGGAGAACAATGGATGTCCGTTGTGCATGTAAATTGTTTGAAAGGAAAGGTATCTTATGCAACCACATCATTTGGATTTGCTCGGGAAAATTTAAGGAAATTCTTGAGAAATACATTTTGCGTAGGTGGAGTAAGAATGCACTCAGAAACCCGGTTTATGATTTGAATGGAAATCTACTGTAAAACAATGATCTTACTGGTAATAGTAAGTTTGGAATGTCTCGGGTGTGGTCTGAGATTTACGCAACTGTTGGTATGCTCAAAAGAAAAGAAGAAGAGTCAGATATGAGAGAGTTTGCCAAGCTAATAAAAGAATTCCGAGAGAAGTTGGAGCCAAACCCAAAGCCTTTGACCAAAGAACAAGAATTGGAGGCCCTTCTCAACTACAAGGCTCCAAAATAAATCAAGATCTTACCACCTAAAGTCTCTAGAAACAAAGGTAGTGGTAAAAGGATGGTGAGCAGCAAAAATAAGGGAAATATGAAGGCAAAATAACCAAAAAGGTTGTGTGCTAAGTGTAAACGCATGTCACACCACGATAAAAGAAATTGTCCAAATGAGTTTGCAGAGCATCCTCCTGAGAATCAAGTATGTATAATTCTACTCTTGTCTTTCCATTTTAGTGTTGCTTGAAAACGCAACTATTATTGTCTACTAATTCTTTGTTTTCTAAACAAAAATATATATAATAAAGGTTTGATTCTTCACATAGGACGACACATCGGAAGAAGAGGAAGAAGAGGAAGAGGTCGAGATGACGAATGGTGTAATGAGAATAGAGATGACGATTGAAGAAGACAAGTTTTAAGCTCGTTTTATTTTTGTCAACGTTGTGAATCCTGTGAATCCTGAACCTTATTTTATGAAACTGGAAAGTAGAATTTTGAAACTTGGTTCTGAATCTAGCATCAAGAGTTTTTATCATTTCGGTCCTTGTTCAGTGAATCTTGTGAATCTCAGACCTTGTTCAGTGAATCTTAGGGCTTGTTCTGTGAAACTTGGTTGTGGTTTAAAATCATCTATTTTGCTCTTAATTTTATGAATCTCAGACCTTATCTTGTGAATCTCAGACCTTGTTCAGTGAATCTTAGGGCTTGTTCTGTGAAACTTGGTCCTGGTTTAAAATCAACTAATTTGCTCTTAATTTTGTGAATCTCAGACCTTATCTTGTGAATCTCAGACCTTGTTCAGTGAATCTTAGGGCTTGTTCTGTGAAAACTTGGTCGTGGTTTAAACTCATCTACTTTGCTCTTAATTTTGTGAATCTCAGACCTTATCTTGTGAATCTCAGGCCTTGTTCAGTGAATCTTAGGGCTTGTTCTATGAAACTTGGTCGTGGTTTAAAATCATCTATTTTGCTCTTAATTTTGTGAATCTCAGACCTTATTCAGTGAATCTTAGGGCTTGTTTTTGTGAAACACTTCGGGCGTCCACAAAATACTTGTCAATGCTGGCACCTTTGGTTTAAGAAGCCGGATGAGCTTTTCTTTCTGTATGAACAAAAGAGAAATCAGTCTTTCTTAGCACAGGTATAAACAAAGGAAAATCATCTACTCAGACTTTGTTCAGTGAATCTTAGGGCTTGTTTTGTGAAACTTGGTCGTGGTTTAAAATCATCTATTTTGCTCTTAATTTTATGAATCTCAGACCTTATCTTGTGAATCTCAGACCTTGTTCAATGAATCTTAGGGCTTGTTCTGTGAAACTTGGTCTCAGACCTTATATTGTGAATCTCAGACCTTGTTCAGTGAATCTTAGGGCTTGTTCTGTGAAACTTGGTCGTGGTTTAAAATAATCTATTTTGCTCTTAATTTTGTGAATCTCAAACCTTATCTTGTGAATGTCAGACCTTTTGCTCAACTCATTGACAATGTCAATGTCAAACTTGGTCGTGGTTTAAAATCATCTAATTTACAAATATCAAAATATCTTTACAAGAGTTGATGAAGGCAACAATCTTTACAACTATCAAATATCTTTACAAGAGTTGAACCATTTTTGCTCAACTCAATGTCAATGTCAATGTCAAATTAGCTACATAAGTCACATAAGTGACCCTGAAAAATTATTACGACTTTACAACTATCAAAATATCTTTACAAGAGTTGATGAAAGCAACAATCTTTACAGCAGCCTCGACCCACTTTTGCATATTATGACTTCACGGACAATTGTCTTCTTTAATTAAACACCTATACAACCAAAAATAAGTACAATCGACTTATTTACGAAATATTTGCCAAAGTTATGAAGAAATGAACTTCACATCATTTTTAAGACAGTGAAATGTACCTTTTTAGTATTTTTATCCCATCTAAGTAGTTCCAATATGATCTATTTTCGATATTGTGTCAATTTCTGCCAAGAGCGACATATATTAATGAAGTATATCTTTATTTGGTGAATATCAAACCTTGTTTTGTGATTCTCAAACCTTGTTCAGTGAATCTCAGAGCTTGTTCAGTGAATCTCAGACCTTGTTGATTTTAAACCACTTATAATGACCAAGTTTCACAAAAAAAGCTCTGAGATTCACTGAACAATGTCTGAGATCCAAGATAAGCCTTTATTTTCGTATACTAATGAACTTATCTCAAAATATTCACTTTTGGTCCATAAACTATCATCGTCCAAGGCACTCAACCACTTCAACAGAAAAACTCCAGAATCATAACTAGACAAAAACAAACAGTAAATGGTTTAAAATCAACAAGCTCAAAATAATAACTATTGATCTGTTAACAAAAGGAAAAAGATACATGCTTACATACCTTGTTGTTTGTTGAGGGACTTTGAGATTGACAAATTCGTTCGTGTGCATGAACTCCAAATATTTATATGACTCTGGCAAAATAGCTGAAACATGATGTACCTGAAAAAGAAAAGGCAATAACAAGATCAAAATATATTTTGGAGTATACTTTTAAAGAAAAGGCAATAACAATATTTTGGAAAAAAAAAAGTCATACAATCTCTTTGGCATGCTTGTTGTCAGGATCCACATTAACAGCCACGCATGAGTCAAGGATGAAATTTTTTCCCTGCTTTATATCACAGACACAAGCCCAGCAATGCTGCAGCTCTGTGTTACTATGGAAAGGGATAAAAACCTGAGATAGTAAATGTCCAGGATTCACAAAATCAGGTCAAGGATTCACAAAACAAGGTCACAAACTAAGGTCAAGGAGTTCACAAAATAAGGTCAAGGATTCACAAAACAATGTCCAGGATTCACGAATTATATTCCAGGATTCACAAATAAGTTCACAAAATAATCTCCAAGATTCACAAAATAAGGTCAAGGATTCACAAAATAAGGTCCAGGATTCACAAAATAAGTTCACAAAATAAGGTCCAGGATTCACAAAACAAGGTCCAGGATTCACGAAATAAGGTCAAGGATTCACAAAACAAGGTCAAGGATTCACAAAACAAGGTTAAGGATTCACAAAACAAGGTCACAAAATAAGGTCAAGGAGTTCACAAAATAAGGTCCAGGATTCACAAAACAAGGTCCAGGATTCACGAATTATGTTCCAGGATTCACAAATAAGTTCACAAAATAATCTCCAAGATTCACAAAATAAGGTCCAGGATTCACAAAATAAGGTCCAGGATTCACAAAATAAGTTCACAAAATAAGGTCCAGGATTCACGAAATAAGGTCCATGATTCACAAATAAGTTCACAAAATAAGTAGCAAGATTCACAAAATAAGCTCCAAGATTCACAAACAAGTTAAAAAAAAAAAAGCTCCAAGATTCACAAAATAAGGTCCAGGATTCACAAAATAAGTTCACAAAATAAGGTCCAGGATTCACAAAACAAGTTTCAGGATTCACGAAATAAGGTCCACGATTCACAAATAAGGTCTAGGATTCACAAATATCTGACCTTGTCGATATGGCTACCAGCAAGTGGAGTGTAACTGTCCTTTATGTGTGCACCCCAAATTTCGAGGTTGTTTTATCGATGAAGACTCTACAAGTCACAAGAAGGCAATTTTAGAAACAAAGCAACTTTAAGAACGCAAAATACTTGAATATCAACATATAAAGGATTTGAGACTGACAAATATTGTTGTTGGCAAGTAGAGTAAATTTCTTCTACTGAATGTGCACTTAATTCCAAATATATCAATGACATAAAAAATTAAATTTGTTAGGAAACATACACATCGAGTGACGTGAACAAAATGAAAACATGGGGAGGAAAAGGAAAATAATACTCAGGGGTTACTTACTTCATCCATAATAAGGCCATTCGGTCCAAGGCTATTCAAAGCTTCTCTTGTGACTTCCATCCACGGAGTGGACACCATAATGTCACTTCATTATTGATAAAATTCAATTAGTAGATATATTTATTACAATAAAAAAAATCAAAAAATCAAAGGAAAAATATGACATTACTGTTTATTTTTCTATGATTTCTTTCGAACAAAATTCAGCAATTCATTGTCAGTGTATCGAGGCCATTCTAGTGCATCATTTTGTACTATTTCTCTAGATAGGTTCTCTTGATTGCACACCCTCAACTCCTTACTGGCAGATGGTTTATCGAGGCCGGAAACAATTGGTGTAGAAGGAGGATCATTGTTCCCTACCACAGGAGGAGGAGTAGAAGTTGCGGGAGTAGCTAGAACGAAGAACGGTGGGGTGAGTGGGCTCACTTGTTCTCGAACATGTAATAATTTGATCGCACGCCCTCAACTCCTTACTGGCAGATGGTGAAGAAGGAGGATCATTGTTCCCTACAACAGGAGGAGGAGGAGGAGTAGGAGTAGAAGGAGTAGCTAGAACAGTCACAGTGGCGTGAGTGGGCTCATTGACGGAAGGGAAATCATCAATAGCACTGGAACTTGTTTGCATATCTCTTTCACTTGTTCTCCTCCTATTTTACTCAACCCACCGTTCTTGATTATGATGATCATCCGCTACCACTGTGGGCTCAGAATGGTTAGGTTGTTCATCATTGACGGGAGAGGCATCATCACTGACGGGAGGGAAATCATCACTAGCAATATTATGAGAGGGAGATAAAACATGGTACAACTGGAACATGAAAAAGCCAATAGAACATAAAAATATGACAGGGATATATTTTTAAGAAACTAAAGATAAATACTCCAAAATGTTTTGGGAAAAAATCATACAATCTCGTGGGCTGTGTGGTTATCAGGATCCGCATGTAAATCGGTGCTCGAGTCGAGGATGAAATTTACTTTTTACTTTAAATCGCAAACGCAAGCCCACCAATGACGACACTTATCATTAAACATAGGGATAAAAACCTGCAATAGACAAACCAATTAACAATACACATGAACGAAAATAAATAAAAAAGAACATAAATAGTAGAAGAGGGATCTTTCACCTTTTGGATATTGCTCCCATCAAAAGGAATGTAATCAGACTTCAGGTATTGATGCCAAATAGCTGGGTTGCGTACTTCATGAACGGTCTGCAAGTGACAAAAGTAGGACCATTTTAATAAACCAGAGAGGAGCAACATTAAGAAAGCAAATACTTGAATATCAACATCTAAAGGATTTGAAGCTCACATATACAGTGGTTGGCAAGTAGAGGAGATCTGATCTACCGAGTGTGGACTTCACTCCAAACATATCAATCACTTACAAAATCAAATTTAATAAAACATAGGCAAAGGATTCACAAAATCAGTTCCAGCATTCACAAAATAAGGTCCAGGATTCACAAAATAAGGTCCAAGATTCACAAAATAAGTTCCAGGATTCACAAAATAAGTTCCAGGATTCACAAAATAAGTTCTAGGATTCACAAAACAAGTTCTAGGATTCACAAAAAAAGTAAAATGAAACATGAAAATAAAAAGGAAAGGAAAATGATACTTACCTGATCCATAACAAAGCCACGTGGTCCAAGGGTCTGTAAAGCCTGTCTTGTGATTTCCATCCATGGAGTGGACACCATAGCGTCACTTAAATAAATAGGAAATGCAATTAGTCAATATCTCTCACAATATAACTTTTATATTGTAAAATCAAATCAAAATCATATAACTTTTATATTGTAAAATCAAAGCAAAATCATTACAATTTAGTTTAGGCCAATTTTGATCTGCATACATAATCCAACAATTGCTGGTCACTGTAAGGAAGTGGTCGAGAACCACTGCCACAATACGAACATATAACATTATTTAATCAACTAAAGTACTAAAGTTTTTGCAAGAAAAATATGATAATATTAAAAGAAGAAGGTTCTTACAGCGGTACACGACTCCATTCTAGTGAGTCTTTTTTCACTCTATCTCTTAATACGTTCTTACCACATGTAATAATCTGATAGCACACCCTCGAGGCAAAACTCTTCACCTGAGCTTCCTATAAATGGAAAAAGGGGAATAATAATGTGTTGCAAACTTGTAAAAATTTATATTTATCAATGTATAAATAGAGTTGAAAAAGTAATCTTACAGTATATATGGTTATTGGACAATCACTTTTGTTTCCTTTGTAATTCTCCAATATGTTCAATAAATAGATGTCATTATCTATTTCATCAGAAGTTAAGTTTGATTTTGGGATAAACACTTCGGGCGTCCACAAAATACTTGTCAGTGCTGGCACCTTTGGTTTAAGAAGCCGGATGAGCTTTTCTTTCTGTATGAACAAAAGAGAAATCAGTCTTTCTTAGCACAGGTATAAACAAAGGAAAATCATCTACTCAGACTTTGTTCAGTGAATCTTAGGGCTTGTTTCGTGAAACTTGGTCGTGGTTTAAAATCATCTATTTTGCTCTTAATTTTATGAATCTCAGACCTTATCTTGTGAATCTCAGACCTTGTTCAGTGAATCTTAGGGCTTGTTCTGTGAAACTTGGTGGTGGTTTAAAATCATCTATTTTGCTCTTAATTTTATGAATCTCAGACCTTATCTTGTGAATCTCAGACCTTGTTCAGTGAATCTTAGGGCTTGTTCTGTGAAACTTGGTCCTGGTTTAAAATCATCTATTTTGCTCTTAATTTTGTGAATCTCAGACCTTATCTTGTGAATCTCAGACCTTGTTCAGTGAATCTTAGGGCTTGTTCTGTGAAAACTTGGTCGTGGTTTAAACTCATCTACTTTGCTCTTAATTTTGTGAATCTCAGACCTTATCTTGTGAATCTCAGGCCTTGTTCAGTGAATCTTAGGGCTTGTTCTATGAAACTTGGTCGTGGTTTAAAATCATCTATTTTGCTCTTAATTTTGTGAATCTCAGACCTTATCTTGTGAATCTCGGACCTTGTTCGATGAATCTTAGGGCTTGTTTTTGTGAAACTTGGTCAACATAAGTAGTTAAAGTGATAAGATTCACAAACCTTAAGTGTAGGCTTCACAAAATAAAGTCATACATTCACAAAGTCATTTCCTAGTAGAATCACAATAACACACATTTTCCTAAGCAAAATGGAAACAATAGACGTACCAAAGGTTGGATAAAACAAGAATAATCAACAGATCTGCCTTTCATAGGATGGATGATTTGCACTTTGCTACTTTTAGTTCTGAGGTCGATACAAATCAAGAAAGGTGGGCATGAGGCGGAGACAATTGGAGCGCAAACCTGAAAAAGGACAAAAAGTAAACTGAATTAAAAAGACAAAAATGAAGTGAATCAAAAAGACAAAAATGAACTTAAGTTAAAATATAAGCAGACCAAAATCAAAGACTTACTAGTTGAACTGCAGAAACATCAACACTGGATATACACTAGGAACAAAAAAATAAGATCAGTATGAGTAACGATTAGAAGTCAACATCATGTAAAATAGACTTGGAGAATTGGATAAAGTACAGGGTAATAAGACTAACACTTTCATTTCTATACGGCACAAATAAACGAGAATGGGAAGTCCGGGATTTGAATATCTCAATACTATTTAAGATCTCACAATACACATCTATGACATGAGATGATATCCGATCGCCTTCAGGCACACTCTTCAACTGGCTCCTTGTCAAAGTCTGACATTGACTTTGAAAAAGAATCTCCGTTTCATCATATGATTCGCCAAGTATAAAATCTAATACTTGTTTCTCAGCTTGATTCAAATCCCTAAAAACATTAATATTTCTTTGCAAATAGGGCGATCGAAAAACTTCAGCTGGAACTACAACCCTCCTCTTACCACGACCCGGAACATCCTCTTCAATTGGTAATGGAGATAAGGGAAATGGGATTGCAGCAATAGTTGGGGTTTTGCAAGGAACACGGGCAATCGACTTTGCCAAATAACGTGGCGATCGACGAATATAAACATTACTGACAGATCGTTTACTGACAGATGTTTTATCGATTGTTGAAACAAGTGGAGTATATGGTAGGCAAATAACATCAATAGTTGTCTTCTGTACCACAGTAGTAGGAGGAGTAGGAGGAGTAGCTGTTATCTCAATAATTGTAGGCTCAGTGATGTCCTTGTCAGGAAGAACATCATCCAGAGCAGCGTGAGAGGATGTTTTCCCTACCAAAGGAGTGGGCTCAGTGAAAGGAGGGATGACATCCACAAGGAGGGATGACACAGCAGCATATGTGTCATGCTCAGGCTCAGGTTGAGACAACAAATGGTCATCATCTGCTAGGAGCCTAAAGGATGGGTATTTTGCATTTAGTGGTGGTGAATGATGTCGCGCTATTGGTTGCAAACCTTCACCCATCGCATCCAATCCTGCCAACAAATCAGCCTCAGTCCACCCATAAAAATTATCCACATTCTCCCCAGCTTTCTCCACATTCTCATGAATATCGTCAACCACTTTCTCAGCGATATTCTCATCCACAATGTCCGACACCTTTTCCTCATTCTTCACATCGTTCACATTTTCAGCATCATCCTCTTGTTGAGATAACTTAAAACCTTCTGCTATGTCGTCTACAACTGCAACTAGTTTCTTCACTGTTGTTGAAGGCAGTTTGGAGGGAGCTTGACTAGCAAGTGATTTGAAGTCCGCAAAAGCTTGAGCCATTGCCTTTGCGAAAAACGCAAGTTTATAGATAAACTCACCAGTGCCTTCATTCCCAGGTAGCGGTAATTTTCCAGCTTCAGCTTCAGATGCTTTATCTTGAATTGTTGACTTGGAAGACTGGCCGAGCTCAATCTTTAGAGGATGAGGACACAACTGTGGAATATGGTGGTTGAAGACCATTTGAGGCTCAATAGAATCCCTGCCAAAAGTTTTCTTATCCGAATTTTTGTCATTCACTTCCTGCTTAACTCTCTTGGTTATAACTTCTTTAGTCCAAGTTGAGAGCGTTGGAAACTGCCGAGTAACAAGGCGTGCTTTGAAGACAAATCGGTCAAGATAAATGAAAACCAAGACCATAATAGGTCCACCAAACCAATTTTCTTTCAGCTTTTTGGTATGCCACTCCTCCTTTTGCCAAGACTCAACTTGGGCAGCCAATTTGCGTTTGATGAAATTGCACCAGTTGAATTTGGAGATCAACTCAGTGTTTACCAAACTTTTAAGAAGTCTCAAACTATCCCGATTGCCTACAACACCGCCTAAAAAAGCATTGAAGATATAAATGATGAAAGTGCGTTTGAAATCATCTCCGCCATCTCTTTGTGTAGAGAGCTTTTCCATAATGTGTTTGACGTCAATGGAACTACCTTGGTATTGACTTCTGAACTCCTCCAAAAGAGACACATAAGAAGTGCACTTATCTCCAATTTTTGCTTCTTCCACAATGTTTGGACCTATTGGCAATCCCATGCACAGATGGATATCTTCCTCTAAAACAAGGAGTTTCCCATCACACAACGATCCTGTACAGTGGTCATAATTTGAAACTAGCCAGTACGCCAAGTGACCCGGAACAACATCTGTTTTAAGATGCAATAGAGAACCAAATCTCATTTCTTGTATAGCTTCAATCTGCTTATCTGATGGTGGATTCTCCTTATTGTTGAGAAAGTGGTAAACCACGGCAGGAGACATCCGAGTCCCCAACACATGCAGTCTGTCTTTGTAAATTCTTGTCTTTTTTGTAGGTGGCTTAGAGAGTGGTTCAGTAGCTTCACTAGGTGCTTGTTTTGTGAAACTTGGTCATTATAAGTGGTTAAAATCATCTATTTTGCTCATACCTTTAATTGGTTAATTCACAGACCTTGTTTTGTGAATCTCAGACCTTATTCAGTGAATCTAAGGGCTTGTTTTGTGAAACTTGGTCATTATAAGTGGTTAAAATCATCTATTTTACTCATACCTTTATTTGGTGAATTCACATACCTTGTTTTGTGAATCTCAGACCTTATTCAGTGAATCTAAGTGCTTGTTTTGTGAAACTTGGTCAGTATAAGTTGTTAAAGAACATTACATTATAACAAAAAGCTATGGTCAACAAGCTATGGTCAATTAACTCAATTAACTGAATTTAAAGGTCTCAGATTCACTAAACAAGGTCTAAGATTCACAAAATAAGTTCAGAAAATAAGTTCCAGGATTCACAAAATAATTTCCAGGATTCACATAATAAGTTGCAAGATTCACAAAAGAAGATCCACAATTCACAAAATAAGGTCACAAAATAAGTTGGTCATTATAAGTGCATGAAAGAATATGTAAGAAAACAAATACAAAATTAATTAGAAAGTCAGAAGTAAAGAACATTGCATTATACATAGAAAAGTGATCCATGCAAATATTTAAAATAAAAGTACAACATTACATGATAATTTATGTTATCCAAAATGTTCAACTAAGACGTACGTAATTATACAGAAGGTTGACACTACTACGAAATTATACAAAATAACAAAAGGGCAAAGTTAAAACCTTAAAGTGCAAAGCCCTAGCTACACAGATAGTACATTACAAACAAGGGACATCTCTAGGCTATATATACATCATCATCAGAGGTAAGTCAAGAAAAGATATATCTCTACGAGTGACTAGTAAGTCAGCAGCAATGCCAATAGCTATAGCTCGTTCTTCACTCGGCGTAGCTTTTAAAACATGCAATGACTCATTAACTGCACTGCTTGCATCATCATCAAGAGCATTGAGATGAGTACTCTGAGATGGAATTTTTGCTTGCTTATAATGCAGTAAGAATTTGGCAGATCATATCCTCCGTCATGAAACATTTGCATGTTTGAAAGACTATTCTAGGACCCCTACGAATAGTCCAAACACTATTCATATCAATTATGTCTACAGAAAGCCAATAAGCCAAGGTGACCCCAGGTGCTCTTTTGTGTATCAGAAATAGTTGAGCCCAATTTCGACAAACGAGCGCCATATTTGCTTTATCTTCGTTATGATTAATTTTTGAGAAGATTTTTTGCATAAGATCTTGATTATTAAAAACAGAATGACATGCTTGATAGTGACGGCCAGGCACTATAACTTCCTTTAACGGCGAAAAAGAGAAATCCATAGTTGTTTGTTTTTCACTGACATAAAGTGCGCGAAATGACTTTTGATCTTCGTCAAGAAGATTATCAACACAACCATTGCACCAAGGTGTCATACTTGTCTATGAAACAAGTGAAATACAAATATTAGTTAAACAAAACAAATCTGAAAATACAAAAAAAAAATTCCTAGGTAGTTGGACTAACAAGCTGGGAAAATAAACAAAGGTGAAGGAGATTCTCAGACCTAGTAAGCACAAATTCCTCACAAAATTAGATCTAGGAAGCACAAAAACCGGGAAAATAAAAAGGTTTAGATTCTCAGACCTTGTTTGGTGAATCTCAGACCTTGTTTAGTGAATCTCAGACCTTGTTTTGTGAAACTTGGTTATTATAAGTGGTTAAAATCATCTGTTTTGTTCATTCCTTTATTTGGTGAATTCACAGACCCTGTTTTGTGAATCTCAGCCCTTATTCAGTGAATCTAAGAGCTTTTTTTGTGAAACTTGGTCATTATAAGTGGTTAAAATCATCTATTTTGCTCTTTTCTTCTTAATTTGTTTCTCTGCTTCTTTGTAATCGCATACCTTATTCAATTAACACTCAAGCAACAACAGCAGAAGACAAACAGTAGCTAGTGTAATTTATGCAAACCTCTGTAATTTATGCAAACCTTTGAATAATCTCAGACCTTATTCAATGAGAACAACAACAGCAGAAAATACAACACGCAGAGAAACAACAATAACAGAAAATGCAACACGCAACCAAATTTACTGGTTTGAAGATAATATAACAATAAGCTACTGGTTTCACAAATTTACCTCCTAGATTCACAAAATAAGTTCTAGGTTTCACAAAAGCAGGTAAACGAAATCTTAACAAACAGATGACAAACATTAACTCCAAGTTTGAAGATAATATAACAATAAGCTACTGGTTTCACAAATTTACCTCCTAGATTCACAAAATATGTTCTAGGTTTCACAAAAGCAGGTAAACGAAATCTTAACAAACAGATGACAAACATTAAGTTGAAGTTTGAAGATAATATAACAATAAGCTACTGGTTTCACAAATTTACCTCCTAGATTCACAAAATAAGCTACTGGTTTCACAAGTTTGAAATAGAAAGGAACATACGAAAAAGCGGAGAAATCGAGTGTAATTGATTTTATGCGTTCCTACTGTCTTCGATTATGCTCACAAAGCGATCAAAACCTGCGAACATAATACAAAAATAAGAGAAAGTTTAAATCAAATTGCGAACATAATCGAGCAGAAACGAAATGCATAAAAATCAAACGAAGTCGAAGCAAAATATAAAAATAATAGAAAACTGAGTAATCGACTTCAATGGCGGAAAGGAACATACGAAGATAAGAAGAAATCGACTTCAATGGCGGAAGACGGAGTTCGGCGAATGGCGAATGGCGAATGGCGAATAGCGAAGACGGAGTGAATGGCGAAGACGGAGAAATGGTGATAATGGCGGAATAGATGAGCTTGTAATGTGATAATGGCGGAAAAGGAAGAGAGAGAAATAAATGGTAAGTAAATGTTGAGGAAGTGAGATGTAAATGGTGAGTAAATGGTGAGGAAGTGCGTTAGTTGGGAGTATATATGGGGACACATGTCAACATCTAGTGCATTTGTAATAATTAGATCCAATGGTGAGTAAATGGTTCAGCCGCCTCACCCTAAGGAGGGTTCCTCACATGATTCAATTTCTATATATATATATATATATATATATATATATATATATATATATATATATATATATATATATATATATATATATATATATATATATATATATATATAGGCGGGATCTCGTGAGTTTGGTTCTTATGTTGAGTTGTGAGTTTGTGCTTTAAAATCCATTAAATATAAACAATTGAAGGGCTGAGATTTAATCGCATAAAACAATAGTGAATTTGAGATTAAAAAAAATTCACGCCCCAAAACAAATTCCAGGTTAAAGAAATAAACTCCTCTCACTCTCTCTCAAAAATGGCGACAACCAGACTCATCTCCACCAATCTCCGTCGCCGAACAACTTTCTCTCTCCTCTGTTCTCTCTTTTTAACTTCTCCAACCTCCGACATCAAGGCGCAAATCATCACCTCACCTTTCTCTTAGACGGTGTTGTCCCGCTTCTTCTCGTTTAACTCGCCTGACTCGGTGTTTAATGATCACGAGTTGAACTCGGTCACGGAATCAGAGCTTCGTAACTCAGGGTTTATCGATGGGTTTGATATTGTATCCTAGGGTTTCCTTTTCCACGCTTTTCTCTGATTAATCCAATTTCTTCATTTTCTCTGGTTGTTTTAATTAGTGTGATTGAATCATCGATTTAATGAAGATTATAAGTTTGGATGAATTTCGCTCAATTTTATCAGTTTATTTCGATTTCGTTTCTGGTGAATACATGCTTTATTTTGTTTTCGATTTTGTTTCTGGCCAACAGCTTCAACATCTTTAGTGTTAGCAAGGGGGAATGGAGAAGTGCCAAAGAGTGGTCCGGTGTAGTCTCTTTGGACTTCACATCCTGTATTGGAGTCTTTATTCACGCGCTTGTCATTGGGTATATTCACCATCTGATGATTCGGGATCTAAAATTATTGCTATCGACATATTGATCGAGTCGCATAGATTCATAACATTTCCTATTGCAGCAGATGAATATATTTGATTACATAATGGACCGGTTAAGTGCTTGGCTGTGGAAGATGAGAATGAAGCAAAGGAGCAAATATCATTGAATTTGCTGAATATGTTACATGGAGTTTGAGCTCGGATGCTAAGCAATTCTTTGTGGATCTCGAACATGATCCTCCAGAGTAGATTTAAGGTTGCAGAACAGTTCAGCTTGAATTCGTCTTGTTGGTGGACCTTCTGTTCTGATTAAATGCTACTTTTTGTATTCTAGATGATACTGGCATATGCTCAAACCTCAGCAGTCAAAGAGTTGGTTTCAGTTTGTCATATGTTTTCTTCAGTATTTACTTGTGATGGAGTTGATGATAATGCTATCCGAGGACAGAGTGAAGATCATCTGAAACATGCTGGATCTTCTTCACGTGATAAAATTTCTGAATTGTCAGAGGTTCTTGATCTCAGCAGCTGCCTCCAAGATTACCAGCTCACAATTCCAACCTGAAATGGGGTAATGATCTGTTGGAGCTTGTGTCCTCCACAAATTAGTGTGATAACATTTGTAAATCTCTTACAGGTTCACAAGGGCATACTTCGTATATTTAATCAGTTGATTAACGTTTACCTAATAACGGTTGGCTTGCTAGAAAGTTTGACGTTATTATCATACAGATGGCGGTGATCAACTGGTCCCTAAAGGTCACACTTATAGGATGTGTTTGAGAGATGTGTTTATAAAAATATGATCGCATTGATGCCTAATATGACTAAATAGTTAGTCAATGTGTTGATGAGACAATTACTTAATGAAGATTAAATAATATTAGTTGAGACGAATTAACTGTCAATTCGTAAATTGAATATAATAAGTTATATTTAATTAAATGTATGTAATGTTAGCTTGGACGAATTAATCTGTTAATTCGTTATTAAATGTAATCGGTTATATTTAATATCAACAAGATGAATGTGTCATAGTGGTAATAGTGAGGGTACACAAACCAAGAGGTCATGGGTTCGATCCTCACTAGATGACAATTTAACACATTTTATACATTTTTGGAATAACCAAAATAAGGAAATAATACTCCTTATTTCGGTTATATGGGCCGAAAATAAGGAAGAAAATATCTACCCTATTACTAACCTAATTCACGGTTTAAGTAGGTTAGAGGGAGATTATTTTTAGACCTATTTTTTCTACTCATTCTCTTGCCTCTTCTCATCAGTAAAAACACAAAAAACCTAAATTTTTACAGAAAATTTTAGATCAATTCTAGCATAATCAATAGGGCATATCTCATATCGTCTTGGGTGTAACTGATAGGCGAATATCTATTTTGATATTGTTCTTAGACCGTATTTGCTAGGACTGAAGGTTATTTCTGAATCCTTTAATTTTGTTTATGTATTTTTATTTTATGACTAGTATCGTCTTCATTAAATTCGTTATAATCCTTAATAATAAGGGAAGTATACAGATTATTTCCCACAAGTGGTATCAGAGCCAAGGCCACGAATTTTAATTTTGATGATTTTCATAAAATTGTTTGTAAACAATAATTAGGGTTTGCGAGAAAAAAAAAATGTAATCGACTGGATTGTTTTTTGAGCCGTGGAATTTTTTTTTTTTTCGTTTCCGTTACTGTTCATGGATGAACAGTAATTTTAAAAAAAAAAATCTGTTTTTTTTTTCATTCGGTTTTTGCTGAAAAACCGAGAAAAGATTACGGGCTATTTTTTTTTGGGTTTTGCCGAGACAATAAAAAAAGTAGTCTTGTTTTTGTTTTGTTTTGGCAAATTAATTATTGTGAAGCGGTTCATAATTATAAGATACCTTATTATTTTAAAGCAGTTTAAAATTTTGACGGATTGAATTCATATTACAAGTTTAATGTGAATTAAGATTAAATTTATAGTGATTATTGAGGAATTGTCACTTAATTTGATCAATTAAATAGGTGGTTTGGATAAATTAATCAACATAATTAAGGAATTGTGTCATGTATGTTTAATTTATTTTTAGTTGATGCATTTTAATTTTATTGAATGAATCGAATAAATGAATTTTATTTACGTATTTATTTTTGCAATCGGTTGTAAAATGTAATACTTAGTGTGGCCTTAGTCAAATTATGTTTTCGTAAAGAAGGAAACATGATTTTTTTTTATGTAATTATGAGATCTCGAATCTCCTTTATTTTTAGTTTTGGGTTTTGAAATTAGAATGTAATAAATAGGTTTATTATGTAATTTATTTATTGTAATTTCAAAGAAGACTAAAGATGGAGATTGGAGCTCACTCCCGCTACATGGATCAAGATGGAACATCGAGACAAGCTTCTCGGGTCTAAGGATGGATTCCAAACTTGTATTTAATGTTCATTTTGATAGGATAGGCCACACTAGGACTTTTATTGTTTTTACGTTTTTCATTCTATTGTTTTTCATTCACATGTTAGTTTATGCATCATATTCCGCCTAAAACCAAACCACCTACTACTAAAATGCATGAAAATTGAATCATATAGGTTGTATGTTAGTTTTCATGGACATACAGATGTCACACACTTGTTAAGCCATCACCTTAGTTTATTCATTCTCGCATGCTAGATATTAGTTCATTTAAAATGAATTAAAATAAAGTTGATGGGATCTTCCTCTAAAATGGAAATTGAGATTAGTCTTTATAAGGGCAAACAACTATGAATCCCTTCTTCGTCGGTAGGCATAATATGACCCCTTCTACGTTGGGTAAGTAGTTGTGTTGACTTAGTTTACCTCAACATCATAGTCCGAAGAGTTTCTCGTGATTATGATGGACTAAAGATAGAATTTACAGAAATTTATCGACCCAGAATTCTAACGGTAGAATTAGCTAAAAGGTTAGCTTATCAATTTACAGAGAATTGAGTCTTGGGATCATTTATATAATTCTTGAGGGAGGTCAATTGTATAAATATTTTGAGTCTTCGCGTTATGACATTAATTCATTAGACTTAAAATCAAAACGATGCACATGCTTATTATTTTTATTCTTCTTTCGTAGTGTAGAACACGATTATTTTTGATAATACTGTTACAACAAATGGCTGGAAATAACGCAATCCCAATGCCTAGTGCCACACTTGATCGCGCGTCCTGGCTGAAAATATTCATGGACCAGATGAATCAGTTCACACGTCTGAAAAATGACGGGTCCAACTTTGCGGACTGGGAGGCAGCACTACGAAATGCTGCCATTGGTGACGGTAAACTCAAGTACTTAACTTAGCCAATACCGGTCAACCCAGGCCCAAATGCAGGAGTCAACGAGTCACTCGCTTATAGTGACTTCGTTATGGAAGTGGGTGCGATAAAGAACGTACTCATCTTTGCAATGGAAACCAATTTGCAGAGACGCTTCATTGCCCAAGGTGCAAACAAGATTTTCACCACGCTCACTAACGAGTTCTCAAAAGCACCGAGAATCGTTACATATGAGCATACCTGTTGCTTCTTTGATGCGAAACTCCAGAAGGGCCAACCAGTTAGCCCACACATTCTTCACATGATTGAGAATGTCGAAAAGCTGGAGGCACTGAATTGTAAAATCAGTGAGAGCATTGTCATTGACCTAATGCTTCATTCTCTTCATGATGGTTTTGCCCTTTTCAGGGCGAACTACTACATGAATGACTTGAAAAAGAGTCCTCATGAGCTACACTCCCTTATCGTACAGACCGAGAAGGATATGAAATTGAGTGGGAGCATGAAGCAGGATGTTCTCAAGATTTCCAACAAGGGTAAAGGTAAGGGCAAGGCTCATGGCGACCTAGCTGTAGGTAAGCCAAAGTTTAAAAAGCCAGGAAACGGTAAGAGTGCGCCTGGTGAGACTAGTGGCTCACAGGGCAAGGCAAAGAGCAAGGGCGGTGACATAGAGTGCCACCATTGTCACAAGACTGGACATTGGAGGAGGAAATGTCCCGTCTACCGTGAGGACATCAAAGCAGGCCGCGTCGTTCCTGTTGGTATATATGCCATCTTATATTCATATGATTGAGATTAACCATGCAAGTTTCGGAACTTGGGTACTTGATACTGTTGGGAAATGTGTCCTCAACAATAGTGCGATTACATGATTTAAATATCATTATTAAATCTCATTTTAAGAATACATGTGGGATGTAATATTTTACAGTCAACTGGTCCACACATATCGGTAATGATTGGCTGACTAGAGTTTGACATTATTGTCGTGCGACGGTGGTGATCAGTTGATCCCCTTAGGTCATACCTATAGGGAAATACTCTTAATTGATTATTTAATTAATCAAATACCGATACGAGTTAATTAAATTGCTTAAAATTGACGGATGATTTTGTGAGTATAATTTACGTATCTTATTGTAAATATGATTAAATGAGACACGGTCTAAGTAATCGAATTGTTTTATTACTTAGATGAAATCATTGTTTACAGAAACAATTGAAACGGAATGAATAAATTATTATAAATACAGAATGTTGTAATTTATAATTTGGAAACATTTTGGCACGAGTAATTACGAATTACTAGTCAATTTTGTAAATGACATATTTTATGAGTATGTTGATTTTTAATATGTTAAAAATACATTACATTGTGACATGTCATGTAACATGTTACATGTGACAAAATTGACAAATGACAAAATAAAATGGACCATCCATTTTATTATGAAAGTCTTAAAATTAGAGGGAGTGTTGGGTTAATATTGTGTTTTCATATTAGTGGAAAACATCATTATTAAAGACTACCTACTAGCCTTGCAAGCCTAAGCTTTTGAGAAGAGCAAAAACAAAAGGCATTGGGCATACTACCCAATGCTCTTTTTTTTCGGCCACCCACAAGAAAGAGAGAAGAGCTTTTCTCTTTTACATTATTATTCATTCTTCCCATCTAATTTTCTAGAGTAAGAAAATGCAATAAAAACTCTCTACAATTTATGATAATTCTAGAGAAATAAACTCACATATACTCCCTCTTTACCGAGATTTTCAAGAGTAAAATGCAATTTATTTGTGTCAATTTTATAGTAAAACTAATATTATTACTAGATCTAAATAATATTAGTTATTAAGAGATTTCCTTGGGTATATGCTTTTGGGAGGGATTCTATACTTGAATCCTTGTTCTTCCATTTGGAGAGCTCAAGAACAAGTGAGTAGGTGAACTCACTTGTGCCCATAAATCCGAAAATCACAATGTAAGATGATGGTTTCTTCTCTATATTTTATATTGTTTGCATGCATAAGATCACTTGTTAATTTTATGACAAATTAAATTAAAGCATATATGAATATGTTGAGTATATAGATCTACTTTTCCTTCAATCGGTATCAAGAGCCATGGTTGTTTGCATGCAAATCGGTTAAAAGTTTTTCCGAGTTATAAAGATTAACATATAAAACTTGTAAAATTTGTGTTATTATGATATATCACGAAATTAATTCATGCATGTTAAAATTTCTGGTCCTAAAATATTTTAGGATATTTTGGTTAAATTTACGGATTTTTATTGTTCATATTATACAAGAATGGCATTTAAATATGATTTTATGAGTAAAAATGTCATTTTCGGTCTAAAATTAGCTATACTTAAAATTTTCCAGTGATTTTTGGATATGTTGTCACATATATTATTTTCAGATAACCTGTAAATTTTCATAATTTTTGGACTTGTTATACTCGAAAAATGGATTTTTCATTATTAAATTCGGATTTAAGTGAAAAATAGGTTAATATGAGTTAAATTTCGAATCTGGTCATAGTAATTTAATATGTTGTCACATGGAATTTTACAAGATGTGTGTAAAATAATTGGCTATAAAGAAGTCTTTTTGCATGATTTATGGATTTTTGAAGAAAAATAGCATAAATAGTGACATTATTAGTGAAAAATTAATAAAACATAATCTATGACTTAGGAAAAACGTCTAATGTTGCTTTTTATTGTCTTTTTCAGATCTAAAATTGAAAAGTTAATGAATATAATTTTTCCCATATTTTTATGATTATTTTTAGTCAAAACCGATAAACCGCAACATTGTTTTTCCGGAAAAATTTCGAAATTTTTAACCTAAGTTTTTGAACATTATGAGAGTCATGGTATTTTTCCAGAATGTTCATGAGTTTAAATTTCAAATTTTGAATTTATTTGAAATTTTGTGATTTATTTGAAGTTTATAGCTTATTTTTGTAATTTTAGTCCATTAATGAACAATTTTATAAATATAAGTTAATTATGGTCAAATTATTAGTGAAGACTAAATTTTGAGTCCTAAGAGGTTAGGGTAATTAACTTATGCATAAATATGAATTTATGTAATTTTGTGATTATAAAATGTTGGAATCACGCAAATCCGTAAAAACCGAGTAACATACGATATTGGCTAATTAAAGGCGATTTAGCATAAAATTGAGCATGTTCATACATATTATAATGCTGCATTTTCTTTATGATTGTCATAATTTTAATTTATATAATTTTTGAATTATGTAATTTTACTTAGTATGGCCTTAGATTTAATTGGTATTTCCCGATATGTATGGGAATATCGATTCGGTTGTAATTTTATTGTGATCTCGTATCACCGTTTTGTAATTTAATAGATTTATTTTATTTTAGTTACAAATGTATAATAGGAAATTATGTAATTTTTTATGTAATTTTATTCATTCATGATTCCCAAAGACGGATTTCTTCAAGAATGGCGATACATAAAGACGGTGTTACCTCGAGATGCGTGCCACAACCGAAGTTCAAGGGCCCAATGGAGTTGGTTTCCGAATATGTAATAGTTAAATAGTTTTTCTATTTTAGGAAAGGCCATACTAGGATTTATTTATATATTTTTATGCTTGCATTTTATTTTATGTCACATGCATCGCTAAATCGCCATAACTAAAACATGCATCTTCTTTTATCGAGTTTATCGACCGTGTCAATTAAAATTATCGTAGTTCACCGCTTTAGTTCACTTAAAACGTGATAAATAATAAATTGACATGACCTCTCGCTAAAACAATTAATTGAGACATAGCCTTACCAAATAGTAGAAACCATGAAAACCTATTTCGCGAGGGAGTGCACTCGGCTACCCCGGGGTACACACCTTGTTACGTAGGGGAAGTGGGTGATAAATGTCTAATCCACCAAATTCATGTTGATGAGAGTTTCATCGGCTACCCCGTGCCTAAGTTAATATGGGTTTGGATAATGGACACATTTATTCGAAATTTGGATTGAACTCAACAAAAGTAATTGATAAGGGTTTCATCGGCTACCCCGTGCCCTTGTTGATGTGTTTTGGGCTATAGATAAACATTAGAGTAATTTTATCGACCAAGAGTTCTAAAAGTAGAATCGATTAAAAGGTTAATCCACCGAGTTATATTGATAAAGGTTTCATCGGCTACCCCGTGCCTAAGTTGATATGAATTTGGGTCTTGGAATCATTTATCATAGTTGGGTAGAGGTCACTATGTAAATGCTTTACTTGTTATTTACAAGTATTAATAAAACGATAAATGTTAAGTTTTCCACTATTCCGTTTTTATATTAATCTATTTCTTTACCACAATTCATATACGATATCATTTCGATTTTGATACAAATCTCCATTAAAACATCGTAACTAAAGACAAAATTTGAATTTGCTTCTAAAACCTCAAACGAACCATTGCTAAGGATCTCTTGTAAAGAGTATAGATTAAAGTTATTCATTATCAAATAGGTTTTTGATTCTTGACTAACACTTCTACTTACAATGGATTATGCTTCATATACTTAATTGAATTAAGTAACTTGAAGCGATAAATTGTTTTGGTGATTAGATTTTCAGAATTCGTAATTGACCAAAATAACGCAACCACTTCAATGAAAGTTTTAAGACTAAAACGAACAAATGAAGAGTAATCTTCATGAATTCAATTTTGCTTCTCAAAGCAAAGACTCATTGAAATGAGTGGGAGCATTCTCTTAAACCGTTAAGATGAGGACGAGGTTCGAGAAGTAAAAATTATAATGGAATTGATACACGGTAATGTTAAAAGTAAAGTTATTGAGAAATAACGATACTAAACCTATCAATCCCGACCGATAAAGTTTCCATTGTCTTAAATATTGGACACAAGAAAGGAAACTACCCCAAATTATTGAAGAATCAACAAGTTAGTTGTGGGACATCTAATGGGATCTTCTTCTTTAAATGTTTATTTGATTAAACATAATTTTTGCTAGTACCACTTCGTCAATATTAGAAACCACTGGAGGTTTTCATCATTGTACTTGATACATAGGATGATTAGAATATGACGACTAGCAACGATAATGTCGAGAGATAGAGTAATTGTGTAATCAATCTAGTTTTTGGATTTAAAGTTGTACTTAATTGTGACTATTAAGTGCATAAACTCTAAATAAGAATATAAACTTGTTAAGATACAAAAGAGGTTTCACTTTTGTGACCCTATACACCACGATTTGATGTATGGCTAGCCCATTATCAAGGTGATTATATTCTAAACCAAACTAGAAAGATATATCATGTAGATGATGTAAGACTCAAATTGGTAACCCAAGATTAAACCTTAAATTTTGGAATGATGAACGCAAAGAGTTATCGAGTACTCTGGAAACCATTAGATTGTTAATGGTATATGCGTATCTTGTATTCAAAGCAAGATGTCTCATGATTTTTTGGTTGAAAAGGAGATCGAGGTTGTAAATCATCGATCCAAAATAGGTTGATCATTATCTTTACCAACGAGTTAAGTTGACTAATATGTTCACTTAATAAGGTAAATAGAGAAATCTTTGAAGAATTTCAAAGAGTTCAAGGAATTACGATTTAGTCGTGATGGGATTATCAAAGTGAAGACTTTGATATAAGCCAAATGAATTGTGATATAGTATCACAAATTAATCTCTCTTAGCACGCATTATCAAATAATGTATGGTTGGATAAGAATTCAAACGCTATTCGATATGGTTTGGACTTCAATCAAGTTACTTTGAGTTACTTGATCCTTTTGGGGAATTTATCATTTTTGTCTAAATTATTTTTCCACTAAATCAAATCATATGAGATATGAAATGGTAAGGGTACCATGTTTGTAAGTTTTCACAAGAAACAAATGCTCATATTTCCCTTTTCAATTATCACGAGCACGACGGGTTTGCGGCTCATGAAGTTGTCTTTCTAAAATACAAGTTTATTTCTAGAAGACAGAGTGGGAGAAATTATTCAAGAGCCACAGAGAATGTTATGTCGCAAGAAACTGGTCTTTCTTGGCTACATGAGACGTTTTGTGTAAGACATTGTTTCTTCAAAACCTAGGAGGTTAAATTCGTCACTTGTTAAAAATGATGAATTCATGCTACTTTTAAGAAAGTAAAGAGTTTATAACTTACAAAAGAAATTGTTTGATTCAAGTTGATTACTTCTAGAAAGTAATGAACATATGACTTACATAAGAGTGTTTAAGTCACAACTCAATACAAGGCTTAGAGCCATGAAAATCCGAAACAAAGGGCTTGATTAGTGACAAAGGGTTTTGCACTAATAAAGAGATATTTCAAAGCAAGATTGGTTGCAAAGGGTTTTGCACCAGTTGAAATGCTTAAGTCTATTTGGATCTTCTTAGGGATTGTGTTTCATTATTATGAAATACATAGCGAGTGAATCTAAAACCCACTTCTTCAATTAGAAGGAATGTATTCAATACATGTCTTGAGTTTTATAGATTCTTGCAATCCTAAGATAATGTGCAACTTAAGAGAGGGTCTTAAGTAGGACATCAATGAGATAGAATCAACATTTTGATCATGTGGTAAAACATTTCTCAATAAGTCGAGAAGTTGTGTTTATACATGGAGTTTAGTGGGAGTTACGAAATTTTAATTAGTCCGATATGTGGATGACATATTGATCATTGAGAATGATTTAAGACTTTTGGAGTATTATAATACATCTTGAATATCCGGTTTTATGAAGATAAATCCACATGATATTAGCATCAATAAGAAGTCTTACGTTGATAAGATTCATGACTAGTTCAATTAATTGAACATATTTGATTGATTCCATTTGCTTCCGCTGCCGGATCAATTAAATGAGTAAAGATGTATAACACTTCATATACTTTGAGTATGATGAATTGTTTTCAAAATCGAATTTAAGTAATCTTTACCAAGTAAGCCATAAAGATTACCCTTAAGTGCTTATAGAAGCATTAAGGCTATAAAGCAAAGTGTTTAAGATGCAATATTGTGTAAGGGTGTTACACAAGTGACAATTGACAATTGAGATTGCGCATGGTTTCTGACAAAACCATAATCAAAACACATTAAGATGGTTAAGATACCATTGTGGCTATGTTAATTAAGAAGTAGATTTTCGAGAATCGTCTAGGAAATAAAGAACAATGAGGGATATTTATAACGGAAATTGAGCACACTTGCGACATGAGAAGTGCAAGAGGGATGGGTCCCGCACACTGTGAAAACAGTGGGAGCTATTCTTAGGCTAGAGGACCTATGTCTTGATTGGATCTCGACACGTACTCAGAAAGTTTTGTGATGCAAATGTATACATTACAAAGGAAAACGAGTATGTAGTAAGGTTGAGTAAGGTACAAGAAATTGATAAAACCTACTAACCAAAGCCTTCTCAAAGGCTAAACATGATGAGTCATGTCATTTCAATTGAATTGAAATGAACAACTACGTACAAGATCAAATTAGATTATAGAACATGAAATAGTAATCAGGCATTCACTATTCATATGTGATAATCGCATTTGTCGTTCGAGTTTTACTTTAAAACTCTTTTATTATACTTTGTTACATCCAAACGGGTTGTAAAGACAATTGAACCCCGTTAAAGTGAACACGGATTAGCATTGTATTCGCCCATAGTCACTTGTATGAGGTGACGTCTCGAAGTGACTAGAGTGTGATGCGATTGATGGCAAATTCAAGTGCCATACAGTCATGTGAGATGACTAGTCGATCACATAGGCAGACTGTTAGGAACACTTTGTCGGGCCTTATGACCGCTTATAGAGTTCTGGCAAATTTATATAGCCTGGTCGTGGTGAGAGATGCTATAGTATTCTAATGAGTCGATTCTTTTGACTAAAGACTGTTCGCCTAAGATGGCACAGTTTCAGATTAACTTTGATTTGTGTTACTACGACCTTCGTAAATGGGGTCAAATGGGCATATTTTGGGTTATGTTGGCTGTGGCTAGTCGAAGGGAATAAGTGCGATAGGAATTGTCCACCCCTTGTCGGGGTTATAACAATATCTCGGGGCCACTCGGGAGTAATGAATGGAAATGCGTGGCCACGCTCGGAAGGTATCTATGATAGATAAATCCGGTCAATCAGTTATTCTCCAGATCGAGGAAACCACTCTCGATATGATCACTTGCAAGTACGACCTGAAAGACACCTTGCATTGAGTGGGAGATAGTAATAGGACAAAAGAATTGGTGACGCACACTTGTCGAGGACAAGTGGGAGATTGTTGGGAAATGTGTCCTCAACAATAGTGCGATTACATGATTTAAATATCATTATTAAATCTCATTTTAAGAATACATGTGGGATGTAATATTTTACAGTCAACTTGTCCACACATATCGGTAATGATTGGCTGACTAGAGTTTGACATTACTGTCGTGCGACGGTGGTGATCAGTTGATCCCCTTAGGTCATACCTATAGGGAAATACTCTTAATTGATTATTTAATTAATCGTATACCGATACGAGTTAATTAAATTCCTTAAAATTGACGGATGATTTTCTGAGTATAATTTACGTATCTTATTGTAAATATGATTAAATGAGACACGGTCTAAGTAATCGAATTGTTTTATTACTTAGATGAAATCATTGTTTATAGAAACAATTGAAACGGAATGAATAAATTATTATAAATATAGAATGTTGTAATTTATAATTTGGAAACATTTTGGCACGAGTAATTACGAATTACTAGTCAATTTTGTAAATGACATATTTTATGAGTATGTTGATTTTTAATATGTTAAAAATACATTACATTGTGACATGTCATGTAACATGTTACATGTGACAAAATTGACAAATGACAAAATAAAATGGACCATCCATTTTATTATGAAAGTCTTAAAATTAGAGGGAGTGTTGGGTTAATATTGTGTTTTCATATTAGTGGAAAACATAATTATTAAAGACTACCTACTAGCCTTGCAAGCCTAAGCTTTTGAGAAGAGCAAAAACAAAAGGCATTGGGCATACTACCCAATGCTCTTTTTTTTCGGCCACCCACAAGAAAGAGAGAAGAGCTTTTCTCTTTTACATTATTATTCATTCTTCCCATCTAATTTTCTAGAGTAAAAAAATGCAATAAAAACTCTCTACAATTTATGATAATTCTAGAGAAATAAACTCACATATACTCCCTCTTGACCGAGATTTTCAAGAGTAAAATGCAATTTATTTGTGTCAATTTTATAGTAAAACTAATATTATTACTAGATCTAAATAATATTAGTTATTAAGAGATTTCCTTGGGTATATGCTTTTGGGAGGGATTCTATACTTGAATCCTTGTTCTTCCATTTGGAGAGCTCAAGAACAAGTGAGTAGGTGAACTCACTTGTGCCCATAAATCCGAAAATCACAATGTAAGATGATGGTTTCTTCTCTATATTTTATATTGTTTGCATGCATAAGATCACTTGTTAATTTTATGACAAATTAAATTAATGCATATATGAATATGTTGATTATATAGATCTACTTTTCCTTCAGATACTGGTTGTGGTTCTCATCTGTGTAATCATTTGCAGGGCCTAAAGAACATCATACCTCTCGAAAAAGGTGATGTGGACCTGCGTGTCGGGAATGGAGCACGAGTTGCTGCTGTCTCGAAGGGAACATATGTAATCCAACTCCCTAGTGGTTTTGAGTTATTTTTAAATAACTGTTACTATGTACCCAGTTTGTCTAAGAACATTATTTCTGTTTCCGTACTTGCTAAAGACGGTTTTACATTTTCAATAAAGGATAATAGCTGTATTTTCTCTTTCAATGAAATGATTTATGGCAAAGCAGTTTCCATGAATGGAATTTATATCTTAGACCAAACCACAGAAGTATTACACGTGAATAATAAGAAAATAAAGGTTGGTGACAAAGATCAAACCTATCTATGGCATTGTCGAATGGGACACATAAATGAGAAACGCGTGAAGAAACTCGTCGATAATGGGACTATTCCCGCATTCGATTTTTTCTACATATGGCATGTGTGAATCATGTCTCATTGGCAAAATGACTCGAATTTCCTTCAAAGGTGTTGGAATACGCGCTAGTGACCTATTAGGACTCATACATACTGATGTTTGTGGACCTATGTCAATTATCGCTAGAGATGGCTATAGATATTTTATCACTTTCACGGACGATTTGAGTAGATACGGATATGTCTACTTAATGAAGCATAAAAGTGAGTCCTTTGAGAAATTCAAGGAATACCGAACAGGTCTGAAACCAACTGGGTAGAAAGGTTAAAGCACTCCGTTCAGATTGGGGTGGCGAATATCTTTCAAATGAGTTTGATCAACACCTGAAAGACTGTGGTTCGTCTAAAGCTGTCGACAAGACTCCATATGAAATGTGGAAGGGAACGGTCCCTAACTTGTCCTTTATTCGAGTTTGGGGCTGCGAGGCTTATGTCAAGTGGAGACACGAGGATAAGCTCGGCCCGCGATCGGTCAAGACATACTTTATAGGTTATCCAAAAGGAACATTTGGTCATTACTTCTATTCGCTTACCGAACATCGAGTTTAACCTTCGAGCTGTCGGAGATTCCAGAACCAACAACCGAGGAATGGATGGAGGAAGTTGTTCCTCCAACTGATGACACGGTTCATATTCCTGAGGAACCTAGGAGGTCGGGTAGAGTCTCTAATCCTCCGGACAGATACATTGGTATGGTCGAGGAGAATGACGTTTTACTCCTTGAGAGTAATGAACCCGCTACCTATAAAGGTGCTTTGGCCTGTTCCGACTCAAAGCTATGGCTCGAAGCCATGCAATCCGAGATGGACTCCATGTATGAGAATAACGTATGAGATCTAGTTGATTTACCTAATAAGGTACAACCTCTACAGTGTAAATGGCTTTACAAAATAAAGCATTCTGTAGACGCGCAACCAGATACCTATAAGGCACTACTTGTGGCAAAAGGTTTCACTCAAGTGCACGGATTGCATTATGATGAAATTTTTGTACCCGTAGTCATGTTACGTTCCATTCGGATAATCTTAGCGATTGCCGCATTTCATGACTATGAAATTTGGCAAATGGATGTGAAAACCGCCTTCTTAAACGGTTATTTGGAGGAAGAGTTGTACATGGTGCAACCCGAAGGTTTCATAGATCCTGAACATCCTAATAAAGTATGCAAGCTTAAGCGTTCCATTTATGGACTTAAGCAAGCTTCTCGGAGTTGGAATCATCGCTTTGACCAGGTGATAAAAGAGTATGGTTTCACTCGATCGGTCGAAGAAACATGCTTATATATCAAGTCGAGTGGGAGCAAGATTGTATTCTTAATATTGTATGTTGATGACATACTCTTAATTGGGAATGACATTCCTCTCCTATCTTCGGTTAAATAATGGTTGAAGCACCATTTCTAGATGAAAGATCTGGGTGAGCAACAACGCATTTTGGGAATCCGTATCTACCGAGATAGATCACGACGGACGTTATCACTAAGTCAGGAGTCTTATTTGGATAAGATTCTTGAGAGGTTCAGCATGACCAACTCCAAGAAGGGGAACCTTCCAATGACGTCTGGCATGCAGTTGAGCAAGTCTCAGTCACCCACGATGCCTGAAGGGATTGAGCGCATGAGTCGTGTTCCTTATGCATCTGCAATAGAATCAATCATGTATGCCATGATATTCACACGTCCAGACGTGTCATATGCATTGAGTATGACGAGTCGGTACCAAAAGAATCCAGGTGAACCACACTGGATAGCTGTTAAAAATATCCTCAAGTACCTATGGAGGACTAAGGATAGGGTATTGACTTATGGAGGCGATACTAAGCTATGCGCAATCGGTTGCGCATATGCTAGCTTCCAAACGGATCGAGATGATTAGAAATATCAGTCTAGATTCGTTTTTACTCTTAATGGTGCTGCGGTCAGCTGGAATAGTTCCAAACAGGAAGTTGTAGCAGATTCTACTACTGAACCATTGAAATATGATAAGCATGGAGGGCACGTTATTTTCATAAGAATTAAATGTGTACCTGAGTTATAGTAGTTGATTATGAATTCGATACGTTATCTTTTTCATATACTATTTATAACTTCATCGTTTTAATATAATATTTTGTTTTTCATGTGGATTGTACTGACAACTTTGAACGCCACAAAGTAAACTGAATTACATTATATTTTGTTTGGTCCATAATCGCCTACAAGAGCTGATAACTCTGGCTATTATATTGTGCAGTCGATTGATGGTGGGTTCAACGAGCCATAAGTCAAATTGTTGACTGATCGATCACAAATGCGAGATTATAACGATACCTCGTAGGACAAATTTTTGTGACAACGTAATGGAGTCCTAAATGTTTAAAAACATTTGGTGCCAGGTCGTGGATAGGACATCCATTGTGTTCCTAGAGTCGATTCTTTTGACTATCGACTGTCTCTTGAGATTAAGGGAGTTTTTGGGTGACTTTGGTTTCTTTCTCACGGTCTGCCGTAACTGGAGGCTAAGTAGATTTTTTCTGGGTCATTTCATACTGTGCTTACATCTGCAGGATTCGAGTTGAGGAAAATATCCAACCCTTATCAGGTATAGTTATTTCTCAGGGCCACTCGAGGAGTTGTAACTGAAATGCATGGCCATGCTCGAATGTTGATTCGTTTATCAGTTAAGTTACTCTCTAGTCGGGGAAACCACTCTTGATAATGATCGCTTATAAAATACGACCTTTGTGAATACGGATTTGCAAATTGTTTTACATTGAGTGGGAGAACTTTTAGGATATGAGAATCGGTTATCGCACATACACTTGTGAGGACAAGTGGGAGTTTGTTGGAGCTTGTGTCCTCCACAAATTAGTGTGATAACATTTGTAAATCTCTTACAGGTTCACAAGGGTATACTTCGTATATTTAATCAGTTGATTAACGTTTACCTAATAACGGTTGGCTTGCTAGAAAGTTTGACGTTATTATCATACAGATGGCGGTGATCAACTGGTCCCTAAAGGTCACACCTATAGGATGTGTTTGAGAGATGTGGTTATAGAAATATGAACACATTGATGCCTAATAGGACTAAACAGTTAGTCAATGTGTTGATGAGACAATTATTTAATGAAGATTAAATAATATTAGTTGAGACGAATTAACTGTCAATTCGTAAATTGAATATAATAAGTTATATTTAATAAAATGTATGTAATGTTAGCTTGGACGAATTAATCTGTTAATTCGTAATTAAATGTAATCGGTTATATTTAATATCAACAAGATGAATGTGTCATAGTGGTAATAGTGAGGGTACACAAACCAAGAGGTCATGGGTTCGATCCTCACTAGAGGGCAATTTAACACATTTTATACATTTTTGGAATAACCAAAATAAGGAAATAATACTCCTTATTTCGGTTATATGGGCCGAAAATAAGGAAGAAAATATTTACCCTATTACTAACCTAATTCACGGTTTAAGTAGGTTAGAGGGAGATCATTTTTAGACCTAATTTTTCTACTCATTCTCTTGCCTCTTCTCATCAGTAAAAACACAAAAAACCTAAATTTTTACAGAAAATTTTAGATCGATTCTAGCATAATCAATAGGGCATATCTCATATCGTCTTGGGTGCAACTGATAGGCGAATATCTATTTTGATATTGTTCTTAGGCCGTATTTGCTAGGACTGAAGGTTATTTCTGAATCCTTTAATTTTGTTTATGTATTTTTATTTTATGACTAGTATCGTCTTCATTAAATTCGTTATAATCCTTAATAATAAGGGAAGTATACAGATTATTTCCCACATGATCTTCAGTCTCATAATATGTCCAGTGAAAATCAAGACTTCGTGTTTCCAAAACTTATATTAGTTGTAAACTATGGAATTTTTTAACAAGTAGCGGTGGCAGCTGCTATTGAATGATGTATCTGTAGATACGCACTAGTAAGGGGAAACAAGAGATTTATACACTTGAATGAGTCTGTGTATTGACTGAACTGTTTTCTTTTTAAACTGTGCCACTCTTTGAAAGTTTGGGCAGAGATCAGAACGTAGATTTCTTGTTTTCTTTGTTATCTTTCCCTCCTGAATAAACAAGACTGACAATACTACCGGAATAACAGCACAATAACACGTGGTAAAAAAGAGTAAAAAAATTAAAAGTAGTAAAAAAATTAAAGTGACACCGGAATAACATCACAATAACACCAGAATACCAGTACAATAACACGTGTTAAAAAAAGAGTAAAAATATCAAAGTAGTAAAAAAAATCAAAGTAACACCGGATTAACATCACATTAACACCAGAATAACAATGACACCAGAATAACAGCACAATAACATGTGTTAAAACAAAGGGTAAAAAAATCAAAGTAGAAAAAATGTAAGTGACACCGGAATAACAGCACAATAACATGTGGTAGAAAAAAGTAAAAAAAATTAAAAGTAGTAAAAAAAATCAAAGTGACACTGGAATAACATCACAATAACACCAGAATAACAGCACAATAACATGCGGTAAAAAAAAGAGTAAAAAATCAAAGTAGTAAAAAAAAAATCAAAAGTGAAACCGGAGTAACATAACAATAATAGTAGAATAATAGTAGAATAACAGCACAATAACACGTGGTAAAAAAAAAATCAAAGTTGTAAAAAAAAAAATCAAAGTGACAGCAAAATAACATCACAATAACAGCGGAGTTACAATAACAGCACAATAACACGTGGTAAAAAAAGAAAAAAAAATCAAAGTCGTAAAAAAAAATCAAAGTGACAACAGAATAACATCACAATAACAGCGGAGTAACAATAACAACACAATAACACGTGTTAAAAAAAAAAAAAGAGAAAAAAAAAAATCAAAGTAAAAAAAAACACAATAATAGCATAATAACACGAGGTAAAAAATAAAAGTACAGAAAATTGGTACAAAAAGAAAAAAAAAAAAAGGTAACATAATGAGAAAATTAGAGAAAAACATAAGAGAGAAAAAAAACCAAGGTTGTAAAAACACAATAACACGAGGAAAAAAAGAGATAAAAAAAATCAAAGTAGAAAAAAAAAAAAAGAGTAACAGTAGAAAAAAGAGAAAATAAGTAGACCTGGCAAACGGGTCAATCGGATCAGTTTCGAATCGATTTCTTTCGGATCGGGTTAATTCGGTTGACCTTTATTTTCGATTTCGGTTCGGTTCAATTCAGGTTGGAATCAGTTGTCGCTTTTTATCGGTTGTAGATATTTCGGGTCGGTGCAGGTTCGAGTCAGTTTTATTTCGGAGCAGATAAGATTCGAGTCGGGTCAATATCAGAGCAGATGATATTCGATTCGGGCCTTAAAGGGATTATGTCTTTCGGATATTTCGATTTTGATTTTTAGATGATTTTTAGATTTAATCGGATAATATTTCAATTTCTAATCAACGGTAATATAACTCGATTCGACATTTGTTACTTATCTAATATTTTTTATTATTATTTATTGATATACACGGATAATTTGAATCAAACATGTAATTGAGAAATTGTAGACATTCTTAATTTCGGCTTATGTTTTTTGTTTAACTAAGAAAATATATTTATGTAATAAATGTTATCATAAAGATTAAAATATTCGGCTTATGTTTTTTGTTTAACTTTTTTTTTTAAATGACGATGAACCTAAATTACTTTCTAAAACGAATACTAGTTGACTAGATAAGACTATAACTCATAAGTTATCTAACCCAACATCCCGTCTCATGAATCCTTTAATCCTACCAGCTTTACTATGTGAAAATTGAACTTGAGCTACTCTTGAGCTGATCCTTAATTAATTGTAATGACACCTTACTTGATTCCTCCAACTCCATAAACCATATTAACAAAGTAACAATGGCTAAAAAAAATATAAATTTATAACTAATGATTCATCATTCGAGTTTCTCGAGCTTTTATTTTAGATATCAGTGGTGCTTTAAGCTTATCCTGACCTATATGATATACTAATTTTACAACCTCATCTTAAATTTTAGTGGTTCGACTATGCGTATCATTTCGTGGAACTTAAATGATATACGTAAACTATATATGAGCCGGGCAAAAATATCCTAAAACGTGCTAGAATTAGAGCTTTGCATGTATATAAATACTCCCACCGGTCTTAGCCATTTCTTGATCTATTCCATTTTGAGGTCCCTCAGTTAATTGTTTATTTTTTTATTTTAAGAATGCTTTAATGGGGACTCATTGGCTAACTTGTCATCTAATAACTGTCTTTCTTAATAGAGCTCAATTTAACTGAACTTTATGGAGCTGAATTAAATTGAATTTAAGTAAGAGTTAACTTGTGAAGACAAGAGCTGAACGGAACTAAATGAAGTCGAACTGAACTGAATGAAGTCGAACTGAATAGAGCTGAATTATGTTCAAAAGAACGGGACCTAACTTATACTCTCTCCGTCCCGGTCAATTGTTGTCATTTGGTTTTGGCACAAAGACCAAAGAAAGAGGAAGAGGCTAATTATAAGATGATAAGTGGATCAAATGTAGTGTCAAAGATCAAATTGTTCATCAAATGTAATGCTAAAATAAAAAAGACAATAATTAACTGAGACAACTAAAAATGAAAAAAACAACAAATAACCAAATAATCATGTAACATGTTTATCTTGATTCTTAATTTGGAAATAACTACTTAACTAGATAAGAAATTAAGAAGTAAAAACATAGCAAGCTGGCAATTGACTACAAAATCTCACTAACACGTTGACTAGTTTCCTTTTCTACATCTTTGTACATTGTACATTGTACTCTCCGTCAGTCCGTCTCTTCGTCTTCACTGTCAAACACTCTATCAGACCATCACAAATGACAAAACTCAAAATAACAATCAGATCCTTTTATGGAAATATTCACTATTCTACTACTCGTCTACTCTACATCTACCATCGTACCATGTCACTCTATTCTTCTGCAAGTCTCTCGCCTTGCGTTCAGTCAATAATCAGCCGTTTAGGCTCCGTCAAACTCTGCCATCTCGGATCGGTGGCTTGTCGCGCACGTCATCGGATATGGGTTACCACCCTATTTTTGTAAAGATAGAAAGAATATCTAACCATGGTAAGAAAATCCGTAATTAATTATTGAATTATTTTTTTGATTTGCAAAATTTCTAGATTTCCCCTCTGATTAGGTATTTTGTTTATCTAAATCTCTTCTATCAAATTCATTTATTAATCTTTTCCGTTAAAATCGCAGTTAAATATGGTAAAAAATAATTGATTTCCATACTTTTTTCCTTTCAGTTCTGTAATTCTGTAAACATTGGACTTAATTACCTAAATCTTAATTATATTTTGCCTCCAAAAATTGGAGAATCTCCAATTATTTTACCGCGTACCTCTAATTTTACCCGCCAAAATGAGGTTGGGAATGATTTATTTTACCGCCTAAATTGTGTATATATACACCCTCTTCTTTGCTTTAAACTCATCTCCATTTCAATTATTCAATTATTGTCTGTTACAATTTACAATATCTTGTTGAGCAGTTTTATTTTTTTAACACTCTTTATTGGTAAGGTTCAATCCTTAAAGTCTTCTTTTAAAATTGATTATCGATTTTGTCAAGCGCATCTCTGTATCGGTGTATCGCAATTTACTTTAGCTATGCATATCGTATGATCGAATTTGCATGATGTAATGTTTTTATCTTTATATTAAATTGTTTTTCTAATATTTATCAGTATTGTATCTAATCGTGATCAATTAAAGGGAAGATTTGTACTATACTAAATGTATTTACAAAGCTGTGTTTTTTTTTAAGTTGATAGACTTGTTTTTGTTTTTAACTGAAACTTTAATGTCATTAAACCAAATTACGATCAGTTGTACTTGTACAATTTTAGTACGTTTGAATGGTTTGATTATTGTGGATACTAGATACGATAATTCTCTATGGTGTAATACTTGGATATTTTATTTAATTAAACCAGTTTATTAATTGTGAAACGGTTTTATAATTAATTACTCACTTGCTTTCTTTTCTTTCGAACTCTAGGAAACTATGGAATTTGCTGCTAGCGATGACTCTCAAGTTGAAAATATAACCTCCATCATTGAGGTTACTGATTTCACTGATTTTCAACGTAGGAGGAGCCCGGTGTGGAAAGAATATTGGCGAAGCCAACCCAAAAAAACTAAAGATAAAAAAACAAGAGCTTTGTGCAAGCATTGCAAGAATACAAATTTGATAGCAGAATCAACATATGGGACAACCAATGCCAAAAATAATCTTGCAAAATGTAAAGTGTATAGACGCACCTTGCCACTGTCAACAAGAGGTAAATTTATCTTTGATCAAAAGGATTACCGCGAATTATTAGTGAAGAAACCCAATTTGATTAAGATTGTGTTGATGATGCCTTAAGACAAATTAATCTCATTTGTTATTTAATTGTGTGCCTCTTAAGTTTAACCATGTAGCATGAAGCTCCAATTGTCAATTCAAGGTTATCAAGAATGTCATCATGAAGATCAAAGATGAAGATAGTCATTAGTGCTAATGTCATGTGTTGTAAGGTGATCGTTTAACACGAATTTACGTTTAGGTGCAAAAACAACAGTTGAGTCAACAGTTAATTAAGGCTCGTCTTTGAAAGAAATATTTCGAAAATATTTGAATCTTTGTTAAAGTGCTTTTAACTTTCACAAATGTTTTCTGGAAATACTTTGAAGTCTTTTAAAGAATATAGAGCTTTCAATGACTTGCTAAGGAGTTTGCTTGCACAATAAGACACTTACTATAAATGGGTTGCTTGCTTTTACATTTATGGAAATGTTTATGGTTCCCATAAACACAACCATTTATGCTTGTTTCTTGTTGAAAAACCCAGCCTATTTTTGTATGTGTGCACAACCTGGTTTCTTGCAATCTTAGGCACCGATTTCTTGAGGAAGAATACTCGGTTTCTTAGAGAGCATTTCGGTTGGCTTTGCATGTTGCTCAAGCAAACTACTTACATTATTTTAATCACTTGTGCTTATGAGTGTAAGATATTTTAATGTAAAGTATACTACTTGAACATTATAAATAGCTTGCTTAATTCATTTTTACAAGTGTGCAACAAACGAGTTTTAAACTGAAAAAGACTTAAGCTTTCAATCGAGTAAATTAACTTTGCAAAACCGTTTATCATTTTCAAATCTTTGAATCTTTTGCAAGTTTGTTTATTTATCTTTTGAGTCTTTTACTTGAGTTTGTTGTTCCACCTAGTCGTTTTAGTCGTGTTCAAGGATCCCATGTTTTGTACTTAAACTTTATCTCCTCCGTTCAATTGAGTGAACAACATTGAGATAAGTGGTCTTGTAACAAACGGGTAGAACCGAACAAAGTCTTAGGATAGAGTTATCCTTAAGCATGAAGTCTTCGAAGCGGAGTAGCTTTTGAGCATGAAGTCTTTCGGCGGAGTAGCCCAAAGCAAGAGTCTTATTGCGGAGTAGCTTTAAGCAAGGAGTCTTTCGGCGGAGTAGCCCAAAGCAAAAGTCTTGGAAGCGGAGTAGCTTTTAAGCATTAGCAACCGGAGTAGGTTGGGGAGTTGTTTTATTATTTGGGGTGGTCTTAGTTTGTATGAGTTTACTTCTGAGACGTTTAATAAAATAGCGCTGGACGTAGGTCGCGGAGTAGTGACCGAACCAGTTTTTAAAAACATCGTTAGTCGTGTCTATTTCATTTTATTTCCGCTGCACACTCTACTCACGTCTTTATCTACAGAATCAACTGTTGAGTACACTGTAACTTCTGCTTGCTGAATCGTTGTTGAATACTTTTAACTCTCTAGTTCTAAGTATCGACTTCTCCTTTCATCTAAGCATTGTTTAAAGTGTTTAAGAGTTTTTTAAAGAAGCTTTCATTAAGCTTAAATTTTAAATAGACACCTAATTCACCCCCTCCCCCTCTTAGGTGCCCTCGTCCTCGACTCTTCAATTGGTATCAGAGCCTTGTGCTCTTGATAACTGGTTAACTACCAGTGAATTGATTCTATAGTCATGGACGGGAAACATACTAAGTACCCTATCTTCAAAGGGGATAACGACTCCTGGTGGAAGCACCGTATGGAACACTACGTCAAAAGTACGGATTATGAGTGTTGGGTCATTATTCAAAAGGGTCCCCTTGCTATAACGGTTACTGACTCTGATGGGAAAAGTGTCGTGAAAAGCGAGGAAAGTTATGTCGAGGCTGACTATCGTAAAGTCGAGAAAAATTCTAAAGCCATGTCCATTCTTCAATATGGCATCGGTGAACAAGATATCAATCGCATCTCCGGATGTACCTCGGCTAAAGAGATTTGGGACACGTTAAATCTTGCTTATGAAGGAACGTCCCAAGTCAAGAAGCATCGTATTGACCTTCTCATGCAACAATATGAGATGTTCAGTATGATGAAAGATGAGTCAATCAATTGTCTTTCTTCTCGCTTTTCTAGTATTGTTAATGAACTTAAAGGTCTAGGTAGAGAGTTTGATTCCGAGGATATAGTCCGAAAGATCCTTCGTAGCCTAAGTGATAAATGGCAACCAAAGGTGACGGCTATTGAGGAGGCTAAAGATCTGTCCAAATTGTCCCTCAATGAGCTAATGGGCTCACTCATGGCAAACGAGTTAAGTCTCGCAAAGTGCTCGGGTGAAAGCTCCAAAGCTAGAGGTTTCGCTCTCAAATCAACCTCAAGTGATGAGCAAGATGATGGAGATGACGAGCAAGCTATGTACTCACGTAACATGGCGGATATGATCAATAGTCACAATCCTAAGAAGTTCAACAATGCTAACAAAAAACGTTTTCAAAAGAAGAGATCTTATTCCACGGTGGCTTGTTTCAAATGTGGTGAGAAAGGTCACCTTATCAAAGATTGCCCCAAGTGGAATGAGTTCAAATCTAGAGAAAAACGAGATTTTGCAAAGAAAGATTTTAAGCATAAAGTCATGTCTGCAATATGGGGTTTATCTGATTCCGATGAGGATGATGTCCTTGAGGAAGAATTAGATGCCAAAGTTTGTAGGACAACTCGTCTTGATCTTGACGGACCTAAGTCTTCAAAGAAAGAATCCGCACTCTGTCTTATGGCGCACTTCGACGACTCCAGCGATGACTCCGACACCGAGGTAATGAATCTCAAGAACAAGGTGAGAACTCTTTCTAAGGATAAGCTTTGTTTGATGTTTGATGATGTACTTGACAAGAGTCTTGCTAAAAACGATAAACTCTATGACTTGCAAACTCAAATTGAGGAAATTGCTGAAGAAAATGTTGGTCTTAGAGAGTGTCTATATGAGATAAAAGAAAGTAACATCATTCCATCACTCAGAAAAGAAATTAAAAAATTGAGGAAAGAAAACCTTGTTCTCACGAATATTGCTAGCTCGTCAAAATCAACAGTTGCCTCAACTGTTGTTTCAGATGTTGAAAAAGAAAATGAGTCTTTAATTATTCAACTTGATATTTTGATTAAAGAACGAGACTCACTGCTAGCTGACCTTACCTCGTGTCGACATGATAATAAGCAACTTGAAGAAATTGCTATGTTGCTTAGTGATGAATGTAGTCATGCTAAATCCGCTTTCGATAAAGTAGGCAAACTAAATCTTGACCATCTTGCTAAAATTGAAACATTGACCAAAGAGTTGCATGATGCTAAAGAGTTTTACAGGAAATGGGAAGGTAGCCAAAACATTTTAGACTCCCTCATAAATCAGTCCCAAAATCAAGAGAAAGTGGACTTGGTTACCAAAGTAACATTCAAAGAGTCAGAACTTCGAAACAAGGAACTAAGCAAGACTGATTTTCGAAGGAGAAAATATGCAGGCCTTCCTGAGTATATTGTTTGCAACTTTTGTGGTAAGACTGGTCATGACTTTAATGGTTGTCCTAATCGACTAAACGACTTAAATAAGAACATCAAGGTTGCTAAAAAGGAGTGGGTTCGCAAAGATTTGATTAACAATACAACTCACAAAAAGGGATCCAAATTCGTTTGGATTCCTAAACTAACCTCTTGATTTCTTATAGGCATTAGTGAGAGGCAGCAGCAATTGGTACTTGGACAGTGGATGTTCACGTCATATGACGGGAAGTAGAAACCAATTTCTCTCACTAGAAGCCTACAATGGTGGCACCGTGACGTTTGGTGACAATAAGAAAGGTGAAATTATTGCAATCGGGAAGGTTGGTAAGTCATCGTCACAATGTGTCGACAAAGTGTTGCTTGTCAAAGGTTTGAAGCATAATCTCCTTAGCATATCTCAAATGTGTGATAATGGTAATATCGTTGAATTTTGTGCTAGTGAATGTCGTGTTTTAGATGGTAATACAAGGGAAGTTGTTCTAGAAGGAAAACGTGTTAAATATGTTTACTTGACTAATCTTTTTGCATTGTCTAGTCGTACCATGTCTTGTATGAGTGCTTTGAAAAAAAACGACCCATGGCTTTGCCATAAGAGATTAGGTCACGTAAATGCTAGAACATTGAACACCCTTAAGCGACTTGACTTAGTTGATGGCATTCCTAATATGAAATTTGACTTTAATAGTTTGTGTGATGATTGTGCTAAGGGGAAGCAAGTAAGAAGCTCCTTTAAATCCAAAAAGTTCGTTAGTACATCTAAACCTCTTGAGTTACTTCATATTGATCTATGTGGTCCAATGCGTGTTAGAAGTAAAAGAGGTAGTCGTTTCTTATGTGTGATTGTTGACGATTTCTCACGATTTGTTTGGCTTCTCTATTTGAGTTCTAAAGATGAAGTATTTGATGAATTTTTAATTTGGTTGAAAAAGGTCCAAAACAAGTTTGATAAAAAGCTCATATCTTTGAGATCCGACCATGGAACCGAATTTGAAAATTCCTCATTTATTACTTATTGTGATGAGCACGGTATTAGCCATAACTTTTCCGCGCGTGCTACACCTCAACAAAACGGGGTTGTAGAGCGTATGGACCGTACACTTGAAAACATGGCTAGGACTATGCTCATTAGTAGTAAGTTGCCAAAGAATTTTTGGGCCGAAGCCGTCAACACATCATGGCACATTTATAATCGTGTTATGATCCGAAAAATGCTTAACAAAACACCATACGAGTTGCTTAAAGGAAGAAAGCCTAATTTATCCTATTTGAAATGCTTTGGAAGCAAATGTTTTGTTCACAATAATGGAAAGGATAATTTGGGTAAATTCGATGCTCGTAGTGATGAGGCCGTATTTGTCGGTTATTCAGATCGTAGCAAGGCTTATAAAGTGTATAATAAACGAACCATGAAAATGGAAGAAAGTGTGCATGTCATATTTGATGAGTCTAGTCTTTTTCATTCTAATACACAGGAAGAGGATGATGAAGATGATGAGGACTATGAGCTTGGAATGATTCGACATGACATGGATGATGTACACGAGGAAAACGAACAAGAGGAGCAGAATCAACAGTCGGATCAACTGTTGACTGAAGGAACTGGCCAAGAGACAGGGGGAACAGAACCACTTGAACCACAAAATGAGGCTACGACATCCAGGGGGAATGAGGGTACACTTGAACAAAATGAACAAACAGAAACAAACCCTCAAACACAAAATGAACCAGAACCAACAGTTGAGCGAACTGTTGAGTCAGAACCCCAAGAAGCCTCACCATCCTTAATCGTACCAAAGAAGTGGAAACACCAAAAATCTCACCCCCTTTCTAACTTGACCAGTGACTTGAATTCGGGAAGGAAAACAAGATCATCCCTCAATGATTTCTTTGCATCTCATGCGTTCCTCTCAGAAATTGAACCAACGAACATCACCATGGCACTTGAAGATCCGAGTTGGGTGATGGAAATGTAAGAGGAACTAAATCAATTCAGAAGGAATGAGGTATGGCATCTTATCCCTAGACCTACTGGTTGTACCGTGATTGGTACCAAATGGGTCTTTCGCAATAAGCTAGATGATTCGGGCAATATCATAAGGAATAAAGCTAGACTAGTGGTGCAAGGATTTAAACAACAAGAAGGCATTGATTATAATGAAACCTTCGCACCAGTAGCTAGGCTTGAAGCCATACGTATGCTCATAGCTTTTGCAGCTCACAAAGGCATCAAACTGTTTCAAATGGATGTCAAAACGGCTTTTCTAAATGGTTATTTAGAAGAAGAGGTATTTGTGGAGAAACCACCGGGTTTTATGAACAATGAATTTCCAAACCATGTTTTTAAATTGGACAAGGCGCTTTATGGTTTAAAACAGGCTCCAAGAGCTTGGTATGATCGCTTGTCAAAATTTCTTTTGGAAAATGGTTTTGTGCGTGGATCGGTGGATAAGACATTGTTCATAAAGTCAGAGTGTGGTGAACTGTTGATTGTACAGATTTATGTCAATGACATAATATTTGGTGCAACGAATGAACTCCTTTATTTGTACTTTTCGGAACTAATGAAATCTGAGTTTGAGATGAGTATGATGGGAGAACTAGGTTTCTTCCTTGGGCTTCAAATCAAGCAAACTCAAGATGGTGTGATGATTCATCAACAAAAGTACATAAAGGAGATGCTATGTAAGTTCGGTATGACTAATTCTAAACCTTTCTCTACACCTATGGTTTCGTCCACAAAGCTTGACAAAGATGAGAATGGTAAGAAAGTTGATGAAACGATGTATCGAGGTATGATCGGTTCATTAATTTATTTGACCGCTAGTCGACCGGATATTTTATATAGTGTATGTCTATGTGCTCGTTTCCAAGCTAGTCCTAGAGAATCGCATTTCATTGCCGTTAAACGTATTCTTAGGTACTTGGTTGGAACGTCTAATTTGTATCTTTGGTATCCCTCACATTGTCCTTTTGAGCTTTTAGGATACTCGGATGCAGATTATGCCGGAAGCGTCGTTGATCGAAAGAGTACATCCGGGATGGCTACTTTCTTAGGTCCGTGTTTTATCTCATGGGCGTCTAAGAAACAAAACATCGTTGCTCTTTCCACCGCTGAAAGCGAGTACATAAGTGCCGCATTGTGTTGCGCGCAAGTTCTTTGGGTTCGACAACAACTAAGGGACTATGGTATTATCTTTGATTCAACTCCTATCTTTTGTGATAATACTAGTGCCATTAACATTTCAAAGAACCCTATACAACATTCAAGGACTAAGCATATTGACATAAGACATCATTTTTTACGTGATCATGTGGAAAAAGGTCAAATTTGTCTTAAATTTTGTAGAACGGAAGATCAAATAGCCGACATTTTTACAAAACCGCTTGAAAGAAAACAATTCGTAAAACTTCGGTTGGAAATTGGTTTGTTGGATTCCGCGTAAAATTTTATGACGACTTGCCCTCGATGATTGACTAGAGTAGATGTTACACTTGTTTTTATAAGTGATTATGTGTTAGTATTACTCAATGAATTAGATGATTAATTTGCATGTAAATCCAATGGGTAAAGATATTATTCACATGGAGCCACTCAACCATCATCTAACCATCAAATCTCCTTTCCCCATTACCCATGTCCTAGCCGCCTAAACCCCACCTAACCGGCTACACCCACCTTCCTCTCAACCAATCAAATAAAAAAGCCTAAAACACTATTCACCTCATTTACTACATGTCCAAATTTTCAACTCTTAAATCATGACCTCCTTACTCACTTTCAAAATATTCAAAAAATTACACCTTCCCCAAATATTCTCCAAAACCGTCAAAAGCATACCTCTCCCAACTGTCACTTTTACTTTCACTATAAGAATCATGCCTCCGAAATCAACTAAGAAACTCTTGAATGCAATCCGAGACTCCTACAAACCGAAAGTACCAACGGTTGAACCACAAATCGAAAGTCTTGGATCAAAAAGTGCCCAAAATCAAAAACCACCAAAGAAACCTAGAGTCTTTGTGCCGAAAACCCCAATGACAAGAAAGAAATCAGTTTCTAATCGTCCTAAAACAAACAAAAGGCTAGGAGATTCTCAAGTCGGGTGTTCAATCAAAAATTCGATTTGAATATGCCGCATGCAACCGAAACCGAGGGTGAAGAAGGAAGCTCACGGGTTGTTGGTGAGGTTGATGATGATGGAAATCCAATAATTCAAGAAGTTGAGGGAGTTGATGTTGGTGTTGGTAAGGAAAGTAACAATGATGAGGAGATTGTTGATGAGGATGCCGAGAAGGAAGGAGAGAAAAACAGTGAGGAAAAGAAAAATGAAAGTGAAGAGGAGAATGAGGAAAACATTGAAAAAGAAAAAGAAAAGAGTGTTGAAAAATCAATTGAAAAAAGTGAGGAAAAAGAAAAGAGTGTTGAGAATGTTGTTGAGGAATCCGGTGAGAAGAGTAATGGGAAATCAAAATCGAAATCGAAATCAAAATCGAAATCGAAGGGAAGTGTTGGTGATGATGAGATGTTGAAAGATTTGGTTGGAAATAAAAGGAGAAAAAGGAGAGGCAAAACCGTGAGTGAGGCAACGGTTGTGGAAACGGAAATTGACACGGAGAAATTGAATGCCGTCTTCAATGACGAGTTATTCAAGGAGGAAACCGTTCCCAAACCGAAAGGCAAAGCAAGGAGAATGTCCACTCGGGTTATCTCAAAGAAAAGGAAAGTGGAGGAAATGGCAAAGGAAGCCGATGAATCGAATAGTGCTATGATTGCTATTGAGCAACCTCTTGATGAGAACAAGTCCAAGGCACTTGAAATTCTTCATGGGTAACGCTTTCCAAAGGATATATTTGATTGTTGCAAGCATGTCATCCAAGGGAACTTTAAATCGGGCCGTCGCTATGAACTCGAATGGTATGATTCGTCCCCTGCTTTTAAATTCTTTAAAGATGCAATTCATGTACAAAAGTGGGAGAGTCTTCTTAATCTCTATAACCGAGTTTACTTAGCGGAGATTGTTCAATTTTATACTACGGTTAAAGTCGATGTCCAATCGGGTAGTCTTACCGCCGTTATCAATAACAAACCCTTGTGTCTCAATGTTGAAATTGCCGGGAAATTGCTCGGTATTCCTACAACCGGGTTGTCCTCATTTCCTAAGGGTGGTTGGCCGACTATTGATGGTATAAGTTCCTTGACCGTAACAAAGTTTCTAAGTCCCAAAGCTACGTCCCCTATCACACTAAAACCGAGAGAAATCAAAATAAACCACCGGTTCTTTTTCAATTTCATTTTTAGAACCTTGATTCCTTGTAATGAGAGTCGTGGTGTGTGTGGTGTGCTAGACATGTGGCTGATTTATTATCTTGCTAAACACCTTCAAATTAACCTACCCGCTTTGATGTTCTTTCACATTGATCATCTTGCTAAGATAGTAGAGAAGCGTAAGGTTGATAGTTCCACCGTGTTAGCATATGGGATGTGGTTATCGGTCATTTTCGAGAAAATGGATATTGTGGACTCGACTAGTTTCGGTGTGGATCACATGTGTGACACTATGACCTCGGGAGTTTTATCACAAATGTACTTGAAAATTGATGGTGATAAACTTGCTCGTATTTGGTCGGGTATGAAGGCTACGGATGTCGCCTCCTCCTCTATGCAATCGTCTTCTATGACACGTCTCACTAAGGATGTCAAAGCCTTGTTGGATCTCCAACATGCTCAAATGGGTGAGATTGCGGGTCTTCGTTTGGAAGTGTCGGGTTTGCGTAAGGAACTCAAGGAGGTTAAGGGTCAAAATGAAGAGCTTATGGAGATGGTTCACGGGTTGGTTGGAGAAGATGAAACCGAAGAAACCGATGATTGATCTCTTGCTCCTAGCCGTGCCTAGCCTATGCCGTATGCCGTACCAAGCCTTTTGCCATAACCATGCCTAATGCCTAATCAAAACAAAAGCCTTTCTAATCCCTTTTTACCTTGGCTTTGTGTTTGTGATAATTTACTAATATTGGTTATGTTGTTAGTTGTTGAACAATTTGTTTTGTATAACTCTAATCCTTATTTAGACTTATGTTCTTCCTACTTGATGATATCAAGAGGGGGAAGTTGTTTAAAATTGCAGGTGGTGATTCAATGACTCTTAGGCTTGCGTACACCCTAACTATGTTTACTTGGCGATAATATGTTCTACCTAGGCTAACGAAAAATTTGACTAATTTTCAATGACCATGTATTTATGCATCTTATTTTGATCATGTTTTGACTTGTTAACCTTGACCATGGATTAAGGGGGAATTGCACACTGAATTTTATTTGTCTTGCCATCATCAAAGGAGGAAATTGAATAAACCCAATTTGATTAAGATTGTGTTGATGATGCCTTAAGACAAATTAATCTCATTTGTTATTTAATTGTGTGCCTCTTAAGTTTAACCATGTAGCATGAAGCTCCAATTGTCAATTCAAGGTTATCAAGAATGTCATCATGAAGATCAAAGATGAAGATAGTCATTAGTGCTAATGTCATGTGTTGTAAGGTGATCGTTTAACACGAATTTACGTTTAGGTGCAAAAACAACAGTTGAGTCAACAGTTAATTAAGGCTCGTCTTTGAAAGAAATATTTCGAAAATATTTGAATCTTTGTTAAAGTGCTTTTAACTTTCACAAATGTTTTCTGGAAATACTTTGAAGTCTTTTAAAGAATATAGAGCTTTCAATGACTTGCTAAGTAGTTTGCTTGCACAATAAGACACTTACTATAAATGGGTTGCTTGCTTTTACATTTATGGAAATGTTTATGGTTCCCATAAACACAACCATTTATGCTTGTTTCTTGTTGAAAAACCCAGCCTATTTTTGTATGTGTGCACAACCTGGTTTCTTGCAATCTTAGGCACCGATTTCTTGAGGAAGAATACTCGGTTTCTTGGAGAGCATTTCGGTTGGCTTTGCATGTTGCCCAAGCAAACTACTTACATTATTTTAATCACTTGTGCTTATGAGTGTAAGATATTTTAATGTAAAGTATACTACTTGAACATTATAAATAGCTTGCTTAATTCATTTTTACAAGTGTGCAACAAACGAGTTTTAAACTGAAAAAGACTTAAGCTTTCAATCGAGTAAATTAACTTTGCAAAACCGTTTATCATTTTCAAATCTTTGAATCTTTTGCAAGTTTGTTTATTTATCTTTTGAGTCTTTTACTTGAGTTTGTTGTTGCACCTAGTCGTTTTAGTCGTGTTCCAGGATCCCGTGTTTTGTACTTAAACTTTATCTCCTCCGTTCAATTGAGTGAACAACATTGAGATAAGTGGTCTTGTAACAAATGGGTAGAACCGAACAAAGTCTTAGGATAGAGTTATCCTTAAGCATGAAGTCTTCGAAGCGGAGTAGCTTTTGAGCATGAAGTCTTTCGGCGGAGTAGCCCAAAGCAAGAGTCTTATTGCGGAGTAGCTTTAAGCAAGGAGTCTTTCGGCGGAGTAGCCCAAAGCAAAAGTCTTGGAAGCGGAGTAGCTTTTAAGCATTAGCAACCGGAGTAGGTTGGGGAGTTGTTTTATTATTCGGGGTGGTCTTAGTTTGTATGAGTTTACTTCTGAGACGTTTAATAAAATAGCGCTGGACGTAGGTCGCGGAGTAGTGACCGAACCAGTTTTTAAAAACATCGTTAGTCGTGTCTATTTCGTTTTATTTCCGCTGCACACTCTACTCACGTCTTTATCTACAGAATCAACTGTTGAGTACACTGTAACTTCTGCTTGCTGAATCGTTGTTGAATACTTTTAACTCTCTAGTTCTAAGTATCGACTTCTCCTTTCATCTAAGCATTGTTTAAAGTGTTTAAGAGTTTTTTAAAGAAGCTTTCATTAAGCTTAAATTTTAAATAGACACCTAATTCACCCCCTCCCCCTCTTAGGTGCCCTCGTCCTCGACTCTTCAATTAGCAAAAGCAATAATTAAGCATGGGTATCCATTCTCTTGGGTTGAACATGAAGGAAATAGAGAATTCATCAGTACTTGTGTGATGAAGTTAGAACCATATGTCGGAACACTGCAAAAGCTGATTTTGTTAAATTGTACACCTCGCTGAAATATAACCTAAAAGAGACCTTATGTAATCTGCCTGGCCGTATTTGTTTGACGTCTGATTTGTGGACCTCTTGTCAGACTGAAGGATATTTGTGTCTGACCGCTCAGTTTGTTGATGCTAATTGGAAATTGTCTAGTGTTGTTTTGAACTTCTGCCATATGGAACCACCCCATAGTGGTAAAGAAATCTATATTCTTTTATTGAAGTTGATACAAGAGTGGGGAATTGAGAAAAAAGTTTTTTCTTTGACTTTAGATAATGCTTCCAGTAATGATAAGACACAAGATTATTTGAAGGCTACACTTAATGGGTGGGGGTGTTTAGTTAATGACGGGAAATTTTTTCATGTTAGATGTCTTTGCACATGTCTTGAATCTTATTGTTAAGGATGGACTTAAGGTAATTGAGCAATCCATTTCTAAGATAAGAGAAAGTGTGAAACATGTGAAAGGATCTGAGGCAAAAAAAAAATACACTTTCGAAGTGCCGTTGAGCAAGCAGGGGTAAAGGAGACAAAGGCACTCTGGCTTGATGTGCCTACTAGGTGGAACTCTACCTATAAAATGCTTGATAGGGGTCTTATATACCGAGATGCGTTTAATAAATTAAACCTAGTTGATAAGACTTACATACATTGTCTAGATGCTTTTGAATGGGAAATGGTCGAGAAAATAAGGGATGTCTTAGGGCCATTTTATGATATAACTGAGCTATTTTCTGGTAGTGACTATCCAACATCAAATTTGTATTTTGAAAATGTATGGAGGATTTCTATGCTCTTAAAAGAAGTGGTTAAAGTTCAAAGTCATGATGAGGTGTTAAGAGACATGACAATTGAAATGCAAAAGAAATTTGACAAATATTGGGCAGTGTCCGATGAAGATAACTACGGCACATTGTTTGCTTTTGCTATGGTTCTTGATCCTCGTTGCAAACTTCACTTTCTGAAGTACTGCTACAAAAAGTTGTTTGACGATGAATTGAAAGCACAAGCGAAGGTGAATGATATACAATTTAAGATGGTGATGCTACTTAGTGAGTATAAAAGACAGAATACCCCATCCGCTTCATCATCATCATCAAATGCTGAACCTCGTGTGGTCTCTAGTACTTTAAAATGCAAGTTTACTTTTCTGAAGTAAGTTACTTTTTTTTTCATTATTAAATTTTGTAGTTAGTTCTTAGATCTGCTGAACTTAGTTACTTTTTCTTTTATTGATATCTTATTTATTATGTAGGATTATGATTGTGAAGGTGTGGATAGTAGTTCTGATAAGTCAAGGTTGTCCACTTATCTCGAGGATGATAGACTTGATCGAAAAATAAAGCTTGACGTTTTGGAATATTGGAAAAAAAATGAGGATTGTTATGGTGAACTAGCTCGTCTAGCTAGGGATATTTTAAGTGTACCACTCACCACTGTGGCATCAGAGTCTACATTTAGTATCGGAGGTCGGGTTTTGAATAAATGGAGGAGCTCTTATATTCCTGAAAATGTGGAGGCTTTGATTACCACACGTAGTTGGTTATATGGCTATCAAGGTAAATCATTTTTACATTGAGTTGTCTATTTCTTCCCATTAAAACATTTTTCCTATTTTTAATTAATTTGTTAATTTATATATTTTATCTATGTAGCCATCGAAGAGGATGAATTCCAAGGTGTAGACGTAGAATGGTCTACAGTTCAATCATCATCTTGAAGTCAAGCTTCTTGTCGTCATCATAGTTTTTTTTTCTTTTTTACTTCAATTCTGGAATTCGTGTAGTTTTGTATTGTTTACTCCTTTTTACTTTTTAGACCATATTAGATTCCTAAAAATGTTTGCAGACAAGTTTTTCATTTTTGGAACTTGTAGTGTATTCTTCTAAGTTCAGTGTTTCGACACTATAGATACTGGTGCTTTATTTGTGTAAGCCTCAAGTTTGTTTGCGAATAAAACTGTTTGTGTCAAATTGCTTTGTTTTATTTGTGTAAGCTTCAAGTTTGTTTGCGAATAATACCTTCTATCTCGCTTCAGCAGAAAAGTGTCCAGGAGCTGCTACAGTCCAAATGATTATATTCATGAAGTACTTCTTACTTAGTTACTTCTAAGTTCTACGGTTCCTTGTTATTATTGTATTTATAATTGTGCAGGATTTAGGTTACTATTCTTAAAGATAGATCTTAAAATCCTAACAAATTTTCGTACCAATAAAAAAAAGTCTATTAACAATTGATTATTTTTTTTTGTTTGACAAATGACAATTACTACATTCGGGTCATTTCGGGTTTCAGTTAGGTTTCGGTCATCATTATACAGGTTGAAATCGGTTCAGGTGTGTTTCGATTCGGATCAAAACAGTTCAGGTTAAAACAGTTCAGGTTGAAACAGTTTTGGGTCTATTTCGGATATTACAAATTCGTTTCGATTTCGGATCAATTTAGGCCGATTCAGGTTTCGGTGTGAAGTTGAGCTATACCTTTCGGATGTACGGTCAGGTGTCGATTCGGGTATTTTCGATCGGTTTTTCGGGTTCGGTATACTTTTGCCAGGTCTAAAAATAAGTAAATGACGGTGATTTTATATGACATGTAAAATTAGATCTTGGCCATTCATCTCTAATATAATCTAGTGGTTGAGATTTCCCCAACTCACAACTCACCATAAGAACCAAAATCACCAAATCCAATCTATATATATATATATATATAAATATATATATATATATATATATATATATATATATAGGCGGGATCTCGTGAGTTGGGGTCTTATGGTGAGTTGTGAGTTTGGGAAATCAAGGGCTGAGATTAAAAGAAATCAAGGGCTGAGATTAAATGATAAATTAGAAAAAAAAAAAAAAAAAAAAAAAAAAAAAAAAGGAAAAATCGAAAAATACAAAAGCGCTGAAACATGAAAACAGAAACCTCATTCTAACGATATTCTCTCTCTCTCTACATCTCTCTACAAATCAAAAACAGAGAAAACTCAAAAATCAGAACGCCGACTATAGAAAACTCATTAAAAACCTAATAAGATTACACAGATTCGTTGATTTTTAGCTGCAATCGAATTACAGGTAATCTAATTCGTTGATTTTTAGTGTATTCAATTGTATTTTCGAAATTAATATACAATTCGTCAAATTCGTTGATTTTAATTGAATTGAATACTTGATTTTACTTGTTTTCGGTGTAAAAAGATGGACAACGAGATTAATAACAATGTTAGCGAAGAAATCAACTCGACAAGAAATATGGAAACATGTAATACTACTATTGATTCTTATCTCTTTATCCGCCGTTGTTTATAAATCAATTATTGATTTCTATGTGTTTCTCAGCTGTTATTCTGATATTATTGTACTGTCACGCTTGTATTAGAGTAGAAAAATAGAACTGTTATTCTGATATTAATGTACTATTATTAGCCTGAGTGTTTATAAATCAATTATTGATTTCTATGTGTTTCTCAAACCAAGTTATTCGATATTATTGTCTTTGTCTGGCTTGTATTAGAGTAGAAAAAGAGAATCATTATTCGATATTAATGTATCATTATTGTAACAAAGACAAAGAACATGATTATATTATTCGATTTATTATTGTGATATTATTGTAATATTATTGTGCTATTATTGTGCAAAGAGCATGAAAATATATGCCTTGCAAAAGAGTAGCATAATAAATACAGTATTATCTGTATGTAATAAAGTAGAATCAGAGTACTGTTATTCTGATATTACTGTACTATTTTTGAAAAAGTAGAGAAACATGATGATATTATTGTACTGTTATTTTGATATTATGCTACTATTGTTGTGATATTATTGTCTTTGTAGCGTGAAAATATACGATCGATAAGAGAGTAGCATAAGATAAACACATTTAGTGTTATTGTGATGTTATTGATTGCCGTCTGTTTCCCAAATTTTTGTTATCATCTTTATTATTGTCACATTACGCAATTTTGATCTCTCCCCCATGCTACTTTTATTGTGATGTAATTGTGATTTTGTTGTCCAATGACCGTACTCATTATATTAATTTACGTCGCAGATCTTTCTCTTTGTGTCTATTGTTGAAGACAATACAGTCTTAACTATTGGGGATTCTTCTAATAACAATATATACGTCACCCAACCTGTTCGAGGCGAAGAAAACGATGAGTTTGTTTCAACTCTTCATTACAAAGCAGATACACCGGGGACCGAGCGGTGGTAAGGACTGTGAGAGTGATTTTACGCCTAAACGTGGCATGTTCTTTCTTACCTTGGAGGATGCGATGATGTTTCTACAAAGATATATGCACTTCGGCTTGGATTTGATGTGAGAAGGTACACAAATGCGCAATATAAGGGGGCGTCGGCGTCAAATCACCGCATCGTAATAGACAGGCGTATAGGGATATGAAAAGAAAACTGCAACTTGAAGCAACAAATCATGAAGCTGGTAATTTGAGTACAGTAGAGAACAAAGACCGACGAATTAGACAGCCAAAGAAGCATGCTCTGACAAGGTGTGGCTGCAAGGCGCACATGAGGTTGAGAACCTGTGAAAAAGCGGGGCATTTACGACGGGCCGGGTATATTGTGGATGTCTTTGTAGACGTTCACAATCACTCTCTTTACTCTGTCAAAAACAGAGTTCCGAAGCTCTCTCAAGGGACGTCCATGACTACATTAAGAGGACCATTATTGATCATACTAAGCTCAACATAGGTCCAACATTGAGCTTGAAATTCTCAAGGAATACTCAAATGGTTATCAGAATATCGGTGCCTCCTTGCTAGACTTCAAAAACTTCAAACGAAATATCAAGTGTTACATTGGGGATAACGATGCTAAAATGTTCATTGGGCATTTCAAAATGCTGGCTGAAACAAAGGGGTTCTATTTTGCTTATGATCAGGATGAGAACAAATGCTTGACGAAGGTTATTTGGGCTGATAAGGAAGGGATAAACAACTACAAGTTATATGGAGACACGATCTCGTTTGACCCTACTTATGGGACAAACAAATATTTCATGGTGTTTACTCCCATCACCGGAGTAGACCACAACAAGAAGACGGTAACTTTTGCAGCTGGGTTACTTGACTTCGAGAGTCAGCATTCATTTGAGTGGATTTTTAAAAAATTCCTCGAAGCAATGGGGCAAAGAAAGACAACCTCAATGTGTAATTACGGACCAAAGTGCCCCCGGAATTAAAAATGCCTGCCCAAATGTCTTCAACCATTACATCCACAAAGTCTTCGCATGTGGCATATCATGCAGAAAATGCCTGAGAAAGTGGGAAGGGCAATCTGCAATGATACGGAATTTATGACCGACATAAATGTCGTTGTGTGGGATGTCGACCTCGAGCACACGAATTTGAACAGAACTGGAAAACTGTTATTGAAGCCCATGGTATGGAAAGCAACCGGTGGTTGAAGTATGTCTTTGCAATCAGACAAAAGTGGATACCGGCATACTTTCGGGATCTGCCTCTAGGTTGTTTGTTGCGAACAACCCAGAGATCCGAAAGTTCAAACAGCTATTTCAAGCGGTTTGAAAGCCATTTTGGAACCCTCGTCGAGTTCTAGATGAGGTACAATTCCGCAATAGAGCAGCAAAGGCATACACAAAGGAGGGTGGATAATGCCAATGAACATAGTATGCTCAGGGCCGATGAAGGTAGAAATGCATGCCTCACTTGTCTACACCCATCCTATCTTTGCAGACTTTCACAATGAAGTCAAACATGCCATATGCAGCATGGGGGTCGGGGGTTTGACAATAGTAGGGACAGTGGAGTACCATGACGTTCGTGATGGACTGAAGCACAGGAGCTTCCGAGTTGAATTAACACCAAAACTAACGAGAGCAAATGTACATGTAAGCTGTTTGAGAGGCATGGCATTGTTTGTCGCCATATACCGTGGGTGTGGAATGGTAGGCGGTCCACAGGGATACCCGACCCTTATGTCCTTGCTCGATGGACAAAGAAATCCTACTGAGCCGCTTGTCCGAGATGAAAATGGAAATGTGATAGAAGAGATTGATGAAGGCGACATCAAGAAAGCCGAGATGTCAAAGGTTTGGTCCGAGATTTATGCAATCGTCGGGGTGATGGACGGTTATGCTACGATTAAACACATGAAGCAACTGCGAGAAAATCCTGACACGGTTCAGGGAGAACATCACAGACCAATCGAACCAAGACTAAAAACCAGAAATCGAGGCTCTTCTCGGCATCACGGCTTCAAATGATATTGACCTTCGACCGCCAAACAAGGCCAAGAATAAGGGCAGTGGCAAAAGATTAAGGTCCTCCAAAGGAAAGGCCAAGACCAAGCAACAAAAGAGGAAGCGAAGATGCGGTAACTGCAAGAAGTGGGTGAACCACAATAGTAGAACTTGTACTCTTCCATTTGCTTTGAAAGTCCCCTTCGATGACGATGATGAAGAAGAATCAGAAACTGAAGAGGTATGAATCTGGACTAATACTCTCCTATTATTCTAATGTTATCCTCTTATTCTACTGTTATTCCCCTATTATTGATGTGTTACTCTGCTATTCCGCTGCTGTTGTGTTATTCTACTGCTATTCTTCTATTAATGTGTTGTTATTTTTGAATAGAAAACGGATATTCTTTGTGGAAATGGACAATGTATGCAATAACAAAGCAGTAGCTGCTAAATTTAGTCTACTGCTATTCTGCTATTAATGTGTTGTTATTCTACTGCTATTAATGTTATTTCACTGCTATTCTGCTATTAATGTAGCTTCTAAATACTAAGCAAAAATTGCAGCAATATAAATCAGATGCATGAACTAACAAAAATTGCAGGAATATGTTATCCTTTTATTCTACTGTTATTCCCCTATTATTCCTGTGTTACTCTGCTATTCTGCTGCTGTTGTGTTATTCTACTACTATTATGCTATTAATGTGTTGTTATTTTTTAATAGAAAATGGATATTCTTTGTGGAAATGGATAGTGTCTGCAATAACAGCAGAGTAGCTGCTATATTTAGTCTACTGTTATTCTGATATTAATGTGTTGTTATTCTACTGCTATTAATGTTATTCTACTGCTATTCTGCTATTAATGTAGCTGCCAAATACTAAGCACACATTACAGGAATATGAATCAGATGCATGAACTAACAAAGACAAAAGAGACGAAAAAAAGACAAATGCTACGATGAAGACCTCGCCTAAAAATGTCAAAGACTTTTACTATTTGTCATTGTTTGAATTACATTTTAACCTAAAATGTATCTTCTAGATAATAAAGTGAGACATACATTATATGAGAATTAAATACTAGTTACTTTAATTTTTTTTGTTAATATTATCTGACTGTTTTTTCACAAACCACCCACAAAAATAAAACTGCAATTACACACTACAACAATAGTTGAATAATAACAGATTAGTAATATTTATAAAAAGCAGTTCCACTTTTCAGTTTTCATTAAAAACAGTTACCTAACCTAATCTAATATAATTACAGGAAAACTGTTTATATTCCCCAAGCACCTATAAATACTGCTATTGCGTGGTTTTTTTTTTTAAAACACACACACACACTGAATAAGCACAGAAAAACTGTTTGAATTCCAGGAAAAACTCTGCATCTCCTCTGCAAAAGGTAATTTCTTATCTTTTTTTTTTGTTGGTACACAGGTAATTTATTATCTTTCTATACTTGATTACAGAAAAACTGTTTCTATTCCCCAAGCCCCTATAAATACTGCTACTTCGAGTAAAAAAACAAACACACACACTGAAAAAGTCCATTCCAAAAAAAACTTTATCTCCTCTGCAAAAAGGTAATTTCTTATCTTTCTATTCTTTATTTTACTATCATGTTTATTTTTCTTATCTGTCACACTATACTCTATGCTGCAGAAAAGGTAATTCTCTTTCTTCTACTTTGGTTTGCTTTTAATTTGGTTAAAATATTTTAAACATCTTTTTATAATGCAAAAAGTTTCATACTTCAATCTTTGCCGGGATGAGTGACGTAACTGACGATAGCCGAAGGTCCCCGACAAGGCAGGAAATCGATGAAGCCAAACGGACGATAGAGTCCCTCACGATAGAGTTGATCGACACAAGCACAAATTTAGCGGCAGCAGAAACCCGTGAAGAGGCCTTAATAAGAGAGGTCGACAGTGTAAAGGCACAGTTGAAGGTTGCTGAACTTCAAAATGAACGTATGCGTAGACAGTTGAAGGAAAAGAAAAATAAGAACTACACGGAAGCCGACATGGACAATCAATTCATTCTTTGGTGTGAATGCTCGAGGAAGTATTACACTGAAGCCGATATTTCAATCTCTGGTCATTGGACACCGATTAAAAGCCATGGAACTTATGGAAGCATACAAAAACCCTTTTGAGGATGAGTCGGTGGAAGTTGAGAGCACCTTTGTCCAAGGACCGAACAAGGCGTCGAGAGAATAGAATAAAGATATAAAAATCTAACGATGATGGTCCAGGGCTGCTGCTTTTAAATATGTTTAAAATATTTATTGCTTTAGAAATAATGGCTTTAATATTTTAGAACGTTAATGTTTATTATGTAAGTACTATCTTTTAAGTGCTATTTACAACTATTTTTAAGTAATGTTGGAATAACAGAAGTCTTTGCAAGAATAATAGTGCAACAACAGCATAATAACTGCTAATTATGCAGAATAATACTGCAATAACAGCTAAATAACGGTAGAATAACAGTGTAATAAAAGCAGTCTAAACCACTGCTTTTACACTTGACTAAATTTACACTTGGATAAAAATGAATAGTTTTAACAAAATAATGTTGGACTAACAGTGGAATAACAACAGAATAAACTACTTGTTATGCGGAATAATAGTGCAAAAACAGAAGAATAACGGTGCAATAACAATAGAATCACGGTTGAGAAAAAAAATGACCATTGACGATTGAATAGAAAATGCATATTCTTCGTAGCAATTGGATAGTGTTTGTAAACCTTAATTAAAACTAGTGGAATAACAGCAAAATAAGTGTAGACTAATAGTACAATAACAGCAGAGTAGCTGCTTATTATGCGGAGTAATACTGCAATAACAGCAGAATAATGGTAGAATAACACTGGCAAAAACGCAGACTAAACCACTGCTTTTACACTTGACTAAATTTACACTTGAATAGAAATGGATAGTGTTTCTAGAAAACAAAGGTAATAAGAAAGCTTAATTAGACTAAAATAACTGTAGACTAATTGTGCAATAACAACACAACAAACTGCTCATTATCCTGAATAACAGCAGAATAACAGTGCGATTAGAGTAAAAATGGATGGTGTTTGAAAAAAGTACAAGTAATATGAAAACTCAATTAAATTAGAGTACACACTGGAATAACACTAGAGTAATACGGGAATAACAGCACAATAAACTAGTAATTATACGAATAACAAAGGTCAATAACAAACACTAATAGTTTCACAAAGACAAGATTTACACTAACTTAGTCGACTTCCCGGATACACAACATTCAAAGGTACTGCATTCATGACGATGCCTGACTCTTCACTACCAGCAGATGATTGGGGTTGCACTTCGGGGGGCACTTCTGGCAACTTGTTCCTTGCTGCCGCCAAACCCAACGTCTTCGGTCTTTTAGTCTTACAAGCCTTCACTTTGTCAAGAACTACTTGCCTATGAAGATTAATATCCGCCAAGATCAGGGAAGCCGACATTTCAACACAGAAGCTTCGACGAGCAATCTTGCTGTGAAGATTGCACTCAAACACGCTTCCACCATATTCCGCCATCGTGTACAGCAAGAAACACCCCGACTCCGAATTCTGCAGTTCCTTCTTTTTCCATTTAAAAGGCACATCAACGATTTTGAAATTGCGGCAATCTTCAGACTTCAGAACATTATGACCCTCCATAAAAACACGCATATAGTTTGCCACAATCTCGGCCAATCTTCTGTAATCGGCTATTTGCTTGGAATCGTGAGTCATGTTGTCCAAAATATCAATCGATTCATTCAAAAAGTTGATGCAGAAACAAGAGTAATGATCATTGTACAGAATCGGCACAAACACAAGGTCGGAGTTCAGACGACATCTTCCATTGCAGGAATCGAAAAACACATTCCAGAATGCCAACAGGTTCTTACCCGGACCGTCAAGAGGACTTGAGGAATCAAAGTTCTCTAAGAGTGAATAAAGAGGATCCTTCAAAAGAGAAAGCATAAACAACCAAAAATAGTGCACAAGTGTTAACTTTATATCAATACTTGTGAGTCAATCTATAGGTAATAACGCAAAATAGCAAAGGAAAAACCAAAATACCATATGACGAACTCCGAAAAACATTGAGCTTGGTTCTGAGCGTTCCTCAAACTCCAACGAATTCAAAAGAACCGACCAAACATCAACTACTCTTGTTGTCATCATAGTAGCTGCATCTACAATGGAAACAATATCCCCCTTGTCCAAAAACACGCCGACCTCGTCGTTGTACAACACTAACATCTCCCTGCATTCACAAAAAATAGCATATGATGAGAACAATGGGATTACAGTGGTATAACAGCAGAATAACAGCTCAATAACAGAATAATAACAGCGAAATAATAGTGGTATAACAAATGAGAATAACAAAACGGGATTTACAAAGTGGGATTACGGTGGACTAACAAATGGAATAATAGTGGTATAACAAAGAGAATAACAGTCAATAACAATAAAGAATAACAAAGGGACCTAACGGTGAAATTAGACGACTCGCTAGGTTGACAAAAATAACAAAGATAATAATAGCAGACAAACGGACTAACGGTGGGAAACAGAAAGACTAACTCGAACAGAACACCACAATCAAAGAAATGAAAATCGACACATACTCTTCTTTCAACTGAGCGTCTTCACGAAGAACAAAGTCCACCACTTGCTTCCGCACCTTCAGCATCTTAGAGAACTGTTTTTGTTCTTCCGAAACAAATCCGACACCGCAACAAACCTCTGTCCTCCTGGCCCGCAATCCATAGAGCAACCCACCCGCCCGTCGTCGCCTTACCCCTTTACGACTACCCAAAGCCGACTTTGGACTCACGGGGCTATCCACACCCCGCTTCCCACTTGACGGCCGGGCAGAGGTCTTTCTAGAGAATTTAGTCTTTGTCATTGACAGAGGGGAGAAGCGACGGGCTCAACAATAGGCTGCGACGTCTTAACCTTCTTACCAACGGTTTTCACCTGCTGGAACCACGATGTTTCTTACCGCTTTGAGAAGCCCTCTTTTCCGCATCCTCAATACGCCGTCTCTCTTCAAGCACACTCAGGGTTTCCTTTCTTGTCTTGTTCAACTCCTCCAAACTTTTCAACACATCTCCCCGGACTCGTTCATATCCGACAAAGACCAACAAGGCAACGATCTCGGCGCGGTAGAGGGTTCTTGAATCGAAATTACCCAAGTCACAATCAAAAACAGTTCCACGGTAAAAGAGCATATGCAACATCGTATATACACCGCAGGTCCAAATTTTCAATCGCGGCCGTTTGCCGGCCGTAAAAGGGACGTTGACAATTTTATAATCTTTAACCTCCCCACCTCGGGCAACTCCTTTGTGGACCAGGAAATCAGACATCAAGTTCACCTTTTTTTTTTTTTAAAAGGAAAAAGAAAACATAATTACTAACAATACTTAAACAAACTAGGCTAAACACCAAGAGAAAATTAAAACACAATAAATGACTTACGCGGTTTGACAATACACCAAACGTACACACGCCTTTGTTGATCATCGCAAACATCGCCTCTTGAAATACATTATCAAGATATTCAACCCTCTTCGAAATGAAATTGATGCACAAACAAAAAAGTGCTCATGCAAAAGAATTGGGATGAAAATGCGGGAAAATATTTGGCCAAAAAAATTGTTACTAATTATGTGGTTCTTTTAAAAAGCGAAAACACATCGAAATAACAAAGATAGTAATAGTAGACTAACAAAGTAGAATAGTAGTAGAAAACACACAACTGAAAACATACCATATCAGAAGTAAGATTACACTCTCTCTTGTTGTTATTGACAAACACAAGAAAATGACAATTTGACTTCCGCACATAAATCACTCCTGGAAGCCTTATCATCTTTCGACGGCATACAAAGTCGCCGCAATGGATACTAAACAAAAAGTGGAGAAAAAGAGTTGAAACGTGGTGCAAAAATGAAAAATAAAGTAAAAGAAACGATAAGATAGAATAACTAACCGTTGCACCCATCCCAAAGAAAAGTCGACTTGGGCTTCCTCTTATACAAGTATCATTCATAAAGAGGGACCACCAGTTGACAACACCAAGCATTATCATTGTATCTGGAACCATCGATTCCATATCCTCACGATTTAGGTAACTGTCCACACCCCAAGTGACAAGATTCTCCCTTCAAAACCGAATAAACAGGCAAAATAAGAGTCACATGAATATATTTTTGAAGAACAAAAAGCAGTATAATATATTAAACAGAAAGTCAAAAATTTTTACAATAAAAACAAGCTCTTACCCTTGCGAAATGTTATGATCATTCAAGAAGCAGTAGTCTGCAACCTCTTTCCGCTTCAATAGCATTGGGTTGAAAACATGTCCCATCGTTATCATTGATTTTGACAGGACAACTAGCTCAGGAGCCACAGGACCACAATCATAGGTGCATCCGAAATTCTGAGGCACAACAGACAACAGTAGCTCCTCATGTGCAGCAAAGTGCAGCAAATAACTTGTACATATAGTAGGAGAATTCAACCCAGCGACGCCATTGTCCTCTGGACAGCCTCACCAACAACAAGTACCAGCCTCTCCGACACAACCTCGGAATCCTCGTTTTTATCGATTTATCTATCTCAGACGCACCCCCAAGCAACAAGTCTGCATGACAAGACATCACCACATCCGCTACCTCCTCTTCTCGCACACGAATGCTTCACGCCAATTTGAGTGGAATGCTTTGAGTGTCATTACGCAATGGAATGTCGGCACCGTATCCGTCACCTCCGTCTCGAGCAAACAAGCATCAGGCTTTGGAATTTGAGTTGCTTGAACCTCTACCGGTGTACACTCAACAGTATTAGGCACGTCCTCTGGCGGATTATCAACAAGATAGTCTTCAACTTGAAGGTTAACGTCCTCCACATCATTGTTAACATCCTCCACGTCAATGGTAATATCCCCAACATCAACTACTTTCTCACCGACATCAGCTGGCTCTCCATAACGAAACTGAATGTCAGCACAGATATCCGTCGTAATAGAATTTAAACCGAGTGGTGACAATTGTGGAGTCCCCACCTTTGCACTTTGTTGAATGACGGGACTATGTTCAACACCCTTCTTTTCAGCTACACCCTTCTTTTCAGATATAGTCGGCTGCACATCCGACAGCCCGACACACTCCTCATAGAATTGAGAAAACAGGTTAAATGATGGGGGTTCAATGATGACATCTTCATGTCTAGCTTTTTTGGAAGCTGGTTCTTCAGGAACAGTTGATCGCGATTTATTGGCCGCTTGCATAGCCAATACATGCTTTACCCGTTAAATCCGACTCACGGATAACTTGATCCGTGAAGAAAGATGGGGTGGCAACCAAATTCTCGACCCTTCACAACCAACTTTTTCTGATTTGTTTGTTTGTGCTTTCTTTAGCACTCGTCGGGTTACTTGGTGGGCAACTTAGCAAAAGTGCTTGACCCATAGCTCCTTGGGTCTTCTTCATCATCTTCGACTTTATAAGTTCCATCCGTTCCAAGTATCGGCGGCATAAAATCGAGAGTCCCTCTCATTAAGCAAAGATAAGTTGATGAACATCCTGTCAACATAAAATCCCAAAATTTTACTTAAAACAAGATACAATAATAGTAGAATACCGGAGGAATAAAAGTACACTAACAAAGAAAATAGATAACAAAGTGGATTAATAGTAAAATGACAAAGTGAAGTAATAAAATAACAAAGGAATAACAAAGAATGAGAATAAATAACGGTGGAGTAGTAGTAGAATAACAATAGAATAACAAAGTGGAGTAACACTTGGAATGAAAATTGGAATAACGATGGAATGACAAGAGGGAAAACGGAGGAATAACGGTGGAATAATAGTAAAATAATAGCGATATGACAACTAATGCTTGAGGACAATAATGTAATAACATTTTAGAATGATTCGTTTAAAAACAATCAAACAAGTGCTTACGTCGACCGCTGCGGACTGTACTTGCTCATCCGTAAGAATATCATCGGGTAGATCCGAACAAGACATCGACGTTGAGTACGTTCACCAGAGCCAACGATGTTTGGGCGAGACAATGGGAAAGCAACGTCAACGCTCCCTCCCCCGAGCACCACACCGGCGAGCGCCTCACGCGCAACCTCTCATTGAAAGACTTAAAATCCCAATGTTTAATGAGCGGCACTCATATTCACCGATCACCGCTAAAGAAATAACGGTGAAAATAGGTGATAGCCAACAGCACTACACTACAACGAATATTTTTCCTCCCGATAAGGGCTTCACGCACGAAGTCACCAAGTCCGAGAAGACAAATGACACCAATTAAGTTCCTTGATCCTAGAAACATCTTCCACAACGCTTAGAAGTCTAAGATCAAGCACATAACCCGACACAGAGCAAGGAAACACGACATGGCAAGCAGAACAAAAGTCTTCTTAAACTCATCGTCCGCAACCAAAGACTCTAGCAGGGTCTCCTGAACTTTGTTAAGTGGTATCCCACTTTTGTTATTGGTGATACCATACTTCTCACGCCAAGCACGCTTCAAAGCTTCTCCTTCAACGTCTGCAGAACCAGAAACCCGATGAATAAGCAAATCCACTTTCGCACCAGAATTTGGTAAACCAAACACATCGTGCACATCATCTGCAGTCAACTCGAACTTCTCCGTTTCAGATATTTCAAAATACTTCCCACTCCTAAAAGCATATATAAACTCCCGGAACATGGTATGGAGGAGGAAGAAAACTTCAACTCAAGTAAACCCCGAATCCCATTTCCCTAACAGCCCTCCTTCGCTCCTCGGTGAGGACTTCAATAACTTTGAAAAGAAAAGCGGCCGACAAAGACTAGTAAATGGATCGGACTGCACACACAAAAGGGGAAAAAAATATACAATGCATTAAAACATTTAAGATAACATAAGCAAAAGCGTGAGAATAATAGCAAAATAACAAGAGAGCATCAAAAAATAACACGAAAAGTAACATATTAATAGCTAAATAACAAAAAATAAAAGTAGAATAACGATGAGTACATACGATGGGATATTTCCTGCAGAACTCCAGCTGAGGTTGCTTGCTACTTACCACAATTCCCTTCTTATGCTTAACTTTGCCATCCAACTTACTACTAGTCTTGGGTGGACTAGATGACAATTTCGCAAGTTGGGTCTCGGCCTTTCGTTTGGTTTTTTTCGTGGGTGGTTCGGTTGTACATATTTCTTGACTACGAGTACTCCTTCTCTGAGAAGCAGTGCTCTTTCATGGAGATGTGACACGGGATTTGGATGGAGACGGACCCGGACCCGGAGAATTTGATGATGACGGTTGAGTAGACTTTGATGAAGCGGTGGATTTGATTCTTAACTTCATTTTCTGCTTTACTATCCAGAAAATAAAGATAAGGATCACTTTCAATGATAAATAGGTATTCACTAGACTTTTTAATAATGACGCCTTGAAATGAGAGTACCGTAACAAGAGAGAATAACGAACACTAACAATTAGTAAAACAAATAACAAAGAAAAAAAACACAAAAAGAACATGATGGATGTGTAAACAAAAACACGAAAGAGAATCAAAAGAAAAGCCTCTTTGAATAAAGAGTCAAAAACAGTTTCAAAATTACATACGGCCTACATAAGCCTTCATGAAAACAAAATAGTGTACTAAATTACAGCCAGAAACGGTTTCGAATTACATAAAAACTCAAAATACATTCTTTCCCACAAAGAACCAAAATGTACTTCCGAAAATACAGGACATAACATAAAAAGTCAGTCAACGTCAACAACATCGACTGACTTATAATACAATTGGTGAGCAAGATCATAAGCAGAAGGAAAGTCCCTGAGTGCGTCAAAGTACTCGTGAATTAGACTGATCCGTTCAGATACAGGTGCATCAAGGATCTTGTCATTATCGTATATATATCTTGCAAGCAACACACCGCCTTTGATGGCTCACTTGCAAGCATATAGCACTTGCATCGTTTGGAAACTACTGTCGAGCCCCTTGACAAAATCTTAAAACCTTGACTGTGACTTGTTGTTAGAACTTTCATATATTCGGCGTGAACACCGGGCGCACTTTTATGAAATAGGAACATTTGTGACCATTTATTACAAACAAGAGACATATTGCTCTTGTCCAAAGTAGTCTCTACATAATCGAAAACTCTTTCCATTAGGTCCTGGCTATTTAAAACTGCCGACATTGATTGATTACGACGACGAACTCGTACATTAACTTCAAAGCACTTATCAGTCTTATCGTCCAATAACCATCCCAATTTTTTTTTCTTTTCAGTAGCGAACTCTCTAGCAAATAACAATTTATCTTCATTCACTATATTTATTGCCCATCCCTCACAAACTAAGTCCATTAGTGATGCTGAAACCTACAAACAAACAAAACCACTAGAATAACAGCAGAATAACAAGAAAAGAATAACAGAAAATTAAACACAGGAAAAACACTACAATTACAGCAAGAGTAGCGCTGCAATGACGCCATAGGACCAAAGATAACAAATGAATAACGGAAGTACTGAAAAGTGAAGACAACACGAACAAACACAAAAACCCTAGAAAAACACATTAAACAATTAAAACATGACAAATAACTTGACAACAAACTAAGCGATAGAATAACAGCGGAGTAACACAAAAACTAAAGTCTGTAGAGAACAATAGTAAAGTTCTCAACACAACGCGTCACATAGAACATGCGAATCACTTCAAAACTATAGAAAACTGCAGAAACGACTAAGAACATGCAAATCAGTTCAGGAAAAAATCAGAAACTCAAAAATGCAACATAATATTACAATGAAAAAACTGCATAAACGCAATAACGACATTAAAGTACTCGATTAAGTAAACCTAGCGATAATTACACTGAAAAACGAATAAAAAAGCATACAAAAGCATGAAATAAAACAAAATAACAAAATAAAAGAGGAAAATGACATGAAATTACCTTCAATAGAAAGGAAGATGATTAACGGCGAAGAGAAAACAGGAGAAAAAAGCGAAGAAGACGAACAGTTGAAGAAGAATAACACAATAATAATAGCAGATAGAGGAACGCTTTGCAGTTGTGATGATTATATAAACGGTTTGCAGTAATGTGGATAATTAATTAGAGAGAGAAATCGTTAGAGAGTAAATGAGGGAAAGAAGAGAGAGAGAAAAAGAAAAAAAAAAAGAGAAAATAAACTAAATAACAATGTTTTTATATGACAACTAAGATTAATCTTGGCCACTCATCTCTAATTTAAACTAATGGCTGAGATTCACCCAACTCACAACTCACCATAAGAACCAAAAACACCAAATCCAATCTCTCTCTCTCTCTCTCTCTCTCTCTCTCTCTCTCTATATATATATATATATATATATATATATATATATATATATATATATATATATATATATATATATATATATATATATATATATATATATATATAGTATAAGGATCAAGCAAGTCCTCCTATCCATATTGAGTCCATAAGTCCTCTTAGAGTCCCTTGGATCTTGAGAAATGAAGGGCTTAGATTGAAAGGCAAAATAATGATTATGGGGGATGATTAAGACTCTCCCTCATCTACTGCCTAATTAAACACTAATCCCACTACATATACACTCCCCTCTCTCTTTCTTACCTTATTCTTTTCAAGCTTACTTCTCTCTCATCCTAACAAAAAAATACTCTCCTCTTTTCTCTCATTTCTCTACCATCCTAACAAAAACCCTAATAAATAAAAAACCCAAAAACCCAAAAATCCAAAAAATAAAAAAACCCAAAAAATTCATCCACTTTTCTCTTCTTCATTCACCATCAACCACCACCACCACCCAAAAAAAAAACCAAAAAATCAAAAACCCAAATAATTCATCTACTCTTCTCTTCTTCATTCACCACCAACCACCACCACCACCCAAAAAAAAACCAAAAAATCAAAAACCCAAATAATTCATCTACTCTTCTCTTCTTCATTCACCACCAACCACCACCCACCCGACACCACCACCGCCGCCGCCAACTCAACCACCACAAAATTACCATGATCTCGTTTTTTTTTTTTTTGTTTTTTTTTTTGGTGTTAACTTTGATATTTAGTGTCGTTTTTTTCTATTTGTTTATTTTTGTTGGTATTAGTTTATTTATATATGTACTATACTTTTTTTCCCTCAAATATCGTCTTGTTATTCATTTTTATCTTTTTCAAATTTCGTGTTTTAAAATCTCACTATTGTTTTGTGAGATCCTTTTATTTTAATTTTAGATCTAATAAAATAGATCTCATATAATTTGTTGATTTTAATGTTAGATCTACTAGATAAAAAATAAATTTATGAACAAAATAATCGTATTACCTCCTTGGTGGCCGGTGGTAATTGGTAGTGGTAGTTGGTGGTGATTGTTGTCGGTGGTTAAGATTAAAGTTACACACGTTCTCTATTAAAGTTACACACCGTCTATATTAAAGTTACACACACGATATATTATTATGGACTAAAGTTATATTAAATTGCCTTAAAATTAAATAAATTTCAATTAATTAATCAGAATCAATTAAAGTTACACTATTATGGACTAAAGTTACACTGTCAGTGAAGTAAAGTTACAATCAGAAAAAGCTAGATTTACATAAAATCAAAATAATGTATAAAACAGACTATACAGTTGAAGTTATAGTATCAAGGACTAAAGTTACACCCTTAAAGAATTAAAGTTACATGATTTTGAATATATAAATTCATACAATTTATATATTAATTTGAAATTACACATCTTGTGAATTGTAACTTTAATCCAAGTTAATGCAACTTTAGTTCTTTATGGATATAACTTTAACCTCTTGTAGTGTAACTGTAACAAAATTTGAACTTTAAGTATTGATTTATAAATTTCAATGAGTAAATTGATCTGATAAATAAGGTGATTTTGCATATAAAAACTTGAATTATATAATTTTAAGTCAATTTGATATAACTTTAGAGTTTTACAATTATAACTTCATTACAAATTTGCATAACTTTAGGTAAAAATTTAAACTAAAAAGTGATTTTGTAATTTTAAGAGAAGTTTACGATAGTCAGTCAAGTTTATATGATTTTCGTCTTTTTTGATAAATTTATTTAATATCAAGTCAAGTTTTTAGTCCTTTTTGTGTAAATTTAATCTAAATTTGTACATCTTTAGTCCAAAATTATATAACTTTAGTCAAAAATTTGTCCATATGTGAAACCAACATCTGAACAAGATGAGATTGAAGTTGCACATTATGCCATTGAAGTCACACATAATGATATTGAAGTTGGCATTAAAGTTGCACATAATTACCACAAAATATATAAGGAGACATTTATAAAAAAACAACAAAATCAACAAAACACGATATTTTAAGAAAATAAATATAAGATGAGATTCTCTTTACAAGTTACACATAGTGAGCATTAAAGTTACACATAGTGGCATTAAAGTTACAGTCTTTTTCGTTTTTTTATTTATCTCGAACCAACTAAAAAATGCAACTTTAATGTCTCAAGGATGCAACTTTAGTCGTAAATAGTGTAACTTTAGTCGTAAAATTCATTTTTTTTATACCATATAACAAGAGACACAAATAAAGACAAATATATTTATCGTATTTCATATTTAAATATTGATAATTTTAGTCCAAATTTAAATCCATATCTGAAACCAACACAATAACAAGATGAGATTGAAGTTCCACATTATACCATTGAAGTTATACATAATGATATTGAAGTTACACATAACGGACATTAAAGTTGCACACAATTACCACAAAATATATAACAAGACATTTATAAAAAAAAACAACAAAATCAACAAAAAAACGAGATTTAAGAAAAAATAAATATAAGATGAGATTCCCTTTAAAAATCTGAAGTTACATACAGTGGGCATTAAAGTTACACATAATGGCATTGAAGGTACACACAGTCTTTTTCGGATTTCTTATTTATCTCGAACCAACTAAAGAATGCAACTTTAATGTTTCAAGGCTACAACTTTTGTGACACCCCGCGATAAAGCGGAAAGCATAACTTATAAATTCAAGCGGAAATTAGGAAATTTTTAAAACTTTTAAAATTTAAAGCGCGGGTTCATTAAAATCCAAAACATAAATAAAGAATGCGGAAAGAAGGTTTAAATTATACAAACGTGATAGTCGAGGTGAGGGAAAATATATCCCTCGAATGACAATACAATAAAAGGTAGGTCCAAACAATCCTAATAAACCAACTACTAGGCCGAAGTGCTCGCTAGCTCACACATGTCTTCACCCCATGAATGCATCACTAATACCTGTCATTCATGTAAACATGAACGCCACAGTCAGTGGGGAGTAACTCAAGATTCTCCCAGCCACAAAATGTCAAAACAAACATAACAAGGAACTAAAACAGGTAAGTTATGTAAGACTCTTATAGAAATATGGATATCAAGTTTATGTTTAAACATGGTAATTAAATGAGATAGAACAAGATAGATCAACATTAGCATGATAACGGTTAAACTACTCATGTGAGACAATTAAATAATATGAAAAGCAAGAATACGGCAATCTATACCAAAGCACGCATTTCAAGGAAATACAACATAGATGTGAGGTTAGAATCTGAATCATGTGAAACAGTTAAGGAAGGGATCATTCAATGCAATTTACAAGAATAGAAATGGTAGCCATTATTTGGAAAACCACTTGGCAGATATTATACGGGACGTGGCTACTAATGTCACATTCATACTTATGGCTTGCATCTCACCATAAGAACGGATGGGAACATCAATCCCGACGATCATATCGCAACTAGAGGGCCTATAGCTCACCCCTAGTATCCGATAGGACCAAGACAAACAACAGAAAAATACCAATATCTATAACCAAGCAAGACCTTTACTACTCATATATCAATATATAATTCCCCTGGTAGGACGACAATGGTACTCCCAAGACTCAGTCCTAGTCTAAATCTGGCCAGACTCTCGGGACAGTGCAGTTCCCAATTCGACATGCGGCAGAACGGTCCGCATCCAAGACTCGAAGACAGATCGGAAATCGAGAACCCACAATCGGCAGGACAGTCCGAAAGAGGCGGAAGATATGAGTTAAACCCACAATCGGCAGGACAGTCCGAAGGAGGCGTAAAGATAAGTCAAGCAATACGGTATAGCATAAAGGCATTATCAAACGAATACGACTCAACCAAGCGATACGAATCAACTTGGAAAGAGACTACTACATGTAGTGAACCGATGATAATCCAAGTGAGATATTTCATGCCAAATTATATTCGTGAACATGAATAGGTAACCCATTTCTTCAATATTTGTCACTTGAATAAAAATGTAAATAAATGGAAACGGGCCACTTAAAATAAGCAAAACAGGAATTTGATTACAAATGACCCAAATGTAAGATAAACCATTTATTACTTTACAAGGCATAAATAATTAAATTGGATTCATATTAAAATGAAAACACGTCATTTCATATATAAGTGAGGTAGTTAAATAATGCAGTCCACAATTATAAATCATGTGAGGAAAGTATATAAATGAACGATATGTAACGAATTACATCATGTAAAACACGAGACAGAATTTAAGTCATTTAAGAGAATCACATTTGCACCAAAATAAACTCGACCCACTGCTCAAAGGGGTCATTTGGAAAGCTCCTACACGACCTCAAACAACCAGCCACCACCATGGTGCGAGATGTTCCGCTTTTTTGGGCTCTCATAAACCCGATCCAAACATTCATTTTAGCCATCTAAAACAGCCTAGTCGAGTACCATCTAGCAGACCAAAACAACCCATTCCTACCACCCTTTCCCTATCCCGAGAAGTCCGCATTCCTTCCCGAAAACCCGTGCCCAAACAACCAAAAAGGGCGAGGCTACGGACTCGACAACACAGACCACACCGAGACACTTTGACACGAGATTTTCAAGTGGAAAATAAGACCGAGCTTTCCCAACAAATCGAGTACTAGCAAGCTGATTTTGACATGAAAGAGCAACACAAAAACAGTCCTAAAGGCACACATTCCTACGCCCCATAACAGTCCCGAAACTTACACATTTTATGTCCAGTTTTGCATTCTCATAAACCCAATCCAGCACTCATCTTTGCGACCCAACTCAGTCCCAAACAACCACCAAAAGCCGGCCTAAAGAACACCCACATAACAGGCCATACTCACATGTCTATGCTGGTACAAAGTAACAGAGCTCAAGCAGTCCTAAAACTGAGTCAAAACAGTCCCATTTCACTCAATTTTCGACGGAATAAAAAAAACAGAATGGAACGGGAACGAGACGCAACTTAAGAATGAATAGTAACCTTTAAATTCAACCTAGCTATACTCGAAAATGTCGTGTAAAACAGATTGTTCCTGAGACGGAACCCCAGTCTCAGCCGCACCCTTCACATCCAAAACCCCTAGAGAAACCGAGCCAACAACAATCCACTAGACTACATGAAACCGTGCCAAACACGGCTCCAAAACCAGCATTTAAACAGTCCAAATAAAGAACACATTGAGACGGAAATTTAATACACTTACTTCGAGAATACAGCAAGCGAATACGAGCATAGGGACGGGATTGACGCGATGAAATTGAGCATATAAATGAAAAAAAGTATAAAGACTCAAACTTTATCAAATAAGAGCATATAACACAATGCATAAGACGGAAATTTCGACATTTGTCGAGTAACCTATCACCGTTACCTTTTTTTGCTCTCCTAAACGCCACAGAAGTCGCCCAAGGATGACACGAAACCCAAAAACAGAAGAAATTAACCCAAAATCCGAATCCTTTGTAAGGCGACCGAATTGAAATAGGACGAAAGCTTGGCCCTTTTTTACATATAAAGAAGGAGGACGAGATGAGGAAGCTATTGGTGTAAAATTTATCGAATTTGGTTGAGAATGGAGGCGGGATCTGAGGTTGGAGGTGACGAAAATGGTGTTTTGGGTCCGTTTTGTGTTGTTGCGGGATGTTGTTGTTGTTCTTTGGTGAGTTCAAAAAGGGGAAAGGGTAATGACGGGGTGGTGCAACAACAATAATAGTAATATTAATAATAATAATAATAATAATAATAATAATAATAATAATAATAATAATAATAATAATAATAATAATAATAATATTATTATTATTATTATTATTATTATTATTATTATTAAAAAGTAGAGTGTAAGAGAGTGTGTTGTCGGAATCGGGTTGGTCCGAATTGAAATAGTTTTATAAGAGAAATGCGACGATCTTTGCTAGAAGGAAATGTGACGGTATAAGCTAGTCGGAATAATGTTTTGAGTCTATATTAACTTAAGACGAAAATTAATATTATTATTGTCACTATTATTATTGTCTGACTAAAATACGTATTTTTTATATTTATATAAATTAAGTTTTAGAATATTCTTTTTATAAAATTCGTGCTTAAAAATGAATTATTAAATTAAATAATTTTAAAATATAAAATAAATTAATTAAACGGTTAAATAAATTTTATATCTCAAAATGGGGAATTCGCGGGTGTTACAATCACCCCATCTTTTAAAAAGTTTCGTCCTCGAAACTTGAAAGTAGAAATCAAAGGTTATATAAAATAAAACTGGAATTTTGGAATCGATAACCAAAACATTTAAAAGGTTACTTATCGTAAGAATCAAAATTCTTTCAAAAGTTTCAAATAAAATTTTCCGACAGAACTCGATCGAAAGGTAAATCATTGGTATAAATTAAAAATCAAAATGTTTTCAAAAATATTAATAAAGAGTTTTCAAAAGTATAAGTCTCATTCATGGAACGAAATTGCTCTTGTCGTGCACACAAGAACGCAAACTGTCCAAGCCAAAGACACATTTAAAACAAAAATCATTCGCCGACAAGCGTAGAACAAGTTATTAAACGTCTCTAATAACGAGTTCTAACATCCGATCAACGTTAAAATCAAAAGAAAAAGGAAATTTACTCAAATTTTCTTTTACAAAAACCAAAATAGGGGTAAAGGTTTCACTTTTAAACTAAAAAGGGAATCAAATTCCTGAAAATGTAATATTAAACTTTGACAAAGAAATCATAAATAGATCAAAATTAACAGAAATTGGATAAAATTTACAGAAATCTCGTGTTTAGCAATTAAAATCATGATAAATGAGTTTATACTCATGGAATAAATAGGGAACTACATCAAATTTTCATTTTCAATTGTTTTTTTTTTTAAATAGGCAAGGTTTTGCAAAAGTAACATCAACTTTTAACAACGAATCAAAACTGTTAGCTTGAAAGATTAGAAGTTGTACAAAAATGACGGTAACTTAGACATCATAAAAACAAGTACGCTAAGAGAATCCAAACTTAACTAACAAAAGAGCTATGATGAATTTCCTATGGTAAGAATTGAAGTAAGGTCAACAAGGATGTCAAAGATAGAGTTTCATAGGTTACGAGTTTCAAACTTAAAGGAGGAGCATGATGAAGCGAGAAAGAGAGGTATGAATGGTAACACTTATGGTGAAAGAAGAAAGGAATTAGACAACAAGGAAACGCCAGGTACTCAAACCTCAAACAACAACATCATCCTAAACGGTTCCAAAAACTTCCTAACAATAAAATTTATAACCACATCACTCCCAAGGATTTCCTCAAATCATTTACGTTATCTCATCCTAAGTTATTCCATGTAACAAGGTACTTCACCATAAGTGCGATTTCACCATTCCAAATCCTCAAACATCTACAAACAACTTCCACAAGATCAAGGTTCAAGGCTTCTAACAAAGCTATACTCCTATCCCACTAGTGTCAACTATGAGTTTCTCTGAATGGCATAACCCTTAATCAAACTCCAAATTCAAAAATTCTTTTGCACATTCTATCATCCCAAAGAGATCTTGTTATACTCTCGAGACCTAAAGCATAGATGGTGACATTTTCTAAGTTACGAGACAACCACCCAAAACATCTGGCTCATCTCAGCTCAACATCTATCGGTCCTAACTTATAATCACATCTCAAGAACTCTGGTGACTAATCCTCATTACCGCAAAGTGGATACCCAAAAGAGATTTCAAAACTAGCTGCAACTCTCACCTAACAAGGTTTCTATGTAACCATCGCAACACTCATAAAAAAGTATACCGACTATGCTAACCTCGAGCTCAACTCAAGCTTCCAAGTAAAACTTTCATCACCAACGGCCAACACGTCCTAGAGGTGTTTCCCTCCAAGCTCTCATAATAAACTCTACCCCATGTCAAGCCCCCAAGCAACAATACTCGAGTCACCAAATTCTCAAATTCCAAGTATAAACAACATGGCAAAGTTCCATAACCTTAGTATCATAGGCAACTCACACTTAACACACAGAATTCCACCGATCAATTATACTCAAGGAACTAGGTATAAGAATCACTAAGCATGTCACATCACACTATCTAGTCTTTCTAACATCACAGCCTCTCAAAACTAAGGGTTATGGGTCAATCACAAATAAACTCCACAAAGCCAAATTATCCAGCCAAAATTAATATCTCACAAAAGAAAGAGAACTATCCAAAAGGCGTTAAGGGAGGATAAGCAAGGGACAAAGGACAAGTTGAGAGATACAAGAGTTGTTTTCAAAGTAAAACAAAAGAGAGTTTAGAAGAAGGATAAACACCAAGAGATAAAGAGTAAGGCAAGGTATACAAAGAAAGAGAAATATCTCTGAGGAAGTAGAAGCATTCTTCAAAGGTTGAACAATTCTTCAATCCCCGGCAATATGCACCAAATCTTGATCCTCATGTAGGTAAGTTCACGGTCATTGATCCACAGCATAACAATTATTAAATGACAATCAACAAACATGTTAGGACCTAACAAAGAGCAAACACACTACAGACTACTACCTTAGGTCCTTAAGTCTACCCATCTCTCATTCATTATTTAAGGTCAAGTTCACATTTAAGTTTGGGGTACACGTGTGTGTGTCGGGAGCAACATAGGCTCTGATACCAACTGTGACACCCCGCGATAAAGCGGAAAACATAACTTATAAATTCAAGCGGAAATTAGGAAATTTTTAAAACTTTTAAAATTTAAAGCGCGGGTTCATTAAAATCCAAAACATATATAAAGAATGCGGAAAGAAGGTTTAAATTATACAAACGTGATAGTCGAGGTGAGGGAAAATATATCCCTCGAATGACAATACAATAAAAGGTAGGTCCAAACAATCCTAATAAACCAACTACTAGGCCGAAGTGCTCGCTAGCTCACACATGTCTTCACCCCATGAATGCATCACTAATACCTGTCATTCATGTAAACATGAACGCATACGATCGGTGGGGAGTAACTCAAGATTCTCCCAGCCACAAAATGTCAAAACGAACATAACAAGGAACTAAAACAGGTAAGTCATGTAAGACTCTTATAGAAATATGGATATCAAGTTTATGTTTAAACATGGTAATTAAATGAGATAGAACAAGATAGATCAACATTAGCATGATAACGGTTAAACTACTCATGTGAGACAATTAAATAATATGAAAGGCAAGAATACGGCAATCTATACCAAAGCACGCATTTCAAGGAAATACAACATAGATGTGAGGTTAGAATCCGAATCATGTGAAGCCGTTAAGGAAGGGATCATTCAATGCAATTTACAAGAATAGAAATGGTAGCCATTATTTGGAAAACCACTTGGCAGATATTATACGGGACGTGGCTACTAATGTCACATTCATACTTATGGCTTGCATCTCACCATAAGAACGGATGGGAACATCAATCCCGACGATCATATCGCAACTAGAGGGCCTATAGCTCACCCCTAGTGTCTGATAGGACCAAGACAAACAACAGACAAATACCAATATCTATAACCAAGCAAGACCTTTACTACTCATATATCAATATATAATTCCCCTGGTAGGACGACAATGGTACTCCCAAGACTCATCCTAGTCTAAATCGCCGGACTCTCGGGACAAGATGCGATTCCCGATTCGACATGCGGCAGAACGGTCCGCATCCAAGACTCGAAGACAGATCGGAAATCGAGAACCCACAATCGGCGGGATACCCGAAAGAGGCGGAAGATATGAGTTAAACCCACAATCGGCAGACGCATCAAGGAGGCGTAAAGATAAGTCAAGCAATACGGTATAGCATAAAGGCATTATCAAACGAATACGACTCAACCAAGCGATACGAATCAACTTGGAAAGAGACTACTACATGTAGTGAACCGATGATAATCCAAGTGAGATATTTCATGCCAAATTATATTCGTGAACATGAATAGGTAACCCATTTCTTCAATATTTGTCACTTGAATAAAATTGTAAATAAATGGAAACGGGCCACTTAAAATAAGCAAAACAGGAATTTGATTACAAATGACCCAAATGTAAGATAAACCATTTATTACTTTACAAGGCATAAATAATTAAATTGGATTCATATTAAAATGAAAACACGTCATTTCATATATAAGTGAGGTAGTTAAATAATGCAGTCCACAATTATAAATCATGTGAGGAAAGTATATAAATGAACGATATGTAACGAATTACATCATGTAAAACATGAGACAGAATTTAAGTCATTTAAGAGAATCACATTTGCACCAAAATAAACTCGACCCACTGCTCAAAGGGGTCATTTGGAAAGCTCCTACACGACCTCAAACAACCAGCCACCGCCATGGTGCGAGACAGCCCAGTATTGGGCTCTCATAAACCCGATCCAAACATTCATTTTAGCCATCTAAAACAGCCTAGTCGAGTACCATCTAGCAGACCAAAACAATCCATTCCTACCACCCTTTCCCTATCCCAGAACAGTCCGCATTCCTTCCCAGAAACCCGTGCCCAAACAGAACCAAAAAGGGCAGGCTACCAGACTCGACAACACAGACCACACCGAGACACTTTGACACGAGATTTTCAAGTGGAAAATAAGACCGAGCTTTCCCAACAAATCGAGTACTAGCAAGCTGATTTTGACATGAAAGAGCAACACAAAAACAGTCCTAAAGGCACACATTCCTACGCCCCATAACAGTCCCGAAACTTACACATTTTATGTCCAGTTTTGCATTCTCATAAACCCACTCCAGCACTCATCTTTGCGACCCAACTCAGTCCCAAACGACCACCAAAAGCCGGCCTAAAGAACACCCACAGAACAGGCCATACTCACATGTCTATGCTGGTACAAAGTAACAGAGCTCAAGCAGTCCTAAAACTGAGTCAAAACAGTCCCATTTCAGCTCAATTTTCAGACGGAATAAAAACAGGAATGGAACGGGAACGAGACGCAACTTAAGAATGAATAGTAACCTTTAAATTCAACCTAGCTATACTCGAAAATGTCGTGTAAAACAGATTGTTCCTGAGACGGAACCCCAGTCTCAGCCGCACCCTTCACATCCAAAACCCCTAGAGAAACCGAGCCAACAACAATCCACTAGACTACATGAAACCGTGCCAAACACGGCTCCAAAACCAGCATTTAAACAGTCCAAATCAAGAACACATTGAGACGGAAATTTAATACACTTACTTCGAGAATACAGCAAGCGAATACGAGCATAGGGTCGGGATTGACGCGATGAAATTGAGCATATAAATGAAAAAAAGTATAAAGACTCAAACTTTATCAAATAAGAGCATATAACACAATGCATAAGACGGAAATTTCGACATTTGTCGAGTAACCTATCACCGTTACCTTTTTTTTGCTCTCCTAAACGCCACAGGAGTCGCCCAAGGATGACACGAAACCCAAAAACAGAAGAAATTAACCCAAAATCCGAATCCTTTGTAAGGCGGCCGAATTGAAATAGGACGAAAGCTTGGCCCTTTTTTACATATAAAGAAGGAGGACGAGATGAGGAAGCTATTGGTGTAAAATTTATCGAATTTGGTTGAGAATGGAGGCGGGATCTGAGGTTGGAGGTGACGAAAATGGTGTTTTGGGTCCGTTTTTGTGTTGTTGCAGGATGTTGTTGTTGTTGCTGGTGAGTTCAAAAAGGGGAAAGGGTAATGACGGGGTGGTGCAACAACAATAATAGTAATAATAATAATAATAATAATAATAATAATAATAATAATAATAATAATAATAATAATAATAATAATAATAATAATAATAATAATAATAATAATAATAATAATTAAAAAGTAGAGTGTAAGAGAGTGTGTTGTCGGAATCGGGTTGGTCCGAATTGAAATAGTTTTATAAGAGAAATCCGACGATCTTTGCTAGAAGGAAATGTGACGGTATAAGCTAGTCGGAATAATGTTTTGAGTCTATATTAACTTAAGACGAAAACTAATATTATTATTGTCACTATTATTATTGTCTGACTAAAATACGTATTTTTTATATTTATATAAATTAAGTTTTAGATATATTCTTTTTATAAAATTCGTGCTTAAAAATGAATTATTAAATTAAATAATTTTAAAATATAAAATAAATTAATTAAACGGTTAAATAAATTTTATATCTCAAAATGGGAAATTCGCGGGTGTTACAACTTTAGTCGTAAATATTGTAACTTTAGTCGTATAGCTCATTTTTTGTATAGACCCACAAAATATACTAAATATATTTTTCGAAATTCATATTTAAATAATCGTTTTTAGTCTTTTTCAGAAAAAGACCTAGATCTAAAAATTAAAAACCGAAATAAAAATCTAAAAAAAAAACGAGATGAGAACAACTAGATCTGAAGAATAAACACACAAAAATGGAGAACACCCAAAATCGAAAAACACAAAATCAAATACCAATATCGAAAAATGTTATAACACACAAATTAATAAAATAAAAATACAAAAAAAAAAAAAAAAAAAACCAGATCGATTTTTTTTAAAAAAAATAACAAATCCGAAAAAAAAGCATATTGAAAATGAGAGGAGAGAATGGATGAGGAGGAGAACAGCGGTGGTCAGGCGCGTGGTGCTCAGGAGGAAGAAGAAAAGGTGGTGCGGTGGTGGTGTTTGCTGCGGTAGTGGAGGCGGCCGGTGGTTAGTGGTGGTGCTCAGATCTGGAAAAAAGGAGAAGGGAAGGGAGGTGGTGGGTGGTGGTCGGCTTTGTGAGTGAGGAATAGTTTTTGAGGTGGTGGCGGCGGAGATCTTGGATGTCGTTGTTGGTTGCAGTGGCGGCGGCGGCAGGTCAGAAGGGTGGTTGGAGGTCGTGGTGTGTCGAGGGCGCCCAGAGGATGGTGCGGTGGGTGCGGTGGGCTTGTGGGTGGTGGTAGTGGGAATATGAAATGTGAGTTTGGGTTTTTAATTTGATTTGTGTTTTAATAGATTTTTTGTGAAATCTGGGAATGAAATGTGGGAGACTAATGAGAGAGAGGGGGGGTGAGAAATAGAGAGAGATGGTGAGGGTGTGATAATGAGAGGAGAGGTTGATTAAGGGTAAATGATTGAGTTAAGGAGGAAATTAGGGGAGACTCATTTGTAGCCCTCCATTTAGATCAAATCTTAGGCCTTCATCCACTCCATCCAAAGGCCTATAAGAGGACTTAGGAACTCAATAGATGTAAGGGACTCATTTGAACCTTACTATATATATATATATATATATATAGGGGCGGGTTCAGGTACGAACTGCCTTAATGTACGAACCGTACGAACTAGCTTAATTAGGATTTTTTTTTTTTTTTCAGATACACTTTATCTACTTACCATATACATTCAGATACATCTTATAACATATCTAGATACACTTTTTCCACACCAAAATTCTAGGATGCATTTTACACTTTTTTTTTTGGAGAGTTTTAAGACTAACTCCGAGATACATTTTATACTATTTGCGGATACATTTTATATTATTAGCGGATACATTTTGTGGAAATTGTTACAAATTTTCACACTAACTCTCGAATACGTTTTATATTTTTTGCGGTTACATTTTTTTTCTTGCGGATACACATGACATTAAAGCCAAATACACATTATAATACTTCTGGATACACAAATTCATACTTCCGGATACCCATCGTATTAATACAAGATACACATGGTTATACTGCCGGATACACATGTATCCGGTATTAATACCAAGTGTATCCCGTATCAATACCATGTGTAACTAGTGTGATATTTTGTGTATCCACTTCCCCCACCACCACAGCCACCACCACCGCCAACACCACCGCTGCCCACCACCACTGCCGCCACCACCATTACCAAGCTGACTCAACTAACACCACACCACCACCACCCCCCCCCCCCAAAAACAACACCGGCTACATCACCCCCACCACCACGAACGCCACTGTCCACCACCACCATCCCCGCTGCCGTAACAGCCACCACAACCACCACCAGCCCTACCCAAACACTACCACGACCACACCTACTTAATCTCAAGCGACATCCCCCGTCACTTCTCCGAAAATCCTCCTCTATCACGTTTCAATTTCATTAGCGATCCACCGTTATGTTCTACTCCGGCCAATTTTACTCCTCCATCGCGTTTCCAAACACCAGCCACCCTCTTCAACCAAACTCCGGCGATCCACCGCGGACCACCCTCCCTTCCATACCGGCATACCGCACAAACGAACCGAAATTGACATTTCTTGACTCGAAATCCCTCGATTATGCCATTGTTGCGATTAGTTTTTTGAAATTTGATTCCGTTTTTAGTAGATCTGGAATTAATTTTCCGAAATTCCTTGTGGTAAATTCTTGATCTAAAATTTTCACACTGAATTTTTAAGCCAACATAACCAGAAAATATTTTAATGATGGTGGTGAGAATCTAAATGCAATATTGTGAATACCGGCTGGAGATCGTGTCACCGACACCATTGACGATGATGTTTTTGCGGAAATAGAGCGGTGGTGCTGATGTAGATGGGCAGGGAGGTGGCGTAGTGTGAGGTAGGAGAGCGTGCGACGGCGATGTCATCGTTACACGGTGAGGTCGCCGATAGTGAGGACGGGAATAATGGTGGTGAAATGTGGGACAGAGGAAGGTGAGGGAAGGGTAATGTGTGATTTGGGGATTTGGTTTTGATCTTGGAAAGAGAAAGGTAAAATAGGAAAACAGGAGGCACGTGTGTTTGTTTGTTTGTGCTAGAGCTGATCAAATGGCCCAAGCCCATTGGCCCTACCCGGCCCGGCCCGCTTTTTTGAAGGGTTTGGGCCTTTAGTTTTGGCCCAAAACAGCCCATGGGCCGGCCTAAAAAAGCCCAAAATATTTTGGGCCCGGGTTTGGGTCAAGCATTTGGCCCAAATTTTGGCCCGGCCCGGTCCATATTTATTAATAATAAATATTTTTTCTAATAAAACCTATTAAAGTAGCGTTAAAGTTATACCCAACTCTATTTTTTTAGATTTATAAAACAAGGTATACATAACATAAATCATATCTACGAATGCATGATTAAGCATTCTAAAGTGGCGATGTTTGTCTTTATTTTATTTTAGAGAGCAATTCATATGCATTTCATCATATTTTGTACAATTTTATACACTATGTATATTTTAAAAGTTGTAACTGAAGGTATTACGCTAATTATTTTCTATGGTAAGTCGTAAATTTTCATCATATTTTGTACAATTTTATACACTATGTATATTTTAAAAGTTGTAACTGAAGGTATTACGCTAATTATTTTCTATGGTAAGTCGTAAATTTTAGGGCCCAAAAAAGCCCATTTAGGCCCAAAAGCCCGCATTAGCCCATAAGGGCCGGGTTTGGGCTTGCTAAATAAGCCCATGCACTTGGCCCGGCCCGGCCCGGCCCACAAAAATGGGCCGCTTTTGTTTTAAAGGCCTGGCCCAAGCCCGCATTGGCCCGGCCCATGATCACCTCTAGTTTGTGCAATGTGTTTTTGGGTTTTAAGTCAGTTCGTACGGTTCGCACCGTAATTTTGTTCATACGGGATCCTGATTCTATATATATATATATATATATATATATATATATATGAAATTTTTTTATAATCTAGCGTGATCTAAGGAATCATCTCCTTTTGCTTTGGATTATGCAAACCTATACCAACAATATCATCCGAATTACTAATAAAGCAGCTATATATAGAAAATTAATTTATATTGTAGAATTATGTAGGGAAATTCACCCATTAAAACCTGTAAATCATAGCTATCTTTTTTAGTCAAATTATACAATATATGTGAGGATAAAAATGTCAAATTATGGTAAGTGATTTAAATGGATTACTGCACACAAGAAACGAATTACAAGAAAACAAACCGACTGCTGGTTCAACACCTGACAATTGACAATGTTGATCATTGTGAATGAAATGCTATTACATTTGAATTTAAAGGGTGACAAATTAAGGAATTGGAATGTTACAAGGAACAATGAGTTGAAATTGTGTTAAAGGGAATGACCCAGTTATTCAATTCTAACAATTTTTCGATGCATGTATCTAAATCTACAAATATCCTCAAAAAAATCATCAGTGCTGCTATGGCTACTCTTCATTTGAAGAATCTTTATTACCATCTTTTTAAGGTTTCTAGCGTACTTGACAATTGACTCAAGTGTGCTCATTTTCTGCTCCGCGTTTAACGGTGATCTCACTGTGATTACAACTTCCTCCAGACAAGGAATTGAAACTCCTGAATCCACCTGCAACCCAGAAACACAGAGTTCAGAAGCAGCAGACGTTCATTAGAACCTGTGGACCTCCAATATATGCAGTAAAGTTAACAAATATCAGAAAACTAGTCCGTCGCATTTTTACATACATTTTTCAAGCTATTCTTCTGGCAAAGTGCAGCAAACATGGCTCCATGAACATCAAACTTCTGGAGTTTGGGATGAGTGCTGAAAAACTCGACAAAATCAATCTCAGGGAAGGGGAGAAGGCTCTTAAAGTCCCCTGTAAATTCAACCTTCATATAAAGATGCTTCACCTCAGAAGCCCACTGAAGCATTTTGTTGATGGCATCCCAACACCACTGAACTCCTCTTAAAGACAAGGTTTCAAGAGCCACAAGCTTTTCGAAATCAACCAGGTAAACTTTCCCTGTGGTAAAATATCAGTATTGATCAGCAGACACTCAAATAAAAACTCAAAAGCATTAGAAAAGTTTCAGCTTTTGAGTATATATGATAGAAGGTACCTCCACTGTTGGACAGTGAAATATTCCGAAGCCTTTGAGTTTGACGCACCCTTATCCACCCACAACCTTGAATTTCAACGATTTGCAGCTTCGGACAAGAAATTTCGAGAGAATTGTTTCCAGCACCATGGAAATCTAATCTACACTCCTCTAAGTCTCTCAAATCAATTGACATTGACCTAACCCCCTCGCAACCTAGAATCATCAATCGGGTCAAACTAGGACATAATTGTAGGGCATCAGCCAATGTATGGTCCTCCATCCTGGCCCCAACAATCTGAAGATTCCGAAGATTTAAAAAGGAACCCCATTTGGGGGAATGCAACATTAAGACACCCCACAACCTTAAAGACTCAAGGTTCTTTGCAGAAGCTATACAATCAAGTTTAGGTGTGGAATTGTTAGGGTAGGCTTGATGTTCTGAAAGGTTATCCATTCGAAGTTCAAGATGTCTAAGAGACTTATTGGAAACTGAGAGCCACGACTCAAGGCCTGCACTGGAGAAAGGACAGTATACAACGAGTTCCTCCAATTGAACCACCATGGACACAATGTTGAGTATAAGTTGATCTGGGTTAGCAAAATGGTCCTTAATTGCAGAATCAAAAATGTTTCTAGAGAAGTAAAGGCTTCTGACGAATGGCGTCGAATCTGTCCATTGTTTGGAAACAGAAGTACAGCATACCACATCTTTGGCATTGTTTAGGTGAGATAAGATGTACTGAACAATGCAATCTGGCAATGACTCCATTCACTCCTGAGGAATTATTTGAAACAATTAATTACGACCCAAAACTATAAATCAAATTAGCATAAACAATAAAATGAGAAACAACAAATTGAATAGGAAGATCTAATGTTGGGAGCTCAAAGCATACTAAAAATGAAAAACTGAAATAAAATAGAACAACGGATTAATAGAGAGAGAGCATACCAGGAAGGAAGGAAGGAAGGAAGTGAAAGGAGGAAATGGATTATTAAGTGAAAGGATGGGGATTATTGGAGATTGAAGAAGAGGAGCGCGAAGGAACATAAAAATGTGTGTGTGTGTGATCTTTCAAATTTCAAAATTGTTATCGTTGTTATTTTGTATATTTCTCATTTCGGGATTATTTTCGGTGAGTAATATTCTTGGAGAATGTAATTTTTTTAAGAATCATTATCGGTTTTTCTAACCTATGCTCACTAGGATAAGAAATCAAAAGAAAAAAAAAGAATTAAATGCGTTTCTTGTAAATAGAACTAAAAGTGATGAGATATTGCAATTTCCCATAAAAATAACATTTAATTCTTTCCTATTTTGGTTTCTTATCATATGCCTAGTTGACATAGGTTAGAAAAACCCTTTATATAAATGTATGATTATTGGTAAGATTTATCAAAGTATTAAAACTTTGTCATATTAATTTTTTATTAACTTTTATTATTTATTTATTCTTCAGACTCAGCTGTCACTCCATATATTATCAGTCACACTAATGATCCACTCAATGAAGATAATTTCCTTTGAAAGTGAGGTCAAGACTCACCCAAAGTCTTAAGTTGAGTTTTAGATTTCAAAAACCCAACTTACTTTATTAAGATTTTGATAAATTATTGGTAGATTTTGATAAATTATCTTAAGAGTTACTAAGTCTTATCTAAAAATAGCAATAATCTTAACCTAAACTCTACCAATTAATACACCTCAACTTGTCAAACTTTGCTATAGTTTAAGTGCCTTACATTCCAAATAATTTAGAATTTTGGTCCGTTGGAAACATTTCCAAATATTTGGTGGGCTGTCCAACTGCAGTCTGCAACCTATGTTGGGCTTTAGCTATTTAGTAACATCGATGTTGTTTTCATTCTAAAAGATGATTTTGCCGCCCACATCTCACTAATTTTACTCTTTTCTCTCTAATTTAAAATCCCCCAAAATAAATCCAACTTCAAACACCATCACAACCGCCTATCCGGCGACCACCACGCAACCACCACTGCCACGCCGCCACCACCGTCAGCCGCCAACTTCAAAGAGGTTAGTCACTTTTTTTTTTTAAATTAGCTTTGTAATTGAAGTTAAACTTGAAATTAAATCATTTATTGTTGTTGTTAATCGATTATATGACTTTATTTTTTAATTCTAATTGATTATATGTTTCGATTTGGCTATTTAATAGAATTAGTTTTGATTAGTTTAGGTTTTATTAAACTTAATTGAATTAGTTTTGAAATAGATTAGTTTTTCTTGTTAATTAGTTAGTATGATGTTAATTTCATTATTGTTTGTAATTAGGTTGTTGTTGTTTGCGAAATAGGTTAGAATTTGAGTCGATTTTTGTTGTTGTTATTGTGTGTTTGGTGTCGATTGGGGGAAGGGGGGGGGGGGAGAAGACCGTGGAACAAAAGTTGAATCTAAACAATTGACCATGGCCAAACGTTGAGATCCAAAGTTTGAACCATGGCAAAACATTGAGATTGAACGTTTGCTCCATGGTAAACGTTGGGATTCAACGTTTGATCCATGGTAAACATTGGATCTCAACGTTTCACCATGGTTCCCACGTTGGATCTCAACGTTTGGCCATGGTCAATTGCTAAAATTCATATTTTGTCTATCGTCAAACGTTGGATCTCAACTTTTGTCCATGGTCAAACGTTGAGTGTTAACTTTTGGTCCACGGTCGATTGTTGAATGTCAACTTTTCGTCCATGGTTCATTCCATGTTTTTAAAACCGTGTTTATTGCTATTATTTGCCGATTTTTTTTTAATTTTATAAGTTTTCTAGTCGATGAGGGTATTTTCTTACATTTTTTATTTGATCAATGCAGATGGGAGATCGAAATGACAGAGAAAAGGCCATTATGCAACCTCCGCCTCCGCTACCCGGACACGACCGTACCTTTGGCCGGAATGTGACTTCAGCGAAGCGTCGTTTGCGGGTTAAGTAGGCTCACCCACAGCCACCGCCACATAGATAGCCGGCTCGCATGGATATGATGGCTACTACCGGTCACGTCCGCAGTGATGCGGAGGAGGCGAGGTCACGGGTGGTTGCGGGTAGTTACCAGCATGTTGGAGAGGAGGAGCCGTCGGATGAGGGGTCGGAGGACGAGGATGTTGGAGAGTATCGGGTCGTAGAGAACCCGTCATCCCATAGAGTGTTAACTCAGAGGTTGGTCCAAGATCGTAGAGGACGCTATTGGAGTGATAGAGAGACGTGCTCGAGCACGGACAGGGCGAGGCCGAAGAGGGATACTTCTTGGGTCCTGAGAGAACCCATTCCTGGTGGTCCTAGTAACATTGCTATCTTATGGAGTTTTGGTGGACACATTGCGCTCAAGTGTTGGTTGGACCCTAACCCGGAGAATATGAGATCGTGGCTTAAGTGCTACGAGAGGCCGAAAGTTGCGAGGGAGATTAGGGAGATATTCACGAGGTTGTTGCCGTTAGGGTAGAGGTGAGCCAGCTTGGGGTTTTGAGAGGTTTTTTTACCAACGGTCTAGTCGATAACCTCCTTAGTGCTTTTATCGAGAGGTGGAACCCGGATACTAACACTTTCCATATGCCTTTTGGAGAGATTAGTATCATGCTCCACGATGTTGAGGAGATTCTTGGGCTACCTGTTAGTGGTGACCGGGTGTTTGTGGATGGTATGGCCGAGGCCGATGATAGTGGTTTGAGGGGGAAGATTGTTAGGTTTTCTGGAGTTCTTGGGTCAAGGTGGTACCACCGCACTATAAGAATGGTGGTTTACTTACGACATAGCTGAGGAATGTTGTTGAGCGAGGCAACTTGCATGACTCCTTCCGGACTTACCTCTTGATTTTATTGGGACATACTCTTTTCATGGATAAGAGTGGTAATAGGGTGAACGCTCAGTTGTTGCCCTTGCTTAATAGTCTTGATCGTGCTGATTCATATGCTTCGAGTGTCACTTGTTCTGCTTACTTGTACTGACAGTTAGGGATAGCATCGCGCCGAGATAGTACTGGTGTTAGTGGGTGTCTACCGTTACTCCAGGTTGGATATACGAGTTCTTCCCATGTTCCGACCGGCGCCGGATTCTATCTCGAGGACCGACCTCTAGTCTAGGTTTGGGCCCGCTTGCCTCGGTATTAGGGTGATTTTGAGAGTTTTCAGATGTATCGCCATAATTTAAACGGTCTTAGGTCGGAGCATGTCCGATGGTTGCCCTACAGGAACCGTCCCCGGGTATCTTGTAGGTTATCACTTTACTCGGGTTTTATCAGGTATCTTGATATAGTAGAGCCATACCAGCCTGATCGGTGCATGCGTCAGTATGGGTATCGTCAAACTATCCCGTACGCGATGTCGATTCCGTGTCTTGAGTATCGCCCGTCGAACAGGAATCACAGGCTTCAGTTCGGGGAAGAGCCTGATAGGACATGAGGGATCCAAATTTCGATAACATCGTTTCAGCATCGAACAACTAAAGCAGTTATGACTTTCGAACATGCTCAGGGGTACATGAGTTGGTATGCGGAAATTTCACACCCGTATTTCTATCCCCCCTCATACCGCCTCCATTTTCGCTCAACAACTGTAATACCCCCTCATACCAAGGTGCCTTACCAGGACCACCCTACCATGAAAGTGTGTTACCATCTCGGTTGCCCGAGGTTAGTACATATCAATAAGCGTCTGAATTGAGCACATTTATTAAAGTACTGTAAAATGTAAAGTTTACATCAACCAAACTCAAATACTGTTTTAATAAAATACAACTTTAAAGTCTGATAATAAAAGAAATCCCACTAAGACTCAGACGGTGATGCTATGACTCGTGATGGCACTTCTCCCAAGATAGTCCCCAAGCTCACACTAGCAATACCTGTCAAGCCTGCTCACCATCCCCGAATGGATCACCGCAGGTTCCACAAACAACACGGGTCGATTACACAAATAAGTAAGACAAACAAACGGAATAAATTAACTGATCATCGTCAGTTCCCCAATCCTTCATTCACACACAGTAACCGACTACACACTGAAGTGTGTAGCCCTGCCAGATTACCCATCGCAACAGGTAATCCTCGCCGCCAGTGGGTGACCGCAGCCGATCCCACCTAGTCCAGCTCCTCACGAGCGACAATCATCCCTGTCCCTTAATGTGCACATCCCCTCCCGTGGCGGGTTCCACGGAGGGCGAACTAGGGTGTGAAGCCACTCCCGCAAGTGACTCCACCACAATCATAAACACAAGATATCGTAGCCATCTCAACACCCTCACACCAACATCATCACCACAACTCCATACTCCGATGATCAACAGATAACAATAAACACAACCACATGTCTTACAATAACAGTAAACTGAGTAGGAAACCCTACCTTAGAAATCAACAGAGGAAATGAACTTGCACACTCGTAAAAGGCTCCTCTACGAAGTCTTCTCCTATAACATAATCATATCACACAATTACACATTGCACAACCCCCATATTCCCAATTCCATAATTATACAGTAACCCCAACAAATACAACAACATAGGATAAAACTTACTAACAGTGGGATGAGGGTTGTACGGAAGGACTCCGAAGGTTTCGCAAACAACAAGGCAATTGGGTGATTAATGAGTGATTAGGGAGAGATTAGGGTTAACGTAAAATGATGAAGTAGAAATGATGTTTTTGAAAACCGACGCGGGATATAAAATATATCTTAAACGCTCCCTAATCAAACCGTCAAATTATACTCGCCAGACCGAATACTCGGTCGAGTAAAGTTATACTCGACCGAGTATCCTCTACTCGGTTGAGTATTCACTATACTCGGCTGAGTATTCATCGGCAGAACCAAAACAACTCCTAACAATAGCACTACTCGGTCGAGTAGTCCCCAAAGAAAATCCGTAGTGTTACAATCTTCTCCCCTTAAAAAGAACTTCGTCCCGAAGTTCACACTGTACTATCAAACAAAACACAACACTACTCCACAAGACTATACTAACCACATATAACAATACCAAGGAACTATATAAGTCACCACCAAAAGTCATTACTCCAACTCAAAGCAAAACAACAAACAAAACAAAACGCAACAAAGCAAAACAACAAACAAAACAAAACACGACCGCGACCATCTCCTACCCCCCTAAAAGGACAACGGTTACGTCCCCGTAACCAAACATACCTGATCGAAAAGGTTAGGAAAACGTTCTCGCATAGCTTCCTCGGGTTCCCATGTGGCTTCCTCCACATTATGATTAGACCAAAGGACATTGAGTAAGACCGTTTCACCATTCCGGGTCTTACGAACCTTGCGATCAAGAATCTCCTAGGAATCTCGGCGTAGGACAAGGATTCATCAAGCTCGATGTTCTCCATCTCAAGGATATGCGACGGATCGCTCACATACTTTCGAAGTTGGGATACATGAAAAACATTGTGTACTCTATCCAAAGTCTGGTGGTAACGCTAATCAGAGGCCACCTCGCCAACACGGTCTAAAACCTCATAAGGACCTATAAACTTTTGGCTTAGCTTACCCTTTTCCCAAACCTCATAACACCTCGCATAGGTGACACTTTTAAAAGAACCTTGTCACCAACCATAAACTCAATATCCTTGCGGTGCAAGTCGGCGTAGCTCTTCCGACGATCTTGAGCCGCTCTCATCCTTTGCCAATCAACTGGATTTGCTCAACCATATCCTGAACCAGTGTGGCCCTAAAACCACTGTCTCGAACTATCATCCCAACAAACCGGACTTGGCATTTCCGCCATACAAAGCTTCAAAAGGTGCCATCCCAATGTTTGTATGATAACTGTTATTGTATGAAAACTCGATCGGATCAAGCCTGTCTTCCCAATCGCCCCAAAGTCCATAACACATGCCCTCAACATGTCTTCTAAGGTCTTGATGGTCCGCTCTGTCGACCATCGGTTTTGATGAAAGGTCAGTACTCATCTTTAAAGTCGTACCCATCAACTCTTGCAGCTCTTGCCAAAATTTGGATATGAACCTCGCATCACGATCCGAAACGATATCCTTAGGTATACCATGTAACCGAACCACATGCCTCCTGTAACCCAATGCCAGCTGCATCTTAGACCAAGTATCCTTCATGGGAACGAAATGGGCCGACTTGGTCAACCTATCAACAATCACCCAAATCATGTTGTTACCTTGTTGTGACCTAGGTAACCCCACAATGAAATCCATGGAGATCGACTCCCACTTCCACTCGGGTACTTCCAAAGACCGAATCTTACCTTGTGGTCTCCTTTGTTCACCCTTGACCTTTTGGCGGTCAAACATCCGCTATAAACTCGCCTACATCTCTCTTCATGTTTGGCCACCAAAAAGTCTTCTTAAGGTCTCTATAAAGCTTGTCACCACCCGGGTGAACTGAATAAGGAGTGCAATGAGCCTCCGTCAAGATCACTCTCCGCAACTCGCATCCTCGGAACACACCATCTCCCATCAAAACGGACACTCCCATCCGGATGAATAGAGAACCCGGAAGTCGCTCCACTCTCTACCTTTGACTTCCACTCCTGGATCTTAGGATCAAGCTCTTGCTTACTTTTGATGTTCTCATACAACTCTGGCTCGATCGTCAAATCCCCGATGGTATCCCCCTCTCGAATCATAAAGATCCTCAAACTAGACATCTCATCTCTCAACTTCAGCAAGGACATATCTGTACATAGCGAATGAACGCTCTTCCTACTCAATGCATCTGCAACAACATTAGCCTTACCCTCGTGATAGATGATCTCCATATCATAATCTCCAATCAGCTCCATCCACCGTCTCTGTCGCATGTTAAGCTCCTTCTGAGTGTAGGTATACTTTAGACTCTTATGATCAGAGAACACCTTAAAAGTTCCCCCATAAAGGTAGTGCCTCCAAATCTTAAGAGCGAACACAACTGCTCCCAGCTCCAGATCATGAGTAGGGTAATTCTCCTCATATTGCTTCAGCTGCCTCGAAGCATAGGCTATGACTTTCCCTCCCTGCATCAAGACACAACCAAGACCATTCTTTGAAGCGTCGGTATATACCTCAAAGTTCTCACAACCCTCTGGCAAGGCTAGGATAGGAGCTGTGGTCAAGCGTTCTTTTAGGGTCTGAAACGCCGTCTCACAACTCTTATCCCAAACAAATCTGACTTCCTTTCTCATCAAGGATGTCATAGGTCGCGCTATGGTAGAGAAATCTTTCACAAATCTTCTGTAGAGTAGCCGGCAAGACCTAAGAAATCTGAATCTCAGCTACATTCTTCGGCGATTCCCACTTGGTAATGGCCTCAATCTTACTAGGATCCACGGCTACCCCTTTCTTAGATATTACATGGCCCAGAAAAGCCACTTCCTCTAACCAAAATTCACACTTGGATAGCTTGGCATAAAGCTGATTATCCCTTAAGGTCGGCAGAACTATCTTCAAGTGCTCCTCATGCTCTTCCTTAGTCTTAGAATAGACTAAGATATCGTCGATGAAAACAACCACAAACCTATCCAAAAACGGTGCGAAAATCCGATTCATCAAATCCATAAAAGCTGCTGGCGCATTGGTCAACCCAAAAGGCATCACTACATACTCATAATGACCATATTGAGATCGGAACGCTGTCTTAGGAATATCCTCATCTGCTATCCTCACCGGTGATACCCGACCTCGGATCAATTTTGGAAAACACACTGCTCCACTAAGGCCGATCAAACAAGTCATCAATCCTCGGCAACGGATACTTGTTCTTCACTGTGACACGATTGAGCTCTCTGTAATCAATGCACAGCCTCATACTCCCATCTTTCTTCTTTACAAAAAGAACTGGAGCTCCCCACGGTGACACACTAGGCCTGATATAAACCTTGCCTAGCAACTCATGTATCTGCTTTTTCAGCTCTGCCAACTCTTTAGGTGGCATACGATAAGGTGCTTTAGATATAGGACCCGTTCCCGGCTTAAGCTCCACGCTGAAATCAACATCTCTCTTGGGAGGCAAACTTGGTATCTCCTCAGGAAAAACATCGTCGAACTCTTTAACCACAGCTATCTCAGAAGCTGTCGGTGCCTCTACTCGGTGATCTCTCACATGACAAAGAATCAAAGGACACTTCTTCCTCAAACATGACTTTAAAGTCATCACAGCTATGAACCGACACTTAGGCTTTATCACAAACCCTCTATAGGACACTCTAACACCCTTGGGACCCTTTAAAGACACTCTCTTTTGACGGCAATCTATCCTGGCATCATACTTACCTAACCAATCCATCCCGACAATCACCTCGAACCCATCCATAGGAAACTCTAACAGGTCTACTGGTAGGTCTATCCCTCCAACTACCATGGATACTCCCCTATACAGCTTGAGACATGGCACAGACTCCTCTGAAGGTATGAATACATCATCTTTAACAACCTCAAACTTTCCCAAACCCATAGACATAGCATGACTCTTGGACACAAAAGAATGCGTAGCCCCGGAATCAAACAAAACAAAGGACGGTACATTATGAACAAGAAAGGTACCGAACTACATGAGCATCATCTTGTGCTTCCCGCTTATCCATCATGAAGAGCTTTCCACTTTGTGTTTCGTCCTTCACCCGAATCAAGCATTGGAGGTACTTGGCTTAGCTGCTAGAATCCTGAGTGACGCCGTTGTTCTACGCGATAAGATCCACCACCACCGCGGTTGTAACCGCCCTGGTTACTCTGTCCACCTCTGTTGCCCCATGAACCTCCCGGTCGGTTACTAGCAAAACTCGAGTCGGCCCCGAGAAAAATTCCCGATCGAGCTCCCGAACCATTGCTTAGGGCTTGTAGCTCGTGCATTCCCGTCTTTTGTGGCCTATCCCACCACAATTGAAGCACGTAAGGTTGGTGTTGTCACTTACAGCCCGACCCCCATTCTTTCCCCAGCCACGAGAACCTCCCGAGAAACCACTCCACTAGAAAAAGCCTTAGCATGGTTGAAATTCCCTTTCTTGTTGGTTGGTATTGTTTTTTCCGCCGTCACCCTTCCTCTTTTCTCAGATCCTCTCCTCGATCTCTCTTGAGAGATCTACCATTCTCTCAACTTGACCCGCTCTCAAGTACACTTCCTTGAGGTCGTAGCAACCCCGGGGCATACGACTCACGATCTTAGCAGATAAACCCCTCTCAAAACGAAGAGCCAAACCTCTCTGTCCTAGTCGCATATCTTCAACATAACGGGATAGCTCAAAAACCGATGATAGTAGTCAGTGACCGTCATCTCCTCGGTCATGGTGAAGGAATCAAAGTCGGATCTCATCTTGTGTCGGATATGCTCCGGCACAAATCGCTTCTCTCATAGCACTCTTCAACCCAGACCACGGAATAGCCCCTTCCGCCTGGTAGTAAGCTCTAGCATCATCCTTGACATTCTGCCACCAAACTGCAACTTCACCTCTTAGGTAGTACACTACCTGCTCAACAATCATGTCCTCGGGGCACTTAACCATTTCCATGAGAGCTTCAATCTCACGGTGCCACTTCTCGAGCAGCTTTGGTTCACCTACCCCGTCATATGTGGGAGGGTGGAAACGAGCAATGTTGATGCTAAGTCGGGTTGCATCCATCGACTTCTCGTTCCTTTTCCCACATTTTTGAGAGCTTCAAGGAGAGCCTCTTGTTGCTCAATCATGCGAGCAACCTCATCAAGAGTCATCTCTGAAGCTTGGATCTCGCGCGAAGTTCTTTTGGGCGGCATTTTGAGCTGATAAGACATAAGGAAACGTAAGCACAAAAGCCTACGGCTCAAAATATAACGATCTTCCGCCATAAGAACACTCGGCCGAGTATAAAACACACTCGGTCGAGTAACGACTACTCGGTCGAGTATCTTTGATACTCGGTCGAGTATTCGACTCCAGAAGCGAATGTCAAAAACTCAAAAACACATCACTCGGTCGAGCAAAACAACACTCGGCCGAGTATACACTACTCGGTCGAGTATGCTTTCTTACTCGGTCGAGTTACCACATACAGAGCCACGCTACTCATCAAAATCAATACTCGGTCGAGCTCTTGGTTACTCGGCCGAGTGCTCCCTACTCGGTCCGAGTAGCACCGCCCTCGGCACCGAGTTACAAGATAGACGGGTATACAAAGATAAAGTTCCCCTAGCATGCTCACTATTCCCCGCAAAGAAATGCATACTATTACGAGTTTAAATGCCATGTTATAATCACATCAAAGATGCAATTCATACATCAAGAACTTTAATGCCACATTAGAATCATATCGGATACAATTTGTACATATGCTAAATCCAACATGACTAACATTCACAACCCGTTTCATCTACCATTCCTCCCATCACAACATTTAAGAACTTCAACACACATATTTGCAACTATCCACTTTTACCAACATGCATCTTCACATACATGCACATACAAAACCTAGCTCTCATCACACTCCCCCATGTTACCGGCTCGAGTTAGTGAGGGCCAATTTGAGACTCCGGGACGTCTTCCGAGTCTTTGCGGTAGCTCCAAACAACTCTCCCCGGGTTCATTTTACTTAGACTCCCTAGGTTCATTATATTCATTTGTTTAGGTGCCGGAATCTTCGGCTCTGATACCACTTTGTAACACCCCCTCATACCAAGGTGCCTTACCAGGACCACCCTACCATGAAAGTGTGTTACCATCTCGGTTGCCCGAGGTTAGTACATATCAATAAGTGTCTGAATTGAGCACATTTATTAAAGTACTGTAAAATGTAAAGTTTACATCAACCAAACTCAAATACTGTTTTAATAAAATACAACTTTAAAGTCTGATAATAAAAGAAATCCCACTAAGACTCAGACGGTGATGCTATGACTCGTGATGGCACTTCTCCCAAGACAGTCCCCAAGCTCACAATAGTAATACCTGTCAAGCCTGCTCACCATCCTCGAATGGATCACCGCAGATTCCACAAACAACACGGGGTCAGTATTACACAAATAAGTAAGACAAACAAACGGAATAAATTAACTGATCATCGTCGGTTCCCAATCCTTCATTCACACACAAGAATCGACTACACACCAAGTGTGTAGCCCCGCCAGATTACCCATCGCAACGGGTAATCCTCGCCCAAAGGGTGACCGCAGCCGATCCCACCTAGTCCAGCTCCTCACGAGCGACAATCATCCCTGTCCCTTAATGTGCACATCCCCTCCCGTGGCGGGTTCCACGGAGGGCGAATAGGGTGTGAAGCCACTCCCGCAAGTGACTCCACCACAATCATAAACACAAGATATCGCAGCCATCTCAACACCCTCACACCAACATCATCACCACAACTCCATACTCCGATGATCAACAGATAACAATAAACACAACCACATGTCTTACAATAACAGTAAACTGAGTAGGAAACCCTACTTTAGAAATCAACAGAGGAAATGAACTTGCACACTCAGAAAGGCTCCTCTACGAAGTCTTCTCCTATAACATAATCATATCACACAATTACACATTGCACAACCCCCATATTCCCAATTCCATAATTATATAGTAACCCCAACAAATACAACAACATAGGATAAAACTTACCAACAGTGGGATGAGGGTTGTACGGAAGGACTCCGAAGGTTTCGCAAACAACAAGGCAATTGGGTGATTAAGGAGTGATTAGGGAGAGATTAGGGTTAACGTAAAATGATGAAGTAGAAATGATGTTTTTGAAAACCGACGCGGGATATAAAATATATCTTAAACGCTCCCTAATCAAACCGTCAAATTATACTCGCCAGACCGAAAACTCGGTCGAGTAAAGTTATACTCGACCGAGTATCCTCTACTCGGTCGAGTATTCACTATACTCGGCCGAGTATTCATCGGCAGAACCAAAACAACTCCTAACAATAGCACTACTCGGCCGAGTAGGCTCTACTCGGTCGAGTAGTCCCCAAAGAAAATCCGTAGTGTTACAACAACATTCCTCAGCACAGTCGCAACTAAACCACCATTCTTATAGCGCGGTGGTACCACCTGAACTCAATAACTCCATAAGACCTAGCAATCTTCCCCCTCAAACCACTATCATTGACCTCGCCTATACCATCCACAAACACCCGGTCACCACTAACAGGTAGCCCAAGAATCTCCTCAACATCGTGGAGCATGATACTAATCTCTCCAAAAGGCATATGAAAAGTGTTAGTATCCGGGTTCCACCTCTCGATAAAAGCACTAAGGAGGTTGTCGACAAGACCGGTGGTTAAAAAACCTCTCAAAACTCCAAGCCGACTCACCTCTACCCTAGCGGCAACAACCTCGCGAAGGTATATCTCCCTAATCTCCCTCACAACTTTCGGCCTCTCGTAGAACTTGAGCCACTATCTCATATTCTCCGGGTTATGGTCCAACCAACACTTGAACGCAATGTGTCCACCAAAACTCCACAAGACAGCAATGTTACTAGGACTACTAGGAATGGGTTCTCTCAGGACCCAAGCAGTATCCCTCTTCGGCCTCGCCCTGTCTGTCCTCGAGCACGTCTTTCTATCACTCCAATATCGTCCTCTATGATTCCGGGCCAACCTCTGAGTCAACACTCTCTGGGATGACGGGTTCTCTACAACCCGATACTCTCCAACATCCTCGTCCTCCGACCCCTCATTTGAAAGGCTACTCCTCTCCAACATGCTGGTAACTACCCGCAACCACCCGTGACCTCGCCTCCTCCGAATCACTACGGACGTGACCGGGAGTAGCCATCATAACCATGCAAGTCGGTCTCTAAGTGGCGGTGGCTATATGTGGGCCTGCTTAACCCACAAATGACGCTTCGGTGAAGTGACATTCCGGCCAAAGGTACAGTCGTGTCCCGGTAGCGGAGGCGGAGGTTGCATAATGGCCTTTCCTCTGTCAGTTCGATCTCCCATCTGCATTAATCAAATAAAAAATGTTAGAAAATACCCTCATCGACTAGAGAACTTATAAAATTAAAAAAATCGGCAAATAATAGCAATAAATGCGGTTTTTAAAAAAAATGGAACGAACCATGAACGAAAAGTTGACATTCAACAATCGACCATGGACCAAAAGTTGACACTCAATGTTTGACCGTGGACAAAAGCTGAGATCCAATGTTTGACCATAGACAAAAGATGGATCTCAGCAATTGACCATGGCCAAACGTTGAGATCCAACGTGGGAACCATGGTGAAATGTTGAGATCCAATGTTTACCATGGATCAAACGTCGAATCCCAATGTTTACCATGGAGCAAACGTTCAATCTCAACGTTTTGCCATGGTTCAAACTTTGGATCTCAACGTTTGGCCATGCTCAATTGTTTAGATTCAACTTTTGTTCCATGGTCTTCTTCCCCCTTCCCCAAATCGACACCAAACACACAAAAACAACAACAAAAATCGACTCAAATTCTAACCTAATTCGTAAACAACAACAACCTAATTACAAACAATAATGAAATTTACATCATACTAACTAATTAAAAAGAAATTCACAAGAAAAGCTAACCTATTTCAAAACTAATTCATTTAATAAAACCTAAACTAATCAAAACTAATTCAATTAAATAGCCAAATCGAAGCATATAATCAATTAGAATTCACAAATAAAGTCATATAATCAATTAACAACAACAATAAACGCTTTAATTTCAAGTTTAACTTCAATTACAAAGCTAATTTTAAAAAAAGTGACTAACCTCTTTGAAGGTGGTGGCTGACGGTAGTGGTGGTGGCGGTGGCGGCGTGGCAGTGGTGGTTGCGTGGTGGTCGCCGGATAGGTGGTTGTGATGGTGTTTGAAGTTGGGTTTATTTTGGGGAATTTTGAATTAGAGAGAAAAGAGTAAAGTTAGTGAGATGTGGGTGGCAAAATCATCTTTTAGAATGAAAACGTCATCGATATTTACTAAAACGTAGCTAAATCCCAACATAGGTTGCAGACTGCAGTTGGACAGCCCACCAAATATTTAGAAATGTTTCCAACGGACCAAAATTCAAAATTATTTGGAATGTAAGGCGCTTAAACTATAGCAAAGTTTAACAAGTTGAGGTGTGTTAATTAGTAGAGTTTAGGTTAAGATTATTGCTATTTTTAGATAAGAGTGTAGTAACTCTTAAGATAATACTCACCCAAATCTACCAATAATTTAACAAAATCTCAATAAAGTAAGTTGAGTCTTGGAAATCTAAGACTCACTTTAAGACTTTGGCTGAGTCTTGACCTCGCTTTTAAAGTAAATTATCTCCATTGATCGAGTGGATCATTAGTGTGACTGATAATGTATGGAGTGAGAGCTGAGTCTGAAGAATAAATAAATAATAAAAGTTAATAAGAAATTAATATGCCAAAGTTTTAATACTTTGATAAATATTACCAATAATCATACATTTATATAATTGATTCTTAAAAAAATTACATTCTCCAAGAATATTACTCACCGAAAATAATCCCGAAATGAGAAATGTAAAATAACAACGATAACAATTTTGAAATTTGATGTTATTGGGACATACTCTTTTCATGGATAAGAGTGGTAATAGGGTGAACTCTCAGTTGTTGCCCTTGCTTGATAGTCTTGATCGGGCTGATTCATATGCTTGGGGTGTCGCTTTTTCTGCTTACTTGTACTGACAGTTAAGGATAGCATCGCACTGAGATAGTACTGGTGTTATTGGGTGTCTACCGTTACTCCGGGCATGGATATACGAATTCTTCCTATGTTCCGACCAGGCGCCAAATTCTATCTCGAGGACTGACCTCTAGTACAGGCTTGGGCCCGCTTGCCTCGGTCTAAGGGTGATTTTGAGAGTTTTCAGATGTATCGCCATAGTTTAAACGATCTTAGGTCGGAGCATGTCCGATGGTTGCCCTACGGGAACCATCCCCAGGTATCTTGTAGGTTATCGCTTTACTCGGGTTTTATCAGGTATCTTGATAGAGTAGAGCCGTACCATCCTGATCGGTGCATGCATCAGTTTGGGTATCGTCAGACTATCCCGTACCCGATGCCGATTCCGTGTCTTGAGTATCACCCGGCGAACAGGAATTACAGGCTTCAGTTCGGGGAAGAGCTCGATAGGATATGGGGGATCCCAATTTCGATAATATCGTTCCGGCATCGGACAACTAAAGCAGTTATGCCTTTCGAAAATGCTCAGGGGTACATGAGTTGGTATGCGAAAATTTCACACCCGTATTTCTATCCCTCCTCACACAGCCTCCATTTTCGCTCAACAACATTCTTGAGCTCAGTCGTAAGTAAACCACCATTCTTATAGCGCGGTGGTACCACCTGGACTAAATAACTCCATAAACCCTAGAAATCTTCCCCCTCAAACCACTATCATCGACCTCGGCCATACCATCCACAAACACCCGGTCACCACTAACAGGTAGCCCAAGAATCTCCTCAACATCGTGGATCATGATACTAATCTCTCCAAAAGGCATATGGAAAGTGTTAGTATCCGGGTTCCACCTCTCGATAAAAGCACTAAGGAGGTTATCGACAAGACCAATGGTAAAAAAACCTCTCAAAACTCCAAGCCGGCTTACCTCTACCCTAGCGGCAACAACCTCGCGAAGGTATATCTCCCTAATCTCCCTCACAACTTTCGGCCTCTCGTAGCACTTGAGCCACGATCTCATATTCTCTGGGTTAGGGTCCAACTAACACTTGAACACAACGTGTCCACCAAAACTCTATAAGACAGCAATGTTACTAGGACAACCAGGAATGGGTTCTCTCAGGACCTAAGCAGTATCCCTCTTCGGCCTCGCCCTGTCCGTGCTCGAGCACGTCTCTCTATCACTCCAATAGCATCCTCTACGATCCCAGGCCAACCTCTGGGTGAACACTCTCTGGGATGACGGGTTCTCTACGACCCGATACTCTCCAACATCCTCGTCCTCCGACCCCTCATCTGACGGCTCCTCCTCTTAAACATGCCGGTAACTACCCGCAACCATCCGTGACCTCGCCTCCTACGAATCACTGCGGACGTGACCTGGAGTAGCCATATTAACCATGCGAGTTGGCTCTCTAAGTGGCGGTGGCTGTATGTGGGCCTGCTTAACCCGCAAATGACGCTTCGCTGAAGTGACATTCCGGCCAAAGGTACGGTCGTGTCCGAGTAGCAGAGCCAGAGGTTGAATAATGGCCTTTCCTCTGTCATTTCGATATGCCATATGCATTAATCAAATAAAAAATGTTAGAAATTGATCTCATCGACTAGAAAACTTATAAAATTAAAAAAAATCGGCAAATAATAGCAATAAACACGGTTGGTCGGACTCACTTGGAGCTTAATTTTCGGTTACTTGTCGTTAGGAGCACCTAGACCAAAACAATATGTATAACTTCACAAAAAACACTTACTATTAGTAAAGAGGTAAGTAAAGGTCGGATCCCAAGGGACGGCTATTGATGTAGGATTTTCGATTGCAAGTAGCGGTGTCTAGGGGTGTCACGATTTGGGTTGAGATAAGAAGATCACTAAACTAAATAGCAATAAAAGTAAATAAGCAAGATGATTAAAATGAGATGTAAACAATTGATTAAAAGCACTAGGGTGTCATGGGGTCATAAGGGATTCATGGGAATTGATCATACAAACATATTCTCAAATTATAAGCAAGCAATTATTGTTGTGATGGATCGAGTTGGTTTATATCTTACAATCCTAGGAAGGTTTGGGTCCCGGAGCCGAATCGATTAGATTGAACAACACCTACAAGTCGACTTAATCCTCTCTACTCAACTATATGCATGGTCTAATGAGACTCGAGTTGGTTTATGTCTTACAAGTCTCATTGAAAAGGTAAGTGATGGGTAAAAAATGCAAGGATTCATAGGCTCGCATTTCATCATACATAACATGTGCATAAGTTGAGATCACGACAAGCAAGCAAATAAATTATGAAAACATATTAAATTAACCATGAATCATCCCCCATGTTGGTTTCCCCTAATTACCCATTAACCCTAGTTAAGGAAACTACTCACTCATTGTCAAGTTTAGCATGTTAACAAGGTTGTCAATCATATTAACAAAGCAAAACATGATGAATAAACGAAGATGATTAACAATAATTAAAAAGGGATTAACAGAATTATACCTACTAATGATTCCAAAATAAAGCTAAGAATAATAGAAGTACTTGATGAATGATTGGAAGGTTGTCAATCTCCCAACAATAACCCAAATAATCTTCAATTACCCAAAATAAAAGATGAACAAAAGAGAAATTAAGGAAATGAGATTTGTATTAATATTTGCTTAGAAGTTGATTACAAGATTAAGAAGAGATTAGAATGATATAAACTACACTAAAGATTGATATGAAGAACATGATTAATCTAATTAGACTAATGGGGTATTTATAGTGGGGATTAGGTACATAAATTAGGCTTTACTAAGGGCTTAAATGGCGATTAAGTCTTTGAGGAATCACTCTTCTCAGAAAAAGATGCGGGTCTCCTTTTTGCCGGTCTTCCAAAAATATGCGCATCTTTCATGGAGCAAGAAGAGGACGTATGAGCCTGTAAGACAATCCGAGCGTCCAAGGGTTGGGACGAGCGGATTCTTGGGTGGCTGGAGGCGGATTTGATGCTTGGACGAGCGGATTGGGGCGTGGTTGGATGGGCGTCCCTATGGCAAAGACGCCCGGATCTTTGCAGTCTTGGACGGGCGTGTTTATGGTTGGACGAGCGTCTTTCGTCACAGCCTTCCTTTTCTTCTTTTCTTCCTCTCTTCTTCCAATAATCCTCCGGGATTTAGTCGGGGATGCAAGGATTTCTTCATTATTACCCATCTACTATAATATGTACAAAGGCCTTCTAGTCTTGTCTTCTCTTTGATTCTTGGTCATTAGATTCGATCAATTTAGCTCTATTTTGCCATGAAAATGCAAGGTTTGTACTCCTCTCCTAACAAGGAAACAAAACCTCAAAGAATATGCAAAACAAAGGACTAACGATAGTAAATGACCCAAATATGCAGTAAAAAGCATAGGAACGAGGCTAATTCGGGGACTAAATATGCTCAAATGATGGTCACATAAAATATCCTCAAACCGAACCTTTGCTCGTCCCGAGTAAACAGGTGATAAAACTAGGATCCTTATTTAAACTATCCTACTAATATAGCTGACATGAGACAATTAGCGGGTCTCACTCCACCCCTTCAACTCACAACAAGACAACCATGAGGTAGGATGCCTTCTTGCAAGGCAAGGTGGGTCTTGCCAAAATGGCGACACATCCAAATATTAAAGCACACAAAATCAAGTAATGGATGCATCTACAAAAGAATAGCCACATTCCTCATCTAAGTGGCAGAAATTATCTACAAGGGAAGCAATTCAAGGGTACACACTCCTTCATAGATGCAATTTCTTCAAACTACTAAGCCTAGAAGGACACCAATAAATCACCTCCAAGTTGTGTCAAGCTAGGGTACCTTTATCCTCAATCGTTAAATGCTTTTGTCAAGAATAGACTCCCTATGGTGTTAGAAACACTGGAGGATCGCGGAATTCCTCCTCTTGCCTAGACAAGAAGAAGGGTCGTCCCCTCTCTACCATGCACAAAAGTGGATACGATGGATAAAAGGATCATTTGTATTTGAGTTTCATTTGGGAGTTTGCTTTTTGTTGTTGTTATTCTCCCCAATTTCTTGTGGCATATAACATTTGAGAACATTTTCTTTTGCCATTTCTTTTGATGTTTGGCATTTCAATACTTGACAATTTTTCAACTTTTCGCATTTTCTTTTGAACATTTTCAAAGTCACCCCGTATGTAGTGAGGGTGCTTATATTTGAAGCATAGGAGTTTTTATTTTTGTTACTTCTCTTTTCTTTTGATGCATTTTGCAAACTTTTTCTTTTCTTTTCTTTTCATTTCTTGAACTCAAACTTTGAATAATTTCTTTTTGCGCCCATTCCCTTTGATGACAAAATGTATGGTAGAACATGGATGAATGATGGGTGCATGGTTTCAAGGGTCACCTTGGAATAAATGGTAGCCAAGGAGTTATCACACCACAAGATACTCTTGACTAGGCCTTAATCCATGGGTCAAAGGATACTAGCATGACACATGCTAGGGCGTTTTACAAGTATTCTAACAAGCAAAGTCTTAAGAAGAAAAAGCATCTACTAGGGCCTATATACACTTGTCAATCTTCCCAAGTAGACGGTTTCACAAAATTTTTCTAACATGCAAACTACATGACATGATGCAACTAACATTTATACATCCTAATGCATATGATTCTACCAACTAGTATGCCAAATAATCTAAATGCAATCCTAAATTCACATTGTTTTTACCGCATCAATCAAAATAAAGCCACATAGTCATTAACATAAAGAGGAAAAAGGAGATTGGAAAGATCATACCATGCGGCCTTCAATATCCTCATGTCTCGGAGGTGGCGTAGTCAATCAATGTGAACAAGGATGAACAAACACAATATATACATAACAATATATACAAGACTACACTAAAAAGGAAATGAACATGTTTTTGAATTTTTTTCAATTTTTCAATTTTTTTGGATTTTTGAATAAAAGTCAAGTTAGAATTTCCCATCCCCACACTAGTATGGGCATTGTCCTCAATGGCCAATACGATAGGAAATTATGCAAGCATAATGCATGATTTCTAAACTAAATGCAAACTATACTAAGCTACACTACATGATGCATGTGTTTTTGTTATGGAGGAGAGCATAATTTAAATTAGCTCCCGATGCATATGCATGGACTTCCCCAAACCAAAATAGACATTATTTCTAACGTTTTGAATTTCGGGGTAGTTCATGCACGTGGAATGCAAGGCATGAAACTACAAATTGTCATTTTTTATTTTACAAGTTGGGAACAATAAAAAGAACACCTTAATGAAGCCAAGGTGTTAGTCCTCCATGTTGCTAGGACTCCACAAAAAAATGATCAAAATAAAATAAAGAAAACAAAAGAAGTAGACAAACCATAAGAGGGGTGAAAGAGTGTAGGAGCCTCCAAGGTTTGCTAATCCTCCATCATGTCATCATTATTATCATCTTCCTCCATAAATGTGGAATCATCTCCACTCCACTTTCACTTCCTTGCTCTTCCTCACTTTCTTCTTCCTCTTCTTGAGCTTCTTCTTCTTGAACCTCTTCTTCTTCACCTTCTTCATCAACACCCTCACCATCAACATTCTCCTCTCCACCCGGTCTTCCACCACTCGAGGTGCTAGGAAAGAAAACTTTCCTATCCGCTCAACTAGGCAAAGGACATGATGGATCAAGAAGTCCTTGCCGAGCTAGATGTAGGAGGGGCGGATATTGGGCCTTGTAAGCATCCACTCTATCATTGTAAGCTTGATTGTGCATTTCCCTCATGAGTTGAGTCATGTAATCATTTCCTACCTCAACATCCTTGGGTTTGAACTCGTGATACTCAAATGAGTAGGGTGGTGTGATAATGGAGGAGGAGGGCTCGTCAATCTCACCTCTTTGTTGTTGAATAATATACTCGGTCTCCTCGGAGAGTGGAAGAAGGTAGTTCGGTCGGTGAACACTCAATCGGCAAATCTTTAAAGGCAAGGTGAAGGATCTAGCTTCATTGGTTAACCACCCATATTTGGTGTCAAGAGGATCATGGTTGCCCCACTTAAACTTGTGAATCATGGTGTCCATGTCAATGAGATGACCTCCTTTAACCGCCACATAAGTGTTGTGTTTGTTGAAATTTGGGTTAAAGTGCTTGACTAAATGGGTAACTAGTCCTCCATTTACCTTGAAAGCGGTGCCCTATTTACCAAAATCGACAATAATCCATCGTTCAACCAAAAGTCTTAGAGCATTATATGGCTTAGTATATTCTCTTCCTATGTTTAAGGCCGACTCAAGAAGAACACAATCAAGCTTGGTAAGATGATTAGTGCCATTTCTTCCTATCAAAGTATTCTCAATGACCTTATGCCACACTCTAATGGCCGGATGGTGGACTAATAGAGCACGACAATCATGAAAGCGCACAAATTTCTTTCCGGAAATTGCCTCCCAAAGAGGAGCGGGGTCATACTTCTCGGGGATCTTTTTATATTTCGGGGTATCGCTAAGGCCTAAAATCTTACTTAGTTCGCCATAAGTGATGCATCTATCAACATTTTCAAGATGAAACTCGATGTGGGTTCTAGTCTCCACCCTTGTGACTTTCAAGGAACTCAAAAATTCCAAGGTGAGGGAGGGGTATGTCAATTACTTCATGGTAAACAATTTACCCAATCCCATAGCCTCAAAGAAGGTTTTGGTTTGTTCAAGAACACCCAAATTTGTCAAAGCATCTTCACAAATAAATTTTGTAGGCATAATGGTCTTCTTAGCAAAGAGAACAAATTTATCCCTATGAGAGTCGAAAGTGAAAATTACCTCCGGATAATTGGATAATTGCTCAATGACCAGAGTTGTTGATGTTGTAGCTTCCATATGGGGACCTTGTTGAACCTCTAACCTTGCCTCATGGACTACCAATTCCTTTGACAATTGTTTTGCTTGAAGAGTTTGTTGCCTTTTTGAAAGTGTCTTCTTTGGGGGTGCCTTGTTACCTCCTCTAGTTCTTGCCATTCTTGATTACACCAAAGAAAGATTTAAATCTTCAATTTTTAGTTATGCCCAAATCAATTTAAGATGAAAGAATGTTGCTTTGTATCTTAAATATCGACTCAAAGGTTGAAGATTTTGGTGTTTGAATCAAATGTTGTTGCAAAAGGAGTGATTAATTTTTGTTGTGAGGAAGTTTGGATTTGATTTTGTTGAATTTGGTTGAGGAAATTTGGTTTTGTTGATGTAGAGGATGAGGGTTTTTGGGTTTTGGGTAGTGTTTGAATGTATAAGAAATGAAAATGAATGAGGGAAAAGGGTTTAAGAGACCCGTTATATTTGAAATAGCAGCAGGGGACGAGCGGACCAAGGACTCGGACGCTCGGATTCTTCGCATTTTGTCTCAGGAAAGGACGCCACAGGACGAGCGTCTTTCAGCAAAGACGAGCGGATTCTTCAATTTGAGACGAGTGTCTTCCTGGATGGACGCTCTGATTCTGTTACAGGAAGAAGCTTTAAAAATCAACAGCAGAAAGACGAGCGTCTTCTCTGTAAGACGAGCGTCCAGAATCAGACGAGCGGATTCTTAATTGGGACGCTCGGATTCTGTGACAGACCAATTTTGTGAATTCTGCAGCTCTACCAGACAAGCGGATTGCATCTTGGACGCTCAGATTCTTTCTCTTCCACACGAATTCAGGTCCATCCGTGGGTACTGCATAACCCGTAACATTTTCATTCTTCAATTCTCGTGTTCTTCATTGTAGGGGCACTACAAAGGCCAGAATAGCCTAGGCAATTGCTATCCCCACACTAAGTCAAAGCACTACACATTAATGAAATCATAAGTCCCTCCCTCACTTCTCTCAAAATGATGAATATCTTGATCAAGGCACAAAAATATAAGTCCAAAAATGACAAAAATGCAATATAAAAATTGAAATGCAAGTTAGGGAGTTAGACTATTTACAAATGGTGGTTTAGGGAGGACTCCACCAAACGCTCATCTAATATGAGATGTCAAGAGGGCATGTTCAAGGTGTTTTTGATGTTACTCAACACCTTGAAGAAGTAGTCAAAAGCTTGTTCATTCTCATGATAAAGGTCCTCAATAAATCTTTGCACTTGTTGTTCTCCGTGATGGTCTTGGTTCATAGCATTACCAATGTAGGGATTGAATATCCCTTCGAACTCATCATCCCAAAGACCGCAAACTTCGTCTACTTGATCATTAAAATTTTTTGAGTTGATAGAGATAACTCTCCTCCTTTCTTGTTTTGGCCAATGAGGCCATCCTCTTCACTTGTCATGGGTGAGCTTTTCAAGCTCTCTTTGTTGCTATTTCCTTGCTCTTTTGATGGAGCATTATCAACTTTCTTTTTCCATTGGAATTCCGACTTCTTCTTATCATCCTTCCGGCTATAGTGATCAACCATAAAGCATGGTTCATGCAAATGGGGAGCTCTCATGGTCTTGTCAAGATTGAAAGTTATGGTCTCGTCTCCCACTTCTAGAGTAAGCTCTCCGTGCTTCACATCTATCACCGCACCCGCGGTGTGCAAGAAAGGTCTACCGAGGATGATCGGAATATTGGAGTCTTCTTCCATGTCAACAATGACAAAGATCCCCGGCAACGGCGCCATTTTTGGTCGGACTCACTTGGAGCTTAATTTTCGGTTACTTGTCTTTAGGAGCACCAAGACCAAAACAATATTTATAACTTCACAAACAACTCTTATTATTAGTAAAGAGGTAATTAAAGGTCGGATCCCAAGGGACGGGTATTTATGTAGGATTTTCAATTGCAAGTAGCGGTATCTAGGGGTGTCACGATTTGGGTTGAGATAAGAAGATCACTAAACTAAATAGCAATAAAAGTAAACAAGCAAGATGATTAAAATGAGATGTAGACAATTGATTAAAAGCACTAGAGTGTCATGGGGTCATATGGGATTCATGGGAATTGATCATACAAACATATTCTCAAATTATAAGCAAGCAATTATTGTTGTGATGGATCGAGTTGGTTTATATCTTACAATCCTAGGAAGGTTTGGGTCCCGGAGCCGAATCGATTAGATTGTACAACACCTACAAGTCGACTTAATCCTCCCTACTCAACTATATGCATGGTCTAATGAGACTTGAGTTGGTTTATGTCTTACAAGTCTCATTGAAAAGGTAAGTGATGGGTAAAAAATGCAAGGATTCATAGGCTTGCATTTCATCAAACATAATGATACGTCTGTCGTATACCTATCAAAAATAAACTAACTAAACTAACTCTATAGCTAGGGAAGTCAGGTCGATCTCCTCAGGGAGGCAAGATATCTGTAGAAGTCCGTCTATTTGGTCACAAATTGGGGGGGGGGGGGGTTGTTTGAATTGGTTTTCTAAACTAGAAGGTTTAAAGGAAAGAGAAGCAGAGATAGAGCAGTAAAGCCAGGAAATAGAATTAAACTATCAGATAGAGAAGGGTCATGTCAGGATTTTGGTTCACTACGGTAGTCCAGTGACTCAATTGTAAACAACTTAGACAAATTAATGCGAGACGGATATGGAAAGGTCCTTCCGGTCCACTTTCTACCCTAAACTTCCACTAACTTAACTTCCATCCTCGTCAGGGTAGTCTACTGTTCATAGCAGGCCTATTTAGTCCAATCTTCCGATCTAGGATTAATTTTAGCCAGATTAAAGGGATGACTCAGAAGCGTGCACTCAACTAAGTCGGTAAAAATACAGTTAAATTGCTATGGTGACAGAGTCTCACAATTAATTCATCTAAACTATTTACTAAATCGTCACATTTCTACCGTAGATCCCCTAATCCCAACATGAATTAGATTTAGCTACTCATATCGCTAATTAAACTATCAAAACTAATAGCAGATAAATAACCAGCATTCAACATATTAAAACGATAATTAAATTGCATAAAAGTAAATTAGGGCAAAGGAATAAACGAAGTAAAACAAGTAATCAAAGCAACGAAATAAAGATTATTATTAAAAAAGGAGGAAGAGATTATAATCATGCGAATCCGGCGTAAAGAACAATCAAATCCGAGCGAAATAATCCGAGAAATAAAGTTACAGTAGAGAAGGAAAAGCAACGTAATGTGTTTACTGTCAAAACTCAAATGATGGATAAAAAGATAATGAATGACCTAGTTAACGCAAGTTTAAATAGAAAACAAACTATGTCCCCCAACTAAAACACACTCACGGGCTAATTAAGGCCACGCCAAGCTAAATCACTCGATCGAGTAGAATAAATCCACTCGATCGACCAAAACTCAGGATAATCTACTCGATTGAGTAGAATAGTTACTCGATCGAGTAACTCTCTATTCAGCACTTCTGGATCGAGTAAATAATTACTCGATCGATCAACTGAGACCATAAAAACCACTCGATCGAGTGGTAAAACTACTCGATCGAGTCGTTTTCCTTCAAATCAGCCCATTCTCGTCACCGACTGCCTCGTAAACCGTGCCTTCACGCATTCCAATTCAGTATCTCACTCCGGAAAATCCCGTCTCCTCTAAATGCAAGCAAAAAGGATGAAAAGTGGTACGATTCCACTACTTTCGCGTTCATTTCTACAAAACGGACAAAACGAACCAAAGTAGCCAATTCAGGGCATAATACTATATAAACTGTACAAAAATGCATAGAAATACGTGCTAAAATAGGCTAAAAAGACTATACAATATGCACGTATCAAATCTCCCCAAACCGAACCTTTACCCGTCCTCGAGTAAACTAAAATTCAACTAATGGAACGGAAATGAAAACTCAGAGCTAGCTTAACTTGTCTACTTGAACCAATTTAATGCAACAAAATCTGACAGTTAGAGCTAAGCAGTCAATACACAAATGAGTTATAAGCTGTTTAGAAATATAGCCAACCTATCGACCTTGCAAGACCAACAAAATCGGACTCTCTCGTGGTCACTCTTCTCTCATGAAGCAAAGGGTGAATGCTATATGTAAAAGAGAGAAGGAAAGATAGTCACTCACCTAACTGCGACCTACATAGCATGCATGCAACAAAAATGAAAGACAATTCAAGTACTAATGCACACACTCCAACCAATAATGTCCGTCACAGCCGAGGGCTTACAAATAATATGGGAATAGTGAGGTTCAAGTGAGAAAAGGCAAAACAAGTTATGGTAATGTGGAGGTAAAAGCGTCAAGCTAGTTCCTAAACAGGACCATATAGGACCGTCCGAATCTTAACTGACTGAAAAATAGAATACAAGTGCCCTTCATTTGGCACACAGCTCACTAAACTCAAACACAATCTTCTCAAAAATATGAAATAAGAATGGAGGAGTTAGACGGTCACAAACGTTCCTTTTTAACACCGTCTAAACGAATCAAATCAAATAGATCAAACCTTTTTTTTCTTTCTTTTTCTTTTCTTTCTGTTTTCACGTGATTCAGCTCTTTTTTTCATTTTTTTCTTCTTATTCACGTTTTCCACACTTTTTTTTCTTTTTCAATTCTTTTTTTTTTTTCCTTTTCTCCCTCCTCTATTTACACCAACTTCATACAAATTGATACGAGCCAAACTGCAGACGGAAAATCATACCACAAAAGACATACTAAACTACCGTTCCGACTCAACCTATATGCAAAATTAAACGTGAATAGTTTTGAATTTTTGAAATTTTCTAATTTTTTTGATTTTTGAATTTTTTAATGAAATAAATAAACAATGCAAGCTGAAATAAATAAACGTGAATGCAAAACAAATGCAAATGCAGACTCAAAAGGATGCAATACCCTTCCCAAACCAAAACGGATAACGCCCTCGTTGTCCTCCAGCATACACCAGCAGATATATACAGGGGAACGGGAATATACAATCAATAAAGAATAAAAACGATAAAATAAAAGGGAGACAAAAATAAAAGAGTAAGATGTACATACAAAACACGAACTTCCTTAAACCAGCCAGAAAACTGGGGAAGTGAGTTGACCAGTAGCTACTCATCAGCCTCCTCGTCACGGATGTCCTCCACCGTGAACTCCGGATCCTCCTCCTCCTCTCTCCTCCTCCTCTGCTTAGCTCGAGCTCTCTTCGCTGCCACCTCCGGGTCCTCGTCCTCCTCCTCCTCCTCCTCAGCAGACTCCGGGTACCCCTCAGCTGGGTACCGGTAAAAGGAAGGGTGTGGCCAACCCTCTGGGATCAGACGGTGTCGCCGCAAGTGGTACTCGTACAAAGGGTGTAAGGTAAGAGCTAAGTCCCTCTCCATACGAGCCTGTCTCTCTGCAATCTCAACTAACAAACCATCACGACACCCTTGGTCCATGACCGAGGACGCCTCAAAGGGTGGTGGAGGTACAAAATTAGCCGGTAGGACCGGCTTTACCTGTGTCTGGTCGGCAGGTGCAAGAGTAGGAGTAGGAGTAGGAGTCGGGATGGGAGTAGCCGTGGAAGGCTGGACACTCCCAGAAGGTGTGGACCCCTCTCCAGTCTCAAGTCTACGCCGCTTCTTGGCGGCGGGTAAAGTGGGAGGTGGTCGGAGTGGAAGGTGGTAGTCAGGCAGTGGTGGAAGTCGGGCGCCCCTAGCAACAGTAGACAAAGGGGCTAGATGGGGGAGAATGTCACAAGGTAGGTCCACAGACAAGGAACCGTCTATCTTCCATGTCTGGTAGTCTGTGGTCAGCCAATGCTGAGAGTGCATGGCATCCAGACTCAAGTACCTCTCTCCCGGGAGGTACGGTAAGTTACGAGGCCAGACGGGGAAAAGGGAACGGGCAAGAATGGTGGCCATGCCACCAAAGGAAATAGATCCCGTGACCTATAGCCCCTGGGCCTGGAAGTACTGGGCGGTCAGATAGGCGATGTTGAGGGTAAAAGGACCCTTGCAGTCAATGTTCAGGTAACCACCTAAGATGGAGAGCTCGTTGTTGTTGATGTTGTTTGGCTCCTTTCGGTCAAAAATAGTGCTCCCCATCAGTCTAAAAAAGTAACGGGCAGGGTGAAGGTGGACCTGTGCGAGCTTTCACTCGGGCAAGGTGGTCAGGGCCAAGGTCCGCCAAAGCTGACGAATGACCCTCCTAGGGGCGGTAGCGTCACCCGCAGAGGAGAGGCCATGTCTACTACTAAACTCCTCCAAAGTCATCGAAAAAGTCTGGTTGAACAATCGGAAAGACACAGAAGGACTAGTGGAGGCAGCGTCGTGTGCCCCAGAGGAGAAGGTGAAGGAGCTGAGGAACTCAAGACTCAACTCCAGGAAGGTACGGCCACTCATAGTAATGAGTTCGGCCATCCCCGTGCCCCGTAAATGCTCATAAACTGACTCGTAGATGCCGAGTCTATCAAGTTCCGGTTTATCTAAAAACCGGGTAGGTAAAAACTCACAGCCTAGGAGGTTATAAAACCTCTTACGATGTACACCGTTAATGAAAATTACCTGCGGGTAGTCTGGGTGAGAGTCGAGGGAGTTGTCCCCTCGGACAGTGACCGTGCCAGAAGGAGCAGCTGAAGTGGAAGTGCTAGGAGCTGGCGTAGAACGGGAACGTCCACGACCTCGGCCCCGGCCTCTAGAACCCGAAGTAGAAGCCCGTCCAGTGACGGTGCGAGGAACTAGGGCTGCTCTAAAGGCAGCTGCAACTGCAGGTGAGTCCGCCACATGTGTGCTTACCGTGGCTGGAGTAGAGGCTGTTGCTGCTGTGACCACCACTGACGAAGAAAGACTACCAGCAGTGCTAGCAGTGGTGGTGGCTATAACTGAAGTGGCAGCCGAAACGGAGCTAGCAGCAGTGCTAACTGGCGTAAAAACAGTACTGGTAGTTGAAAATAAGAAAACAGAAGTGCTGGCTGGTGCGGAGACGGTAGTAACAGCAGGGACTAGCGTCTCAGACAGAGTCAAAGACGGACTAGCAGAAGAGCTCGACGAAGGCATCGAACTAGAATCCATCCTGAATAAATAGGGCAGGGGAATTGATAAGAAAACAGTAGCTAAACAGCATGAAAACCAGCATGGTAACGGCATGACAATCCCCAAACAGTCGAAAAAATTCGAGTACAGCCCAAAAATTCCCAAATTTCCAAAGAAATTCGAATGACAGCGGGTAAACAGTGAGAGGGGCGGGGTAGCAAGCATCAACAGCAGCAATTAAGCAACCAATGAAGTTGACTAAGCATATGACAGCAGCAAAAACAAAGTCTTTCAGTCGAAAACCAGGTTTCAGTCGAAAATTTCGACTGTAACGACCCCTAAATGCAAATTTCGAGCAAAATTCGAATTAAACATGTAAGAATCAATGAGGCATGGGAATTAAGCATCAAGTAGTGTAAATTAAACAAGGAAACGAAATTTTAGTCGAAAATTTCGACCCAAAACTGAAATCGAAACCCTAATTCCTAATACACTTCATAAAAGGCATAATTAATGAAATTAAAATGCAATAAGGTGTAGGAATTACTTACTTGATGCTAGAGATCCTACAAAGAAGAATTAATTGACAAGAAATAAGCAAATTAGGCGATTTTTGAACGAAAAACCGCGGAGCCCTAATTCCTTCAATAAACCGAGTAAAGCAAGACGAATAAAGGGGAAAGTAGAGGGCTTTTGTCAATTAATCAACAATGAACACATTGTAGGTGACGGATTTGGTAAAAGGGAAAGAAAAATCGGGGATTTGGGGGTGTTTTTAATCGCAAATAGGAAGGGAGGTCGAAAATTGGGGGAAAAATGAAATAAGAATCAAAAGTAAAGGAGTTAAAGGAAACTCCCATGCGTGTCAATTCCCGTTTTACTCAATCGAGTGGTTTAGAACTACTCGATCGAGGACTTTAATGATCCATCTACTCGATCGAGTAGAAATTTACTTGATCGAGAACTCCCCATTTCTGCTTTACTCGATCGACTGATATGGCATTACTCGATCGAACAGAATCCACTCGATCGAGTACAAAAAGTACTCGATCGAGCTCTTTTTCTCGTGTAAGCTTTTGAATTCGTCATTCTTCCTTTAAATTTGCGTAAAATTCCCCAAACCTGCATAGAAACACTTGCAAAAATATCCCAAAATACCAAATACGCAAAGTAACAGTCTATAGTCTCTATCTACGCTAAAAATTGTCTAAATTCTAATTGTCCTAATTAAAATCAATAAAAGAAATTCAACGGAAATTCAAAAATTGTATATACAAGGTGGTACACGGGGCATTTTCCCGCTCACTTCCCAAAGCAATTCAGTAGCCCCTCGGAGGGCTCCTGCCTGGAGGACGTCACCTTAGCAACATTGATCGTCCTCTTCAGCTTCCATGAGCTTGAACTTGAATCATTAAGGGGAGAATAGTTCACATCCACATATGCGTGAACTTTTCTCACCCTTGCTCCTTTCTGACCGGCTTTAACACTGTCACTCCCACTTTGACTGACATTAATTGTACAATGCCCTTTGACAGCTCCTTCATTGTTTTCATCTGTACCTGCAACAAGGAAAACAGACGAACTTTCCTCCTTTTTGCTCTCAACCTGAGGCGGAGGGGTCACAATAGCAGCACAATGCTCCAAATTTTCATTTGGAGTGTCAATAATAGGGTCAATAGAAGAGAGGGCATTGCAAGGCTGAGCTTGCATGGGAGCTCTCCGGAACTTAGACTGATGGAATATTAGCTCCTCGTCCCCAACCTGAAAAGTCAATGTCTTGCCCCCGACATCTATTACTGCACGGGCAGTAGATAAAAATGGTCTCCCTAAAATAATAGGGGTATGTGCATCTTCGGGGATGTCAAGTACAACGAAGTCAGCGGGAATAAAGAACCTCCCGATCTTAACAGGTACGTCTTCTATTACACCTAGTGGCCGTGATATGCTACGGTCGGCCATTTGAACAGTCATGTTGGTGCAATTAAACTTTGTTAAACCAAGTCTCTTATCCAGAGACAACGGTAAGACACTCACGCTAGCGCCAAGATCGCATAACGCGTTATCAATCAAGTGGGTACCAATATGACACGGAATCGAAAAACTACCCGGGTCTGACTGTTTGGGAGGTAACTTATTCTGAACTAGGGCCGTCCCTACCTCAGTCAAGGCTACCGTCTCATTATCACTAATGTGCCTCTTACGTGATAAAATTTCTTTCATAAATTTAAGGTAAGAGGGTACCTGTGTCAGCAGTTCGGCGAATGGCACAGTAACCTGCAAGCTTCTCAGGATCTCCGCAAATTTGCCGAATTGTTGATTAGCTTTAGTACTCTGCAGACGCCTCGGGAAGGGAACCATGATGGGTATCTCGAGTCCCTTGTTTCTCTCTTCCAACGTGTCAGCCGGATCAAGTTCTGTATCCTTTGGACGCTTCTTTCCTCTCGAACGAGGTCCTTCAAGCGATTTCTCACTCGATCGAGCACTAGCAGGCTCTCGATCAAGCTGTCCATTATCCATACTACTCGATTGATCAAAATTCCCATTCGATCGAGTAGTTTCTTCAACGGAGTCACTCGATCGAGTATAAATTTCACTCGATCGAGCAGTTGCATTTTCATGTTCACTCGATCGAGAAATTCCACTCGATCGAGCACTTTCTTCAACAAATCTACTCGATCGACCTCCAGAAACTAGTCGATCGAGTACTTTCTTAGCCGTCAGCTCATTTCCTTTGGCAGAACACTGTTCATCAGCTATTATTTCCTTCCTCGGGTCTGATTTTAACTCTTCCGGTCCCTCATATGAACGACCGCTTCTCGAATTAATTAAATTTACCGTCTCATGTGGATTTTTGTCAGTTTGTGACGGTAAATGACCCGGTTTCCTTGTGGACTGGTTAGCGGCTAACTGGGCAACTTGAGTTTCACGTGCCTTGATAGAAGCATCTTTTTGTTAGTCGCTTAACTTCCACTGCTTTGTCAAAGACTGCAACATAGTCTTCAACTCACCTATCTCACTTACCCCACCAGAAGACGAGGCACCTTGATTAGGTGTAGGAAAGGAAGGAGGCTTCTGAGAGCCTTGTTGAGTCTTATGTGGAGGGATATATGACTGCTGCTGGTGCGGAGGAGGGGTAGGATTGAGCACATTTTGACTAGTCCACCTCAAATTGGGATGGACTGCCCCTTGGTTATTATAATAGGAACCCCCTCCTTGCCTGTATTGTTGAAAGGCAAGGACTTGTTCCTTCTCTGTAAGACAGCCAACAGCAGTGTGACCGTCATTGCTCCCACACCTCTCACATATGACGGTCTCTCCTCTAGTAAGCATATGGACCGTCTGAGGCTCCCCAGCAGAATGTAACTCTAACTTATGAAATCTAGCATTCATGGCTTCCAGCTGAGCCACAACTTGCTTATCGACTGCATGAACTGTTCTAATACCACCCCTCGGGTTTCCATATTCAACACTGTGGTTCGCCACACTACAACAAATCATCACTTGCGCCACGAATTATGCCACGGGAACTCATAATTCGTGGCTAAATTTTGCTTAGCCACGGGAAAAACTTATTCATTATTTTGGAAAAAAATTTATGCCACGGGATAACTTTTCCCGTGGCAAAAAGTCACTTCCGCCACGAATTAGGCTACACCCGTGGCAAATAATCATTTTAGCCACGGCCTATGTCACACTCGTGGCGAAATTTTATTTAGTCACGAATTGTTCCGTGGCAAATATTTTTTTAGCCACGAACAAACAAACACCCGTGGCGAGTATCTTTTCCGACTTAAATCTGAATGAAATTTAATCAAATATAATAATATGAAAATACATTTGAATATAAAAATTTAGAAACACTTTGATTAATTTAATTAATATTTTTTATTGTTTTATTTATTTTAATAAGAAATTTTAAAATTTTATAAACTTATATGCAAGCAAAGAAAAGTTTATCAACTAATTTTTTGATTTTTTACAGATCACATTTATGTTTTGTAGGTTTTTCAAAATATTGATAATTTTAAAAAATTGTTTTAATATATACTCTGTTTATTAAAGTCGTGAATTTCTTTTACTTTTTTAAATTAAACTTTATAATCTTGAATAATAATCTTAAATGATCGTATCACATTTAAAGATATAGCATATCAAATTGAATAAAAAAGTTATTTACCATCTATCTTTGAAAATCCAAAATTAATATATTGTTAAACTATTCCATTCAAAATTTTATTTCCAACTTTATTTGTAGGATATTTATAGAAAAATTTGAATTTGATATAAAATTTATGGAAATTTCCCATGGTACCCTCGAACTTTGCCAGATTACGCATGGTACCCCTTATTTTACGTTTCTACATATGTTGCCCTTGTGTTTACCTTTTTCATTCCCAGAATACTCTTTGGGGAAATTTCGTCATAACGTCGCTACTCCTATAAGTAATTTGATGAGTAATTGTGTATGTTATGTTGTTATTGTTATATTATTTAGGTACTAAATGTTAGTTTATTAGACAAAATAAGGATTTAGGTATTATTAGATGATGAATTGATAGTGTATTAGATAACAAAAAAAGGCGTCACAAGGCATATGAGTAGCGGCGTTATGACGGAAGTTTGTCAAAGGGTATTCTGAGACTGAAAAACGTAAATACAGGGGTAGCATATGTAAAAACTTTAAAAAAAGGGTACCATATGTAATCTGTCAAAATTCGAGGGTACCGTGAAAAATTTACGTAAAATTTAACTTGCTGAGAAAAAAATTGGGAATTTTTTTCATTGAAAATGAACGCATCACACGGAAAAATATATAAATTATAATAATTTAAAGTCACATGTGCAAATAATGTGAAAATTTTAAGAAAAGAAACGATAAATCATAACAAAGAGAAATCAGTTTAGGAAAATAAGCGATTCTTTTGTACACTAATCTTTTTCGTGGTTTTTGGGTAAAAAAGTGACTATTTTTTGGTTAATAGTGATCACTTTGGGGAAAAAAGACCTTTAATTATAAAAAGCGGTCATTATTTTACCAAAAAATGGTCTCATTTTTCATATCGTAGGTACAACGGTTATACAATAGAATTTGCGAAGAAAAATATACGAAAAAATGAGTACAAGAGAAATGAAAATAAGTATGTCGATAGCCAAAAGAAATAAAAAAATGTTAGGAAAACACAATTAATTTTACTTTTTGGAGAAAATGGTTTACTGACTTGGGCAAAAAAATGATGTCAAAATCATTAATCAGGAGGTTAATGTCGAAAATTTAATTGTTTGGCCAAAATAATTTTTTCCCGCAAAAATTGTAAAACATGTAACATTTATGTAATTAAATAGTACTAAAGGTAAGATTTGAAAGAAAAAAATAAACTTAAAAGGATTCAAAGTGCTAATTATATCAACAAAGGTAACATTCAATTTCGGTGGCACATCAAAATAACTCTACGGTTAAGCGTGCTCAGGTGAGAGTAGTGTTGGGATGGGTGACCTCCTGGGAAGCCTCTCCGATCCTGACAAATGCATGACTCGTGAAACGAAATAACGTTCAAATGAATCAAGTTAACTAGCGAAACAATTACCTAGATTGTCACGGTTCCGTATATGATAAAATACCCATTGTGAAAAATAAATAAATTATTTTACATTTTATTTATTTAATTTTCATATATATTGTTTGCCACGGGAATTATTTTTTCGCCACGGGAAATTTTTTTGGCTACGGGAGTTATTAGCCACGAGAGAATCCGTGGCCAAAAATTCAATAATAGCCACGTTCTTGTTTTTCCCGTGGCTATCCCTTTGCCACGGCCACTTGCGCCGCGGAAGGTATTCCCGTGGCAAAATGATTTAGCCACGGAAATTTAGTACTTGCGCCACGAATTTAGCCGTGGCCGAAGTGCTCATTTGTAGTAGTGCCATCTCTTCGATAAGGGCCCATCCCTTATCATCGTCGGTATTCTCTTAGAATCTCCCATTAGATGACGCATCAAGTATGGCTCTATGATCATCATACAACCCATTGTAGAACTGGTTAGACAGAAACCACGGGTCAAAACCATGGTGAGGAAGAGACCTCACGAACTTCTTAAAACGGGACCATGCTTCATAGAGAGTCTCATTAGGTGCCTGCTTGAAACTCGTAACCTTTGCCCTCAACTGATTGGTGCGCCGAGGAGGGAAATATCTCTTATAAAAAGCAAGAGGAAGGGTCTCTCAGTTTGTAACCCCCGCGGCCGTACGGTCCAAGTCAGTTAGCCACTCCCTGGCTGCATCGGTCAAAGAAAAAGGAAATAGAACTTCCTTAATCTTGTCTTGAGTTACCCCCTTTGTGGCGGGGATAGTAGAACAGTAGTCCGTAAAGACCTCCATATGCTTCCTCGGGTCTTCACCTGCCACACCGCTATAGAGATTTCTCTCCACCAGATTGATATAGGAAGGACGGATGTCAAATGTATTCCCATCCTCAGTCTGGAGATTGAAACCTTTAGGAATATACGATGCTTTAGGCTCCGAGTGACTAGCAATGTTCGGCATCTTTACTGGTTGATTGGCAGAAATAGGAATGTCTTCTTCTAAAGACTGGTCTTCTACGAAAAGTGAATGATGTAGCTCTGGCTCGAAAGTACTCAAGTCTTCCTTTCGTGATTTTCTCTGCAGACGGAGTCTATGCCTGAATAGTGTCTCTGGCTCTGAATCAGCTGAAACTAACTCAAACTTGTCTGACCTGGGCATAAACAACACTGAAAGAAAATAAATAAGAACTGCCTCAAGGAATAAAAATTCCCTGAGACGGATAAAATAAACGAAACAAAGACAGATAGGGCAATTGCCTCCCCGGTAACGGCGCCAAAATTTGATACGTCTGTCGTGTACCTATCAAAAATAAACTAACTAAAATTACTATATAGCTAGGGAAGTCAGGTCGATCTCCTCAGGGAGGCAAGATATCTGTAGAAGTCCTTCTATTTGGTCACAAATGGGGGGGGGGGGGGGTTGTTTAAATTGGTTTTTTAAACTAAAAGGTTTAAAGGAAAGAGAAGCAGAGATAAGAGCAATAAGGACAGAAAAACAGAATTAAACTATCAAATAGAGAAGGGTCATGTCAGGATTTCAGTTCACTACCGTAGTCCAGTGACTCAACTGTAAACAACTTAGACAAATTAATGCGAGACGGATATGGAAAGGTCCTTCCGGTCTACTTTCTACCCTAAACTTCCACTAACCTAACTTCCGTCCTCGTCAGGGTAGTCTACTGTTCATACCAGGCCTATTTAGTCCAATCTTCCGATCCAGGATTAAATTTAGCCAGATTAAAGGGTGACTCAGAAGCGTGCACTCAACTAAGTTGGTAAAATACAGTTAAATTGCTATGGTGACAGAATCTCACAATTAACTCATCTAACCTATTTACTACATCGTCACATTCCTACCGTAGATCCCCTAATCCCAACATGAACTAGATTTAGGTACTCATATCGCTATTAATATTATCAAAACTAACAATAAACGATGAACTAACTATTAACATAATGAAATAATAAATAAAGTGCATAAAAGAGAATTAGGGCAGAAAGTAAATGAAGCAAAACAAGTGCTTAAAGCAATCGAAATAGAGATTATTATTAAGGAAGCAGAAAGAGATTACAATCGTGCGAATCCGGCGTAAAGAACACGTAAATCCGAGCGAAATAATCCGAAAAGAAAGTTATAGTGAAGGATGAAAATGATAGATGAAAAACTGAAATAAAGTGTCGATGATAATAGAATTAGATAAAAGATTCATTGCTAATGACCTAGTAACGTAATGCTTAAATAGAAAATAAACTAAGTCCAAAAGCTAAAACAAGCTTACAGGCTAATTTAAGCCCACGCCAGCAGAAACTACTCAATCGAGTAGAATAAATTCAATCGATCGAGCAAAACACCAGAAAATCTACTCGATCGAGTAGAATAGTTACTCGATCGAGTAACCTCTCTTTTCAGCACCTCTTGATCGAGTAAATAACTGCTCGATCGATCAATTGAGGCCATAAAAACCACTCGATCGAGTAATAAAACCACTCGATCGAGTCTTCTTCCTTCAAATGAGCCCAATCTCATCACCGATTGCCTCGTAAACCGTGCCTTCACGCATTTCCAATGCAGTATCTCATTCTGGAAAATCCCGTCTCCTCTAAATGCATGCAAAAGGACGAAAAATGGTACGATTCCACTACTTTCGCGTTCATTTCTACAAAACGGACAAAAAAAACCAAAGTAGCTAATTCGGGGCATAATACTATATAAACAGTACAAAAATGCATGGAAATATGTGCTAAAATAGGCTAAAAAGACTATACAATATACACGTAACAGGTGTCTTGGCCAAAACCACTGGCAGAGGCTACCAAGAACCCACCTCAACCGGATCTCGCCCTTACGGCCAGACGAACAAGATCGATGAGGTCAACCTCGTTGAACCATCTGCTAAGAGAGCTGAGCGCCCCCAGAGAGTGTTCACTAATATAGGGTCGACTTATGCAAGTGCTCTGAAGAGGCTCATGGACCAGGGAAAGTTACAACCAATCAGACCCACCCAGGATCCGACCGATGCTAAGAAATCCAGCTTCTGGAACCCCAATGCCTATTGTCAGTACCATCAAGGGAAGGGGCATGATACTGAAACCCGCTTCAAACTCAAGCACATCATCCAAGACTGATTGAGAAAGGAGATTTGCCTTTACCCCCACCGACTAAGCCAAACAACAAAACAAATCCTCTGGGAATCCACGCCATCTTCGACGATGAGCCGACTCTGGGAATCCACGCCATCCTGCTAGTTGATGACGAGGTGAATGCCTTGGAGAAAGATCCCTCAGACGGGGTATTCGTGTTTAGTGCTGCCGCTATGCTCACCATGTTCCAACAGGTTGAGGAAGCCATAGCCAGTCTCTCCGAGAGAATCACCCGTCTTGACGATGCCTACCATCGAATCATCTTCAATCCTCCACCACTGCGCCCAAGGGAGAGTCCCTCGAGCGCCCAAAGCCACCCACACCAGGACGGATTGCTCCCGCGACCATTCTGGCATGAACCTCATGAAAATCACCCTCACAATAATCACCCTCACAAAATCACCCTCACAAAAATCACCCCCACAAAAATATCCCTCACAAGAACTACCCACCGAGGAATACCCCTCCAAGGTACTCTCGGGATCCTGAAATCAACGGCATCTGGAGAGACGACGTTGAAGACGTCTACCTGGACCCAGAAAAAGAGAAACAGGCGAAAGAGATCGGCCACCTTACCCGGAAGTAGACGCTCAACCGAAGGCTCCTGAAAAGTTGATCCTCAAACAACTTCAGAAGGTAAAAGCCGAGATCTCGATCTGGCAACTAATCGCAACATCTTTTGAGCATCGACAGGCTTTGCTACAGGCCCTGGGAAAATTAACCGTGCCCTCCACCTCTTCCCCAGAAGAAATAGTGGCACATATGACGAGGGACGCCCCTGATCTGAACAACCCAGTCGTCCTCTCTGACGAGGATATCCCTCCCATTGGAGCCAATCATAACCTGGCCCTGTATATCATCGTACAATGCCTCAAGAAAAATGTACCCATGGTCCTCGTAGATGACGGATCCACAGTGAATGTCATCCCTCTCAAGACTGCGCACAAGCTAGAAATTAAGGAAGATGACTTGGTCCCGACAAACCAAGGAGTACGCGCCTACGACGGCACTCATCGCAAGGTCGCGGGGCTCATCACTCTGACCGTCTCAACCGGACCGCTGGAAAGGCAAACCAGTTTTCAGGTGGTCGACATCGACGCCTCTTTCAATATGCTCTTGGGACGTCCCTGGATTCACGCCGTTAAGGCGGTTACCTTAACTCTCCACAAGAAAATCAGGGTCCCCTTTAACAGGAAGACAATCATATTTCCTGCTTCCCCGATCAAAGCTGTCATGAGAAAGGGAATAGCCTCCCAAACCATTGAGGAAGATGGTAATGAAATGTGGGGATTCCAAGCTGTGAATGCCATAACTGATGAATCAACACCCTTTGATTGTGACCCCTTCGCCAACCTCACAGTTAACCGTATCATGATGCGCCAGGGTTACTTCCCGGGTTTGCCGCCCAATCCACTGAAAGATACCTTGCCTCCCTTGAAACAGGCTAAGGTCCCCAACATCCCCTTTGGACTGGGATATGAACCTACCGATGAAGATATCCAGGAGATGAACCTCCTAGTTCGAAAGCGTAAGAAGCACGGAGTTATCCTCGGTCCCCATCATCCAACTCTCAAGGGATACTTTGTCCTCGAGGGAGAGTCCGAGCTCTACCATGGCTTTCCGGAGCCAATCTATGACTCTGTGGCCAGGGCTAGGTACCTGGGTGTGGAAGTCTTCCAGGACTGCTACTTTATCCCCGACAACACCGAAGCTGCACCAACTGAGTCTAACCCGTCGTCATGCCTCGATGGACAAGCTGTCACACTCCTCTTTGGGGAAGATAACATGAAGCACCTCGACTATGAGGACCCTATCAACATCGCCCTGAAGGACAACTAATTTGATCCGACCGCCTTGATCTCCGACACTGACTCGGAGAAAGCTACCCAAGACTGGAGGAAGACCGTCAAGTGGACCGATCGCCAAGGCCGCATCCTCAAGATCACCACTGGAGAAGGCCCGATGTTTAAGGAAGGAAGTGACGAAGGATCTGAATCTGAGTCTTGAATCGGAGCCAGAGTCTGTCACAGCTCCTAACACTCCTAATGTCCCAGTCAAGGTCCCCTTCCAGCTGTTTTATCACAAAGTCGTGGCTGATTCAGAGGCCGAGTCTACTAGGGTCACCCCCACTCCCATGAAAGGTGACAACCTGGAGCCTGTTCCAGGGGCCGCCTCCTCTGTTGTGTCACCTCTGACTGACCACGAGGTGTCTGTCCTTTCTGAGCTTTTCCCTCGTGTTAACTTAATGAGCGCTAAGTTTGCTTATGACTCATCTAAATTTAACTGCAATGCAATTCTGAATGACTATGAGGAACCTCCTAGTTCGAAAGCGCAAGAAGCACGGAGTTATCCTCCATCCCTATCATCCAACCCTCAACGGATAATTTGTCCCCGAGGGAGAGTCCGAGCTCTACCATGGCTTTCTGGAGTCAATCTATGACTCAGTGGAAAGGGCTAGGTACCCGGGTGTGGAAGTCTTCCAGGACTCCTACTTTATCCCCGACCACACCGAAACTGCATCAACTGAGTCTAACCCGTAGTCATGCCTCGATGGACAAGCTGTCACACTCCTATTTGGGGAAGATAACATTAAGCACCTCAACTATGAAGACCTTATCAACATCGCCCTGAAGGAAAACCAATTTGATCCGACCGCCTTTATCTCCGACACTGACCCGGAGAAAGCTACCCAAGACTGGAGGAAGACCGTCAAGTGGACTGATCCCCAAGGCCGCATCCTCAAGATCACCATTGGAGAAGGCCCGATGTTCAAGGAAGGAAGTGAAGAAGGATCTGAATCTGAGTCTTGAATTGAAGCCAGAGTCTGTCACAGCTCCTAACACTCCTAATGTCCCAGTCAAGGTCCCCTTCCCGCTGTTTTATCACAAAGTCGTGGCTAATTCAGAGGCTGAGTCTACTAGGGTCACCCCCACTCCCATGAAAGGTGACAACCTGGAGCCTGTTCCAGAGGCCGCCTCCTCTATTGTGTCACCTCTGACTGACCACGAGGTGTCTGTCCTTTCTGAGCTTTTCGCTCGTGTCAACTTAATGAACGCTAAGTTTGGTTATGACTCATCTCAATTCAACTGCAATGCAATTCTGAATGACTATGAGGAACCACCTAGTTCGAAAGCGCAAGAAGCACGGAGTTATCCTCCGTCCTTATCATCCAACCTTTAACGGATACTTTGTCCCCGAGGGAGAGTCTGAGCTCTACCATGGCTTTCCGGAGCCAATCTATGACTCAGTGGCCAGGGCTAGGTACCCGGGTGTGGAAGTCTTCCAGGACTCCTACTTTATCCCCGACAACACCGAAGCTGCATCAACTGAGTCTAACCCGTCGTCATGCCTCGATGGACAAGCTGTCACACTCCTCTTTGGGGAAGATAACATTAAGCACCTCAACTATGAGGACCTTATCAACATCGCCCTGAAGGAAAACCAATTTGATCTGACCGTCTTGCTCCGACACTGACCCGGAGAAAGCTACCCAAGACTGGAGGAAGACCGTCAAGTGGACTGATCTCCAAGGCCGCATCCTCAAGATCACCACTGGAGAAGGCCCGATGTTCAAGGAAGGAAGTGAAGAAGGATCTGAATCTGAGTCTGAGTCGGAGTCAGAGTCTGTCACAACTCCTAACACTCCTAATGTCCCAGTCAAGGTCCCTTTCCCGCTGTTTTATCACAAAGTCGTGGCTGATTCAGAGGCTGAGTCTACTAGGGTCACCCCCACTCCCATGAAAGGTGACAACCTGGAGCCTGTTCCAGGGGCCGCCTTCGCTGTTGTGTCGCCTCTGACTGACCACGAGGTATCTGTCCTTTTCGAGCTTTCCGCCCGTGTCAACTTAATAAACGCTAAGTTTGTTTATGACTCGTCTCAATTCAACCGCAATGCAATTCTGAGTGACTATGAGGAATTTGACTTGAGTCACTACCCACCTCACCTAGCCAAAGAACTTGACAAACGGGAAACCAGAACCCCCATCATTGAGGAGACCGAATCTATCAACGTAGGAACCGACAACACACCTCAAGAACTTAGGATAAGGACAACCCTGGACCCCTCGGAAAGACAACAGTTCATTGACCTCCTCCACGAATACAAGGACGTATTCGCCTGGTCCTATAGATATATGCCTGGGATTGACAGGGAAATTGCAGAGCACCGGATACCCATTAAGCCCGGAGCTAAACCTGTGAAGCAGAAGCTACGCCGAATGCGTCCTGAATGGGTTCTGAAAATCAAGAAAGAAGTGGATAAAAAGTTCAAGGCTGGTTTCATCAAAGTGTCTGAATACTCTGAATGGGTGGCAAACATTGTGCCTGTACCAAAGAAAGACGGACGAATTCGGTTTTGCGTCGACTTCAGGGATCTGAACAAGGCGAGTCCAACAACTTCCCTTTGCCACACGTTGACATTCTGGTAGACAACACCGCTGAACATGCTCTCCTATCATTCATGGATGACTATACTGGGTACAACCAGATTAAAATGGCTGAGGAAGACATGCACAAGACAGCATTCCCTACACAGTGGGGTACATATTGCTACACGGTCATGCCCTTCGGTTTCATAAACGCCGGAGCCACTTATCAAAGAACCGCTACTACCCTCCTACATGATATGATGCACAAGGAGGTAGAGGTGTATGTCGATGACATGATTGTCAAATCAAAGGAACGGGACGGCCACACCAATGCCCTCCGAAAATTCTTCGCTCGTATGCGGAAATATAACATGAGACTAAATCCTCAGAAGTGTGCATTCGGGGTCACCTCTGGAAAACTCTTGGGATATGTCGTCAGCAAAAGAGCATTGAGATTGATCCAACCAAAATCAAAGCCCTTCAACAAATGCCTCGCCTAGGAACGAGAAGGAGATTCGGGGATTCCTCGGTCAGGTCCAATACATCAGCCGCTTCATTGCCAAGCTCACCATGATTTGTGAAACAATATTCAAAAAGCTTCGCGCCTCCGATCACACCGATTGGGACGATGACTGTCAAAAGGCCTTTGACAGGATAAAGGAAATCCTATCCAAACCTCCTGTGCTCATGCCACCTCAACCGGAGATTCCTTTATCCTTGTACCTGACCGTTACCAACACGGCCATGGGAGCTATGCTAGCACAAACAGTCGACGGCGAAGAACGAGCCATCTACTACATCAGCAAAAAGTTCATTGAGTACGAGACAAGGTACACTCAACTGGAAAAGACATGCCTTGCGCTAGTATGGTCAACAAAGAAGTTGCGGCATTACATGCTCAGCTACACGGTCCACATCTACTCCAAGATGGACCCGGTCAAATACATCTTCGAAAAACCCATACTAAACGGAAGGCTGTCTAGGTGGACACTCATGCTGTCCGAGTTTGATCTCAAGTTTGTACCCTTTAAGGTTATCAAGGGAAGAGCAGTTGCCGATTTCCTAGCAGAAAATCCCGTCAACGAGGATCCGACGACTGACACCTAGTCAATTCCTGACGAAGACATCCTTTGTGCCGATTCCGACGCATGGGACCTATACTTCGACAGTGCATCTAATCTGAGAGGCTTTGGGGTAGGAATCCTTCTAATATCACCAGAAGGATAACATGTTCCGATCTCGGTCAAGCTAGACTTTGCCGTCACCAACAATGCCGCTGAATATGAAGCATGCCTTATCGGCCTACAAGCAGCCATCACACTTGGCATCAAGAGGCTGAGGGTCCACGGCGATTCCTCGCTCATCATCAACCAGGTGTCCGGATCATGGAAAATCCGATCCGACAACTTAGCTCCCTACCGAGCAAAGATCAATTAAGAGGCCGAGTTTTTCGACCAAATTGACTACTTCCACTTGCCACGAGAAGAAAACCAATTTGCTGATGCCCTAGCGAAACTTGCCGCGCTCGTCAACATACCTGACGACATGACATCGATGCCCTTATGTGTCGAGAGAAGGAGCGAGCCAGCCCACATTTGTGCCATCAACGAGGACGAGGAAAGCCATGGTGAACCTTGGTACCAAGCTATCCTCAACTACAAAACCAAAAATGAATACCCTCCCAACTCTGATCAAAGAGGACAAAGAGCCATCTGTTTACTTGCATCACAATTCGTGATGAACCAAGATCAACTATACAAAAGAACACCCCAAGGAATTCTCCTCCTTCGCATGGACCATCACAAAGCCGAGAAAGTCATGGGAGAGGTCCACGACGGAGAATATGGCCCTCACATGAGCGCAATGATGCTTACTCGAAAAATCACACGGCTGGGTTACTATTGGACCACCATGGAAGCCGATTGCCGTAACTACGTCAAACATTGCCACAATTACCAAATCTTCGCCAACATACAACATATACCACCATCCCTTCTATACACCATGACGTCACCCTGGCCTTTCTCAACCTGGGGCATCGAAATCATCGGGAAAGTCAACCCAGTAGGCACTAAGGGGCATTGCTTCGTCCTCGTCGCCATCGACTACTTCACCAAATGGGTGGAAGCGCAGTCATATGCAGTCTTGACCGCCAAACAAGTGGCCAAGTTCATTCAAAATAAAATCATCTGCCGATATGGGGTACCCCATGAAATCATCAGCGACCAAGGCTCTCACTTCCGGGCGTTCAACAAGAAGGTTAAACCCAGAAACATCCAGGAGGGCGACTTGGTCCTCAAGTCAGTTCGAGCACCATTACCCGTCGATCCAAGGGGGAAATTCAAACCCAACTCGGCCGGGCCATTCCTGGTCAAGAAAATAATTTTGGGGGGCGTAGTGAGATTGAGTGACCTAGATGGGGAGGACTTTACAAACCCGACCAACCTAGACCAACTCAAGAAATACTACCCTTGATCCATAGCAACCAACGACCTAAGCCTAGTTTTACAACTAGCAACCACCTCGACCCCTTTTCAAGTCAAGTTCCTCAACGTATTCTGATTTGAAATTGCATGTTTTATCATGTCTAAGCTGCGGCACCTTGCCCGTTTCGAATGCCCTTTGATCTGTCAAAGGCAACATCCATTTGCACTAAAATAAAAAAAACCCCTGAACTACGAGCATGGTTTAATTTCACCTCTTCAGGTGGATACCTAGGCAGTCCCTCTTGTGCCTGAGGGATACAACCACAAAACCCAATCAAAATTCCACAAAACATTTCGAACTACGATCATGGTTTGATTTCACCTCTTCAGATGAATATGTAGGCAGTCCTTTCTTATACAAGAAGGATACAACCATCCCCCCAATCAAAAACAAACATCCCCACATAAAAAAAAACATCCCCAACAAAAAAAAAGGAAAAGGGAAAACCATTCCCTTTCCCACAAAAATACAAAATAAGCCTTTCTCCTTTCCACAAAATACCACTTTTCCAAGTGCAAATGTTTAGGACGATTCAAATCGAATTGCCTTCACCAAATGGATAGAAGAAACAAGTGTTCACAATTTCTGACACGAGAAATCCTCTTATTTAATTAATAATGGGAGGGATTACAATTTCAACAAATAAAGCTTGACGAGTCTATAACTTATCAAGGCTAAGGTGTCAACTAAAACACCTCACATAATAAAACTAGCACAAAACACACAATAACTAGCTAGTACAACATAATAAAAACTAACAACAATAATATAACATAATAATAAAATGGGTAATGGAGGTCTTCACTCTTCCATTTTACCCTTCCCTTTTCCTTCGGGGTACATCTTCCCCTTGTTCTTCTTGTTGGCCCGCCTAGCATGGATTTCCTCCTCGGAACGGATCCTCAACGGATCTAAGACGGCGACGGCCTCCGGTCTAGCACAAGACCCCATGTTCGACCCAAAACGAGCCAATGCACGACTCACCATACTCTTGGGACCCGAGCTTCTCCTCTTCGGTGGTCTCATCACATCCGGGCTAACTCCATCAACATACTCCTCAAAGAAGGCACGGTTGGCCTTGCCAACCTCTCGATACTTCAAATCGACAACCTTGTCCTTACGAAATTTAGACCTGTCTTCCAAGGACGGAGCTCGTGACCACTTGACATAAGCGGGAGTCACCCATGTCGTGGCAACGGGGTTTAGTATCTCCCAAAGCGGCCGAGTGGCCCACCATCTTTCAAATATCTCCACAAGCTCGGAGTTCTGGAAACATTCTCTTGGACAAGAGTATCGTGAGCGGGGCACCTTTTGTTGACGCCCCATTTGCCTCATGAGCCTTTCGGGATATATGAAGGAAGCAACCTTCAAACCCACCACCATCAAGAACGAGGACTAGCACCCAAAGCGGGCAACCCCGTGAAGGACCTCAAGTGCCACCACGGCACCACCCAACGGATGTAAAGAGCACCTTCTCCCGCCAATCTTGCGGCACAATAAGCCTCGGTAGAAGCAAAAATATCCGGGTACAACTTCTTCCTCATGGTAAGGTGACGGAAGGAGTAAGAAGAAGAATAAACCGGAGGCTCTACATACCTTAGCCTCTCCAATAGCCACACTTGGAGGATCCTTGGGGATCCGAAAGAGGGAGCTTCTCCACAAGAGCCTTCCTTGTCCAAATATTGGATGATCTCGCCGAGCACCAACCATAATGGATCTCTACCATGCTCCCTTTGCTCAATCACATGAATAAGGGTCATGCTACCATAACATTTGGGCCCCTCCTTCTTCAAAACATCAACAAAGACGTACACATGGATAAGACAAAAGGCAAGAGCCCTTCTCCTAGCCACCTCCGAGACATTAGCATCCAATCGGTTTGAAAAGATGTTGATAAGAGCCGACATATCCACACCATGAGGAGCAAGAAGGGAGTTGTTTTGGTTCGTTGACAAGCCCAACATGGAACGGAATTTCTCCTTGTAGCACAACCGAGTTGGAGGAAGAACCGGAACACAACCCGGCCACCCACCAATGGCTCCAACTTCTTCGGCAAGAGGACAAATCTCACCTTTCGGGAGAACGAAAACATGATGTTTCGAATCCCAAAACCGAGAACATGCTTCAAGAAACGAAGGTTGCACCTTGACTTGACGAAGCACCAACAATTGACCAACTCCCATGCAAATGAGTTGATACTTTTCGGAAGGCGACAAATCCCGGCACCATTGTCGCAACGCGTTCTCAAAAGCATCCATGAAATATTTCTGTGGAAGAAGAAGAGGTTTTGTAGAGAGGATTTTGTGTTTCGGATGATGTAACAATGAAGCGCAAACATCCCTATTTATACAAAATGATCAGCGCGTTTTTCAGAAAAGGGGACATCTGGCTTCCATCGCCAGGCTGCTCGCGCCTCTTTGAGGCTTCCCCAGGATTCCCGCTGTTGACTTGTCTCTTTCAACTTGTGTTTTCTCCTGACACCTCAAACCTCCCGCCAGGAAGCTCGCGCCTCTTCGGGATGATTGCGGACATTTTGTGTTTCCTCACACTCACATTTCCTTGTTTTCGCGTTTTACGAAATCCGACACGGTTTCCATGACACATCTTTAAACATACGGTTTTTTCTTTCTTTTTTTAAGGGGGGAAGGGCTAGTCGCCCCGATCCGCGACGGATCGTTTCCATGTCAGTTAAAATTCCGAAATTTTTTCGCTTTTTCACAATTTTCCATCAAAATAAAAATCGAAAATTGATAACACGACGTCAATTTCCCTCAAAATTCAAGCGCTCACAAATTCAAGTCTTGACCTCAAAAAATCAAAAATCAAATATACTCGTAAAAATCTCTTCTGAAATTCATCCTGGCGGTTTGAGTTTGAATTTTTCGAGTCACAAATCAATTTCAATAATTTCGATGCAATTTAATTCACGACACGAGTTAATTGCTCAAATTTTCAAATCAATTCCTTTCGAATTCCGAACATGACGACCTGTCGCGGAATTTTCAAAATTCATTTCAAATTTCACTTCGAGTCATCTTGGTTAAATTTTGTTCAAATGCTGTTACGTTTTACGTTTATGCGTATGTGCTACCTGTCGTCTGTTTTCTGCACTAACGATGCAGGAACCGGTGCAAAGCAAATGGAGAATTGACAGCCGACAACGCTCCTTCGAAACAAAAAAAAAAGAAGCCAAAAATCACAAAATAAACTACAACCCAAAAACACATATATACAAACCGCCTCACGCAAAATACATCGACACACGTTTGATACGGACAACTGACCATACAAACAGGGTCCAGTATAGACATCTATCATACAGACACTGGCCTAAAACAACTATCTATCATACAGACACTGGCCTAAGGTAACGAACTGGGGGCTATCCGCCACCTACCGAACTAAGCACTCTCTATCCTCTCAAACAGAAAAGAAAGGGAGCAACACAAGAGACAGAGGAGCAACAACAGAAGCAGAGGTGGTTACCATGATGGTAATACCTCATTCCTGCTCCACGACAAAAAGAAAAAAGATGCCTTGCAGATTTTGGACGACGCGATAACCAAGGACCGTAACTTAGCATGCTTCCCCGATGTTGAACCCCACTCAGCTGAATTCAACTGCGATCGAGAGTAGCAACATAGGATAACACACTCGTACTGAACCCCACTCATCGGACATCCGGACCTCCGCAGACAACAACCAACGATCGATACCCGATCATTGGCCGGACAAAGGCCACCAGGCAGAAACACAACCAAGCCTATAACAAAAAACAGTCGCCTCTCCCCCTCCAGGATCGTCTTCCTCCTCCAAGGTCTCCATGACAGAACCTATAGGTCCCAAATGATACCCTGCGATCAAAAGAATAAACAAAGAATGTCAGCCGAAATTTCGGCATTACGATGGCATAAAATGGACAAATCCAAAAAAAAAAAAACGCAACCTGCAAAGCAAAACAAGGGCAATCCCGCCCAAAATCCAACCAAACAAAACCATTCAAAGAGACAAAAAGCACAAAAACGACTCACCCATCTTTTCAAACAAAAGACGAGTCAGAACCACCACAAAAAAAACGGCATTCTGAGACCCTTACAGGGTCTGCCAACAAACTAAAATACATTCCCGACATCATGGGGTATTTTTCTACGGCTCAAAAAGGCAATTCACACGCTAATTTGAGCCCAAACCGGTCAAAAATTCAAAAACGACCGCAAAAAGGCAAATGTGATTTTATCACGTCTCAAAGTGACCTAAACTACCAATGAGGTCCATTTCAAGGCCAACTGACTCAATTCAAGCCTAAACAGGCGCTTATTTCGTTAGACATAAGACCGTCACAAAGGCAAAAATTCCAAATTTTGTCCACGATACCCAACGAAGGTCCATAAATGGCGAATACGGGTTCTCCCAACTACAATGCAACCTAGTGGGACCCACTACCCATGCAAATAAACTTGGCATTGCAAAATGAGACGGTTTCTCACCTCACTCACGTTTTTCGAGCATAGGGAACGAGAAAGGGGACCAAAATGCAAACTAAAATCACCCCTATACTCCTAAATAGGTTTCTAACCTAATGCAATCATTAATTTCACTCAAAATGGGCTCAATCAAAAACGCCCAATTCGATTTTCTAGGGTAAATTTCGCCCTAAATCAATTAAGCTAAAAGGCCAACAAATTTAAATGGATTCAAGAGGGTTGAGATGACATTGATGTTAATGGCACGAATGGAAGCTATCAAAAGTCCAACAATGGCGATATTTTGCGGGTTTTTCGAAGGTTGAAGACGAAATGAATGAGGATGGTATGCAGCCTGAACTCACGTCTTTTACAGAAAAAAGGGAAGCCCCTTTAGTTCGCAAAGTGGCTCTGTTGGGTTCATATACCTATTATTAGACTCCTCTAATAGTGAACTAATTAACTTGTTAATTATTTGTTCTTTAGATCTAGTGCATGCATAACAATATGAAAGATTTTGAAGAAAAACAATGTCCCTTACATTGATGGTTGGTTCGAAAATATGGGCACAATTAAGGTCACCTTCCTTCACTTTTTCTTGAGCTAAATATGATGGCTGATCCTCCTAAGACTCCAATTATAGAAGACACTCCAATAAGTTGCACCCAAGATTAATCCCAAAAATTCCTACTAATATTAACTAGATATGTAGAAGAAATGTAATCTTAATAATACTAATATTTCTATTATTACTACTTCTAGTAATAGATTTAATGTATTAGTATTTGTGAGAGTTTATAACAATTTGCATGTGTGGGAAATTTAGAGGAAAAACAAACAAAAGCATCAAAAGAAAAATGAGCAACCAATGCTCATTTTAAGGGCCAAAAAACCGGTGGCCTTTAGCATGGGAAAGAATCTATTCCATTTGTTTTTACTCATTTGTATATAGTAGGTTGAGTGTAGGGAACATATGTGTAAGATGTAGTATGAAAAAGCTTGTGTGATATGTCACAATCACACTATAATCAACACAAACAAAAGATAAAAGAGCATCTTTTGTTCTCTTTATTTGGCCGAAAATTTGGACCCATTTTGCTCCATTTTTGCCTTTTGTCATTTGTGCCACAAATGCTTATAAGTCATATGTTTAACAATCTTACATAATTAATTATTAATGTAACCATTTAACACTTAAATATTACAATTAATAATATAATATGCACTCCACTTTTTGAGTAGTATACTATCATTATATCAACATATAATGGGTCCCATAATTACTAGTTAGTTAAAATTACAACTTCTTGTAACCTTAAATAACTAATTACCTCTACCTCAAAACTTATATTAAAACCTCAACTAATTTAGTAATTTAACACTTAATTACTAAATTAAATCTTATTTAATCACATTATAATAAGACGTAAAATTGCACTCCCATAATTAATTACTTAATCTGTATCGCATACAATTAATTAAATATCTATTTGGGCCTCATCCTATAGGTGTGATCTAAAGGGATCGACTGACCACCACCGTCACACGACAGTAATGTCAAACTCTAGTTAGCCAATCATTACCGATTAATGACGGTTAGTCGACTATATAAAGAATCATCCCTCACGTATTCTTAGTATGGGATTTAATTATGATATTAAATCATGTGATCGCACTATTGTCGAGGACACATTTCCCAACAACCTCCCACTTGTCCTAGACAAGTGTGCGTCACTATTTCTCTTGTCCTATTACAATTTCCCACTCAATGCAAGGTGTCTTGTAGGTCATACTTACATTTGATCATATCTTGAGTGGTTTTCTCGATCTGGAGATTAACTTACTGACCGGAATTATCTTCCATAGATACCTTCCGAGCGTGGCCACGCATTTCCAGTTAACTACTCCTCGAGTGGCCTTGAGATTTCAAACAACCCTGACAAGGGGTGGACAATTCCTATTGCCCTATTCCCTTCGTTTAGCCACAGTCTATCATAACCCAAAATATACCCAGTTTGACCTCATTTACGAAATCGTAGAGTATAAATCAAAGCTAATCAGAAGTTGTGCCAACTTGGGCGAATAGTCTCTAGTCAAAAGAATTGACTCATAAGAATACTATAGTAGCTCTTGCCACGACCAGGCTTTATGAGTTACCAAAACTCTATAAGCGGTCACTACCCGACAGAGTGTCCCATACAGTCTGCCTATGTGATCGACTAGTCATCCCATATGAATCTATGGCACTTGAACTTGCCATCAATCGCATCACACTCTAGTCACTTCGAGACGTCACCTCATATAAGTAACTAGGGGCAAATACCATGTCAATCCAGTTCACTTTAATGGGGTTCAATTTGTCTCTACAACCCATTCGAATACGACAAGGTAGCGGGTGATTTTAATAAAACTCAAACGATAAATGCGATTATCACATATGAATAGTCAATACACTATTACTACTTCATATCTTATAATCTTTAGTGTATTATAAACACTAGTTTAGATGCAATAAAAGCTTGGAAAGTAGATATACCCGATATCCTTATATTCCAACTTTATTAATTGCTATTTCCTTCCATTCAATGTCATCTTTAATGACATGAATTTATCCAGGTATATGTCTAGACTACTTACTAGACTTGGGCTCTTTAACTTGAAAGATGGTCTCACTGTTATCACATAACTTGTGACAAAATCATTTGTAGAGGGATTCCTTTTGTAAAATTTGCTATGCACGAAACCAAAACACTTTTCTTCGTTTCTTACTCCTTAGTCAATAAAGCAGCCTAGGATTTCAACAAATCCCCTTTTGAGTTTGGAAACTAAACTTTGTGCAACACTTCAACACCCAACTTAGTTTGTCATCCAAACATGTGAACGAATCCTTAATTCTTCTCAAGAATCTCAAGGGTGTTCTTTAAGGCTTTCACAAGCCATATTATGGGAGTTATCCCTTTTATTGACTTGTTATGCTCGCAGCATATATCACATCATGGCACGTGCATCTGGTTGCATACATGATCATTCTAATGGCGGAAACATTAAAATTTAATTTCATATGATCAACAACTTAATAGGTTCAGTGAATGACTATGACTCTATCATAGTAATTCTACTTCCATCAACATGAATACCCTATTTAACCTTGTTGATTTACAACAGGTATGAAAGATCTTATCGTCATAAGACTCTCAACTCTATGCCAATCCTCTCTCACATAGATTCAAAATCTAGAATACTTTGCATCCCATTCCAAGTCTCCTAATCACTCTTGCCAGAAGAGAACATTGGTACATTATTCTCAATAAGTAATATGTGATAAGCATATAAGACATGGAGAAACAATTCTAGCTCCCACTTAACTTCATGTATATCATGATTCTTCAATCATGTGAATGAAACAATTCACTATTATGAACGAAAAGTATAATCCTTTAATGCTTGCTTAAGATCATTCTAAGATCGCTTAAGAAAGGTACGCATAATATGTTAGGATTCTTAGATATTCATCTAAGATTTTGTGTTTTACACACTTCCTTCTCTAAATTCCAATTTTAGAAAAGCGAATTTTATTTTCCATTCTTCATTAAAATGAAATGCGGCAATTCCTAACATAATTTATCTTGATCAACATCTTTATGTAAATCTTATGCATTTGTGTACTCTGAAGCTCTATTTACCTTTAAAGAGACCCTCACTTTAAAGTAAATCTACTCTTGAGTAACAATTTTTGGATTGTAATGCGATGGCTCGTATGTAACAAGGTCATGATACTATCACTTTCACAAAGTAATATTTTTAAACAATAAGACATGTGCGAAAAACTCCCACTGAACTATGCTCTTATACTATCTTCATAGATAATAGTTCAATACCAACTCCCACTCTAAAATTCTATTACTTTCACAAAGTAACATTTCAACTATAAGAGATGTTTGTGACTATTCAATCTACTCCCACTCTATCTCTCAAGAAATACATCTATATTCTTAACGGAGTATATATTTTTAACGGAGTATTTAGGAGTTTTCCTAGAATATGCATTAGCTTTCAAAAGGCCATCCTAACATGGCAGCTTGATAATATGCGAGTCTTATCCGTGTCATCTGTTTAATAGACTCTCTATTCTGGGTATCTCATGGTTGACCATCCGTTTAGAATAATGTGTCCATATGGTATCGTAAATTCCCTACTTGATGAGTTCAAAAACTCATTACAACTTTAATTGATCTTACATAAGTAAGTAGTTACTTTTAGTAATGATGACATAAGGAGAATCAAATTTATAGCTTATGGACATATAATGATTCCATCATCATAATCGTCTATTTGATCAATTTAAGTTGTCTATCTAAGGTTTCTCTACGCAAGTAAATAATGATGATGTTTTTAGAACAAGTAATCATAATAAAACAAGTGACTTGGGTTGCAAACCAAGTCACCAATATCCAAAATACAACCCGTGTTTAAAGGATACAAGCCAATTTCCAAGTCACACAAGGAAATCAAAATAGTTCTAAAAACTTCAAATACATCATAAAATTAAAGACAAAGCAAATAAAAGCCAAGCTTCCATTGATCCATCACCACGGTCGGCTACTCTAGCTTCCCACATGATCCTCTAGGCTTGCTTCTCCTTGCCTTTGTCCTTGGTAGGAGGCCTTATTTATAATAAAAAGGGTAATCATCACAACTTGTATCAACATACCAAAGTTGAGATTGAAACATAAAAGATAGGGATAGTTATATACCTACTGGAATAACCTTTCCAGCTTTGATGTTGCCAAGGTATTTGGAACAGTTTCTCTTCCAATGCCCAACACCACAATAATAGTGGCACTTGTCCCCGGTGGGGGCACTATACTTGGGCTTGGAGGAGCTTGCTTCATAAGTCTTAGCTACATTGCTGTTGGGAGTTCACTTCTTCCCCTTTTTCCCGCCTTTCTTGAAGGTTCCCTTGCTCTTATGATTGACATTGAGCACATCTTTTGTGGTGCTAACAATTAGCCCCATGTCCCTTTCGGCTTGCACAAGCATTTTGTGCAACTCATCAAGGGAAACTTTCTTATCTTGCATATTAAAATTAACCCGGAATTGAACATATGCTTTGATTTTGTTGAGGGAATGAAGAATTCGATCAATTACGAGTTCATTGGGAATTTCCACCTTATGCATTTTCAAGGTCTCAACATGCTCTATCAACTTGAGCACATGAGGGCTCACCTTTTGGCCCTCTTTGATGTTAAGATCAAAGAATGCGGAAGCCGCCTCATATTGAATGACTCTAGGAGCTCGTGAAAACATGTTCACATGCTTCATGTAGATCTCATGAGCGGTGCTAATCTTTATAGCACTTCGTAGGAGTTCGGCCTCCATAGCAAAGATCAACACATTTTTGATCGCGGCCGACTCCTTTTGGCAAACCTCATAGGTTTGCCTAGCGGCGGGGGTGGACCTAGCATTAGGTTCAGAGGGAGATGCCTCGGTAAGGTAACGAAGCTTGTCGTCACCTTGCACGACTAAGCGAAGTTGCGCGTCCCAATCGGCGAAATTAGACCCATTCTTTTCTAACTTACATCGATCCATGAAGGATCGGAGCCATGACACATTGGTAAGAGTGGTGGAACTAATGGATGCGGACGTGATTGGAGTTGCCATTGCGGTTGATAAAACAAATTTGACTACAAAATAGGAAATGAAGGAATTAATTATCATCTATCGTTTCAATAATACTCGTAAATTTAACTACAAGTATTGCATTTATATAGTGACCTCCACCCAACTATATAAATGATTCCGAGATCCAAATTCATAATAATACGGGCACGGTGAGCCGATTCATCCCTTATTAATATAACTCGGTGGATTAACTCTTTAATCGATTCTACTTTTAGAACTCTCGGTCGATAAAAATTACTCTAATTTTCATCTTTAGCCCGGAACACATGCGACTACGGTCACGAATACTTCCGTTGATCTCAATCCAAATTTCGATGTAATAACATTTTACTACCCCACTTCGCCAACGTAACAAGGTTTGTATTACGGTAAAGCCGGCTCAACTCCCTTATGAAATTGGCAGTTCATGGGTTTCTACTATTTGGTAAGGCTATTTCTCAATTATTATATGTGAGAGGTCTTGTCAATTTATTATCTATCACGTTTTAAGTGAACTAAAGCGGTGAACTCCGATAATTATAATTGACACGGTCGATGACTCGATATGATATGCATGTGTTGTTATGGCGATTTGGCAATGCATGCAACATATTAAAAGAAATGCAAAGCAATAAATAAAATTTCTAGTATGGCCTTCCTAAAATAGAAAATCAAATAATCTATTACATATTCGGAAACCAACTCCTTTGGTCCCTTGAATCTTCAAGTGGCACGCCTCCCAAGACACCGTCTTCGTCGGATTACCTTTCCGAATGGCACCGTCTTTGAAGATGCTTCATAATTAAAAATAATAATAAAAATACAAAGCTATTCCTATTATACATTTGTAAAATGGAAAAACTAATAAAATAAAATAAAAGTGATACGAGATCACATTAAATTACAACCGAATCAATATTCCCTTTCATTACGGGTAATATCGATTAAAACTAAGGCCATACTAAGATAAAATTACATAATTCAAAATTGTATAAATAAAAGACATTCAACAATTGAAATATGCAGCATTATAATATGTATCTATCATGCCAAATGATGTGACTAATCGCCCTATTTAACTTATGTCGTATATATAACCCGGTTTTATGGAAATGCGTGATAATAACTTCTTAAAATCACTAATTAACACTTAAATCACATCTAAGCTCAAGTTAATTATCCTAACAATTTTTAGGACTCAAAAATTAGTCATCACTCAATTTTTGACAATAATTCAACTTGATTTAATTTTATGCTCATTTTTGACATTAAAATCATAATATTTATGAAATAAATCCAAATTAATTTATAAAATTTTCAAAATTTGAATTTTAAATTTTTGAACATTGTTGAATAATTCCATGACACTCATAATGTCAAAAATCATGGTTAAAATTTTCGAATTAATTTTGAGAAAATATAGTTGCATTTTATCGGTTTTATCTCATAAAATATTTAAACTATCCAAAAATTACTCCAATAATTTTTACAACCTTAGATATGATTAGTGGGATATTAATGCAACTTAAAATAATTTTCTCAAGCCATTCAATACGATTTAGCTAATTTTTCTAAAATAGTCACTATTTATTCCATTTTTACTCTAAAAATCCATAAATCATGCTAAAAGAGATATTTTAATCTCGAAATTTACATACTCTCTGTAAATTATGCATGTGACATCATATTAAAAAATCATGGCTTATTTCGAAATTTAACTATTTTTAACCATTTTACCTCTTTTAATCCATTTTTTATCTCATAAAAATCATAAATCATGCATTATTAATCAAATTAATACGAGTTTTTACAAACAACTTGTAAAATATGCATGTGAGGTCATATAAAATTTCCAAGGTCAGAAACTTAGTTTAACTATTTTTAGCATTTTAATTCCCATTTTAGTCATAAAAATGTAATAAAATGACCAAAAATCATTAAAATGAGCAATAAATTTCCATAAATCATAAAAATGACCTAAAAATATTTTAGGACCAGAATATATAACATTTATGGTGATTTCGTGGCTTATACTTATAAATCACAAATTTTTAGTTTTATATGTTAACCTTTTAACTCGGGAAAACAATAACCGATTATGCATGCAACATCCTTATGCTCTGATACCACTTGTTAGGTTCATATACCTATTATTAGACTCCTATAATAGTGAACTAATTAACTTGTTAATTATTTGTTCTTTAGATCTAGTGCATGCATAACAATATGAAATATTTATAAGAAAAACAATGTCCCTTACATTGATGGTTGGTTCGAAAATATGGGCACAAGTAAGGTCACCTTCCTTCACTTATTCTTGAGCTAAGTATGATGGATGATCCTCCTAAGACTCCAAGTATAAAAGACACTCCAATAAGTTGCACCCAAGATTAATCCCAAAAATTCCTACTAATATTAACTAGATATGTAGTAGAAATGTAACCTTAATAATACTAATATTTCTATTATTACTACTTCTAGTAATAGATTTAATGTATTAGTATTTGTGAGAGTTTATAGCAATTTGCATGTGAGGGAAATTTAGAGGAAAAAGAAGCAAAAGCATCAAAAGAAAAATGAGCAACCAATGCTCATATTAAGGGCCAAAAAACCGGTGGCCTTTAGCATGGGAAAGAATCTTTTCCATTTGTTTGTACTCATTTGTATATAGTAGGTTGAGTGTAGGGAACATATGTGTAAGATGTAGTATGAAAAAGCTTGTGTGATATGTCACAATCACACTATAATCAACACAAACAAAAGACAAAAGAGCATCTTTTGTTCTCTTTATTTGGCGTAAAATTTGGACCCATTTTGGTCCACTTTTGCCTTTTGTCATTTGTCCCACAAATGTTTATACGTCATATGTTTAACAAGCTTACATAATTAATTATTAATGAAACCATTTTAACACTTAAATATTACAATTAATAACATAATATACACTCCACTTTTTGAGTAGTATACTACCATTATATCAACATATAATGGGTCCCATAATTACTAGTTAGTTACAATTACAACTTCTTGTAATCTTAAATAACTAATTACGTCTACCTCAAAACTTATATTAAACCCTCAACTAATTTAGTATATTAACACTTAATTACTAAATTAAATCTTATTTAATCACATTACAATAAGACGTAAAATTGCACTCCCATAATTAAGGAATTAATTAATCTGTATCGCATACAATTAATTAAATATCTATTTGGGCCTCATCCTATAGGTGTGACCTAAAGGGATCAACTGACCACCACCGTCACACGACAGTAATGTCAAACTCTAGTTAGCCAATCATTATCGATTAATGACGATCAGTCGACTATATAAAGAATCATCCCTCACATATTCTTAGTATGAGATTTAATTATGATATTAAATCATGTGATCGCACTATTGTCGAGAAAACATTTCCCAACAGGCTCGCGCCTCAATCGGGCCTCCTCTTGCTCTTTCACCGAAATTTGGGCTTTGGCCCAATTTCACACATTAAACTGAATTTTCTTTGACGATATTAAAGGTCGTCATTTTCTCAAAGACAAAAACTAATAGTGAAAATCTAAAATTCGCTATTGTCTTCAATTTTCAAAAATAATAGTGAAAATTCAAAATTCGCTATTGTCTTCAAAATAATAGCGAAAATTCAAAATTCGCTATTTCTTCAAATTTTCAAACGACGGCAATTAAAACCGTCATTTCCAAAATAATGGTTGGAAATTAAATTCCACTATTTTCACTACCTAATGTCAACGGCGACACATAAACCGTCACTTCAATTAATAGTGAAGATTCCAAATTTACTATTTCCATCAAATGTCAACGACGGCACATAAACCGTCACTTAAATTAATAGTGAAGATTCCAAATTCACTATTTCCATCAAATGTAAACGGCGGCATATAAATCGTCACTTCAAACGTAATAGTAAAATTTAAAATTTGCTATTTCCTTCAAAATTCGAATTCAACGGCGATCGAAACCGCCACTTCAAATTCAAAAAAGAACGACGAATGGTGAAGATTCCAAATTCACTATTCCTTCAAATACTAGCAGGGGGCTTCCTCGCGGAACCCACTCATTTCAAAAACAGTGATAGTGAAAATTCGACTTCACTATTTCCACAGCGGCATCATGAGTTTGCTACTTTCAAAACAAGCCCATTCGACGCGGCTATGCTCACGGTCCATTAACCGACCGCCCCATGGCTGGCGAGCCTTACTACGCGCCATGGCTGGCGAGCCTTACTACGCACCACAGCTGGCGACCCTTTGTCCGCAAACACTCAAGGACATATCCGAAGATGCCTCGGGTACATTTCCTTACCACAGCTGGCGAGCCTTTGTCCGCAAACGCGCAAGGACATATCCGAAGATACCTCAGGTATGACTCCTTCTTATGGCTGGCAAGCCTTTGTACGTAGTCTAATGGACTTTAAACGAGCCGCACAGACAGTCGACAGACTCTAAATTGTTCCCGATGACAGGTCCTTAACTCGTACCCTCGAGTCGCCTTGGCGTCGCCCTTCCCGACGACAGGTCTTTGGCCCGAATCCTTTCGAGCCGCCTCGACGTCGCTTGGGTCTCCAGGTTGTAATCTTCGATTGATCTGGGGGCTCTACTTTGAATTTCTCCCTGTCCAAGCCTCATTCAAAGTGGGGGCTCTGTAGATACCTAGTATCTGCTGAGACTCCAACAAACACCCGATGATTATCGGACTACAACATGTTTTGGAATCGCGGCGTTTGATCGACTGTTTGTGTACAACTTTACGTCGGAAAACTTAAAACGATTTCGAAAATAAAACATTTCAAAACATTTCAAAAATACCTGGAGTATTTAATGCACGATGACGGGGTTGCAATGACACTAACTAGAGTCAAAATCGACACCGGACCAAAAATCGACTCAAAAATTCAAATCCCGACTCCAACAACGAGTCTAACCGAGTCAACCACAAAAAACAAACCTTCAAAACCTTGTATGCTAAGGTTTCCCGGATTTATGAATGGTCAAGTACCAAACATATGACTACAAATCCTTGGATAGAACAAATCATGATTGCTCTTGTGTGAAAGCGACAAGACAACTCGAAGAACCGCGACGTGGCTCGCGCCTGTTTGAGCAGTCCAGGTGGCCACGTCGCTCAAAACTCACATAACCACTCATTCTCCTATAAATACCCCTCAAATGCCCCCCGTTTGAGACTTACGCGAGTGTCCGCCCCCTCTTTTCTCCCTTAAAATTCTCGACTTCTTATGTCACAATCCGACGCGTATTTACGACCTACCGATCGTAAATACAAGCCTTACACATTGTTTGTTACCGTCATCGTGCATTAAATCACTTGACCGACCACTTCGACCACTACACCGTCACTAAATTTAAAACACTCTTTTTTACTTACCAAAACGGTTTTAAACTGAGATTTTTCCGATCAAACGATTTGTTACACTTACGTCTGTCACTCGCCATAATCAAACATGTAAGTATGAGGGTGTAAAAATCCTCTTATATTATACTTTCATTTGTTTCATGGCTATAACATGCTAAAACGTGCATAACATGAACCAAAACATGGAATAAACGAGCCAAAACTGATTTTTGGCCTGAGATAGAAGATCCTTGGTTCGCCGGCTTGCCCGCGCCTAAATGGGGGTGTCCAAGTCAGAGATCAACCGTGTTTGTTCTCGTCATTTCCCTTTAATCTATTTTCATATTTGTAATCGGTTTTCACCATTTCAAATATTTACAAACCCTTTTTATTTCATCTTATTTGTTTTAACCATAAAACATTTTTCACCCATGGTTCCTCATACCATGACGGTTAAATCCGTGTTTCGGTGATAATATTCGGTTAATGACATTTAAAAGGTATTTTAAAACCTTTTATTTCATTTCTTTACATTTCTAAAACAAACATGTTAGTCATCAACACAAAGTCATCCTTGGTTCTACATACCATGCCGGATTTAACCCGTGTACGATGATGAGTATCGACTAATTATATCCAAATGAACTTAGAACAATTAGTTCATAATTATTTGCAAAAGTATTCATGTCAAGTTTGTCAAATCGAACCCGACACCGAATATTATCAAGACAATGATGATTATTCGAGTCTAGTTCTTCAAATAAACAAATACGGTCTAAACGACCCTTTCAAACCGAATCGGGTTCAAATACCCATTTTCTACACGTTTTATAACGTTTTCTAAAAAGTCAGAATACGGCACATAAACCGTGGACTGACCTGCGCCTAAACAAGCCCTCCATTTCTCATTTTCAAAACCAGGGAGAGTCCCCTTATACCGCCGGCTGGCTCGCGCCTCATATATTCGTCTGGTACAGGACCTGTTCCCTTCCAGCATTAGTCTAGGACGATCCCGACTCCGGTTAACTCGGATATAAGACAGATCAGATGACTATTTGTTTATTCAAAACCATATTTGGAAAATGCCTTAATAAGACAAATGGATCACGTTATGCACCCTAAACCTAATACGGTAAATGGATGTTTAATTTTCGTCTTGCATGCAAATCAATCATTAATCCAACTCGACATCTTATACTTGATACTTGGATTAAATCAACCGACTTAGAAAGCTCTTACATGTTAGGTTTAAACTATTGGATGCGCATTCATGCATTTAAACCGTTTTATCAACTTTTGCATTCAACCAACTAAGATCGATCAGTAGAGGCCGCTACCGCGAGCGGGATTGGGTGTCTGATTAAAGGGCTTCCCAATACGTACCTTCACCTCTTACTCAGAAACATTGGATAAAGTGCGACCTTATCCAGGGCGTACGAGAGTCATTCTAGAGATAGGATGCTAAAGAGGGACGATTTCCTTATCTTTAGTACCTATGTCAAACGCTGCTTTGTGCTTCGATTTGACCGAGGTATAAAGTGGAATTCGAACGGGTTCCAAGCATCCCACAAATGCTTGGTGGCGACTCCGAACATCTCTAATCGTTTCGAGACCCTTACCGAGACGAAACTGACCGATCTAAAACGATCCGGTCGAAAGCATCTTTACGCCGCCGAGCGTGGCTTTCAAAGGACCGTTGCATGTCCACAGATTGGCCTGGCGTGCAGGTGGCCCGTGACTACGGACCGGTAGGTGGACCCCCAAATCCACGGACCGAGACGTGGCCTATGTCCACAAAATGAACAAGTTGTTTTTGCAAAACTTATTTCTGGTTTTACAGGGCAACTTAAAAATTGGGGGGATAATTCCTTATCTCTCCAAGATCAGTTAAATATTCTCAATCATACAATTCATGCTCAAGGAATTGATGGTAACTTAGTTGAAGTTACAGATAGTTGTAGCTTTCTTCTTTTTACCATAGGTATGTATTTCGTGGGAAATCCCCAAGAAGAATTATCCGCTCATAAGATTGTTTTAACCAATCTTCGATCTCCTACCCTAAGTGATTATCGTTAGTATAAAGACATGTTCTTAACATATGTGTTAAGACGACCAGATTGCAATGAGGCATTCTGGAAAGAAAAATTCATTTCTGGCCTTCCGAATCTTTTTGCTCAAAGGATATTCAGAAAACTTAAAGAAGTGATTGGAACTGAGGCAGTCCCCTATAAGGCTATTACCTATGGCCAACTATTTGCCTTTGTTAAAAATGAAGGTCTTTCACTCTGCGAAGAACTCAAACTTCAATCCAAATATAACTCTGAAAGAAAACAATCCAGAAGAGAGCCGGGGTGTTTTTGTGAAGCCTTTGGCCTTGAAAAAATTCAAGCTCCTTCCTCAAAACAACGCAAATATGCTAAGAAATTCCATAAATATTCCAAAACTAAACATACTTCTTATCAAAACCCACCTCCTTATTACAAGAAACATAATAAGCACAAAAAACAAAAAGCTTCTACATCTTCAAAACCTACAAAAATTATCTGCTACAAATGTGGTAAACCAGGCCATAAAGCAAATCGATGTTTCACTAAGAAGGAGATAAATGAATTATTTAATGATGATTCAGCGCTTTGTTCAAAATTATCAAAGCTTCTTCTTCGGTCTTCCTCATCTTCTTCTGAGGGGGAAGAGGACATCATGGAACTTCAAATTCAAAATTCTTCTGATTCTAAGTCTTATGATTCAGCATCTTCTTCACCTATTCAAATCATTAATGTCATCACAAAATATAATGAGTTTCTTTTTGATATCATTGACAAAGTTGATGATCCTGAAGTAAAAAAAGAGGCATTAATTCGTCTAAAATCTTTAGTCATCAAGGATAAAGATATGTCCACTTCTATTCCTACTACTGAACCATTTAGTATTTCCAAACTTTTCAACAAATATCCTGAAGCTTCGGTCAGAAGTAAAGCCTCATTAGACTTAACGACTTACTTTGTTAAGATAATCTTTAGAAATTAATTCCTTAATGGTCCAAGTTAATGAAATTAAAAATTATTTGGAAATCTTGAAATCAGAGATCAGGATATCCAATCAAGATTAACTGCTCTAGAAGCAATAAAAGAAGTTTCAAAGGGAAAATCTTCAGATAATTCTCTTGAGTTATCTTTATCAGAAACACTTCAAGAAAGTCCTTTTAAGATTATATCATTAGAACCTAATGAGGGTTTTATCAAAGCTATAGATAGAATCAGTTTTCAAAAATGGCATTCTATTGTCACTTTCAAAGTTAAAGATTTTACAGTAAATCTTATAGCACTCATAGATAGTGGTGCTGATCAAAACTGTGTTAAGGATGGAATAATACCACCCAAATACTATGAGAAAACCAACACCAAGCTCTATGGAGCTAATAGTAGTCCACTAAATATCAAACATAAAATTTCAAAAGCTAAAATCCTAAATGAAGATTACTGTTTTAAAAATTCCTTCACTGTTGTTAGAAACATCCAAGAAGATATCATTTTAGGAACTCCGTTCTTAATTCAAATCTATCCTTTTCATGTAGATGATAAGGGCTTCATACGAATATTATGGGTAAAACCCTATCTTTCAAATTTTTATCTCCTATAACTCAGAAGGACATAACTCTTCTACAATCATCCACTATATATCAAAATATCGATTCTATTTATCAAAAAAGAAAATTAATTGTGAATCTTAAAGAAGAAATTTCTTATGCCAGGATTGAAGAAAAACTTCAATCTCCAACCATTGAAAAACAGATCTCAAATCTAGAAAATCTTTTTAAGAATAAGGTTTGTGCTGATACTCCCGACGCTTTCTGGGAAAGAAAGAAACACGTTGTTTTTTTTTTTTTTTTTTTTTTTTTTTTTTTTTTTTGCAGAAAGCTTGGATCATTATATTAAATAAGAATGAGATTACAGACCCGTATCCTTTCTACAAGGTTAGCCAGGGAAGCCACCTAACATAATAAACAAGCAAGAGAAGAAAGATAAGCTAAACATCCAAGAGATCAAAAGCACTGAGATTTCCTCTAAATCGGAGAAAAACCAAGTACTTAATTCGCCATATTAAAGTAGAAGGCTCAGAGGGAGCATCTTGGAAAATCCTCTTGTTACGTTCTCTCCAAATGAGGTAGATGGTACAAACAAGAGCACATCGTCGTAAGCGTTTCCCGCAAGCACTACCTCTGTTATACTTTCTAAACCATGAGAAAATGCACCGCCACCGTGTAGCAGCAGTAATTCGCAACCACACAGCGACAGCACGCCATACACTGGCAGAGAAAGGGCAGTCAAAGAAAAGATGATCTGAAGACTCGGAATTCTTCTTACATAAGACGCACCTGTTAACCAAGACGAATCCTCGACGACAGAGATTATCAATCGTAGGAAGCTTGTTTTGTACAGCTAAAATCCCAATCACAGCATGTTTTGGATAATTCAACGTATCACCTAAAATCTTGTGTTGCGGAAAAACAGAACCCTTATGTCTGAACAGATCATACGCAATGCCCTTGAAATCAGAATGAGCAAGCCGATTTTCTGCAGCATAAGAGCTCCCAGTGGCTTGAATAAGCGAGTCCCTGCAATCAATTAAACGCTCCAAGCCCAAGAAGATCTTTGAGGTCACCGGGAATGCCAAATATCCACACCCTTAAGAACATAAGCTTTTATCCATTTGACCCAAATGGTAGGAGAATCAAAGACAAGTTTCCTAATCCATATCAACAGTTGTGATTTATTCCAGCTCAAGATCTCTTTTATACCCACACCACCCTCTTTCCTTGGGAGACAAAAACTATCCCAACTTTTAAACACAAGTCTTCGTTGTCCAGCATCAATCCCCCATAAGAAATCCTTGCACAGTTTCTGAATTTTCTTAACAACTCCTTTTGGCAATAGGACACTAGCTCCCCAAAAATTTTGAAGACCAAAGATGACGGAGTTAATAAGGGTGATTTTCCCAGCATAAGACAAAAGACTATTAGCCCAATGAGATAACTTGCCTCTGATACGGTCCAGAAGAGGAGCAAACATCTTCTGTGTCAATCTCGAGCTAAATAGAGGAATACCAAGGTAGCGGACTGGCAAATCCCCTTCTGCATATCCAGTAGCAGATAACACTAAACGCTTAACCTCAGGAGACACACCACCAAAATACAAATTGGACTTCATAGGATTTATCTTTAGCCCAGAATAATCAGCAAATAATGAAAGGCACCGGTCAACAGCTTGGACAGAGGGGAGATCTCCTCTAGTGAACACCAGAAGGTCATCCGCAAAAATTAAGTGTGTTAAGTTTACCTTGACGCATTTAGGATGATAAGAAAACCCCGGATGAGCAGGGAGTTCTCTGAGAAGACGAGACAAAACCTCCATACATAAAACAAAGAGATAGGGGGACAAAGGGTCACCCTGCCTCAATCCTCGTTTCCCAGGGAAAAAACCTTCAGTAGAGCCATTAATATTCAAGGAGAAATAAGAGGATGTAACACAGGCTAGGACCCATTTAGAGAACTGGGAAGGGAAACCATATAGGTCCAGGCATTGAGCAAGAAAGGACCAGTTAACCGAATCAAACGCTTTTTTTACATCCACTTTAAGAATGCACCGAGGAGAAATACGACCCCTATTATATTTGAAAGCTAGCTCGTGAGCAAGCATGGAATTGTCAAATAAATCCCGACCTTCAATAAAGGCAGCCTGCTCCACACCTACAATATCGCCCAACACCTTCTTCATTCTATTAGCAAGAATTTTGCTAATAGTCTTATAGAATACGGTACAACAAGATATAGGCCGGAATTCTGTAACAGACTTGGGAGCATCACACTTAGGAATCAAAGTAATGAGGGTTGAGTTGGCAGCCTTGGGCATTTTACCTTTTCTGAAAAATTCTTGTACAGCCTCTATGAAATCAGGCCCTGTAATCTCCCAGGAAGCTTTAAAGAATCCAGAGGTATAGCCGTCAACCCCCGGACTCTTATTTTTATCAATTGAGAATAGGGCGTCCTCGATCTCCCTCTGAGTCACCAAAGCGTCCAAGAAAGAGACATTCTGAAGAGTACCATGAGTGAACAAGGAAGAAGGGAGACTAAGAACATCCTCAGTAGAGCCCAATAAGTACTGATAATATTGCAGGAAAGCTTGAGAGACTTGAGCATGGCCATGACATAGAGAACCATCAACATCCTGAATCGAACCTATAGTGTTCCTGCATTTTTTAGCAGCAATTTGAGCATAAAAATACTTAGTATTATCATCGCTTTGCTGCAGGTGGTGAACCTTGGCACGTTGGGCAAGTACTCGCATTTCAGCTTTCTTAAGAGTAACATAATGCAAAAGGGCAGTTTTCTCCTGAGCAATCAACAGGTGATTGAGAGGAGAATGCTGAAGCATATTTTGGCAATCGGTAAGAGCTTGTTTTGCATCTTTGACTCGAGTTTGCGGACCAATAAAATTCACTAAAATGTATGGTTTTTAAGCCACCCCGATACACCTCAATTTAGAGAAGAGGGAGTAAATTCCTCTTCCACTACCCGCAGAAGACCACCCATCACTTACCACCTGATGAAAAGCAGGGGAAAGTGCCCAACAGTTAAGGTATTTAAAAGGACGATGCTGAACCACAGAGGATTCAATAGTCATGAGGATTGGAGCATGATCAGAAATCCCTAAAGGCAGAATAGAGACAGTAGAAGAGGGTATTTGTAAAAACCAGGATTGATTAACCAGTAGCCTATCAAGCTTAGCCCATTTAGGAGAAGCAGCCTGCTTGTTGTGCCAAGTATAAATCCCCCCAGTATAAGGATGATCGACTAAAGAGCAATAAGATAAGCAATCTCTGAAGTCTTGCATATCTCTATCATGAACCATACAACCCACTCTTTCATCAACAGAAAGAGATACATTAAAGTCTCCAAGGCAAATCCAAGGGAGAGTTTGAGTAGCAGAGAGCTGCTGTAAAGAATCCCATAATCCCATCCTTTCTTGTGCTCTATTAAAAGCATACACAAAAGTAATAGCAAATTTCATTTGAGTAGTGAGATGAAGAAGAGTGCAATGGATAAACTGAGCTCCTCTAGCCAAAACTTGAACATGAGCAACTTCAGGATTCCAAATAACCCATATCCGACCACCAGAATGATAAGAATAATTAGACACCATAGCATAGGAAGAAAATTTCCTCTTATGAGTAACCTTAGCAACATCAACTTTAATATGAGTTTCTATTAAAGCTCCGCAATCCACTTTATTCCTTTTCAGGAATTCTAAAACTTCCTGTTGTTTTAGAGGGTCATTCATCCCCCTCACATTCCAGGAAGAAATGATCATTGAGGTGAAAGAGGGGGAGGAATTCCTCCAGGTTCAAGATCCACTACAGAACCACAATCAAGCTCAACATGAACCATGTCATTATCAACTTCAAGCTGAATAGTGACGGGGTTTTCAAGCCACGTAAAATTGATTTTCCAAATAGAAGTTACTGAGCTCAACATGGATACCAGTTGACCGCTTTTTAGAATTTGTGACAATAAAGCCATCCTTGTCCACCCTCTTAACAGCATCATCGGTTCGGTTCGAGACAGGCACAGTTGAATCGTACTAGCGATCTCGGATGGCGCTTAGGTTGATAAACTTGCCTGACCTTATTTTTGTTACATCTATCCTTTGTATGACCAATCTTGTGACAAGTGTGACAATAATAGGGCAGCCATTCATACACTATCTTCTCGAAAAATGCAAAGGCCTCTATATGGGGTTTGGAGAGTCATACCCTTTGGCAGCTCTTTGGAAAGATCCACTTCAACAAGTATCCTGGCAAATGCTATCTTACTCTTATTAGTGGTAGGTTCATCAGCACATATAGGTCTGCCAACAAAACTAGCAACCTTGCTCAATGCAGCTTGTGACCAAAAACAAGGGTCCAAATTGGGAAAAAGCACCCAGACAGGAACAGTGGACACAGCATCTAATTCTTCAGCAATGGTTGGTGTCCAGGTCTTAAAAACCAGAGGAAAACAGTTAACATTCCAGGACTCAGATTGAATACTCATCATATCCTCAACAGTTAGGAATCTAAAATAAAACCAGCCTTTGGAGAAATGCAAAATTTCAGGAGTGGTAACATGGTTCCAATGTTTAGATACCAGGGAATTGAGCTCAACAATTGTAGTTTGTTTCCCCAAAACCGTCCCAACTAGAGTTGTACTCCAATAGTCGACCTCAGAAGCAATATCCTCCACTTCTAAGACAACTTCCTTATCAACACTCTTAACATAGGACAAAGACATACCCTTACCAGACGATTTAAGTACCTGAGCATACTGTTTTTTTTGGGGAGGAATAGGAACATCCGATTGAGAATCCAAATTAGGGTTAACAGTCTTATCAGGAGAGACAGTCGGAATAGAAACAGACGGTGTAGCCTTAGCAGTAGAGGGAGAAATCTGTACCTGAGCAGAGGTAGACGGGAGAGAAGAAGGAACCACAAAGTCTCCTAAAATCCTAGGTGCGGGAGTACTTGAGGAACCATCCCCATCCCCTTGAAGATCACTACGAGAACGGGATTGACGAGTAAGGACCTGAAGTTTGGGCGGCCGCCCCCTCGGCATGACGGCGAACCTTCAGAACGAAGGATGAGTGCACCACTCGATCGTCGCTAATTCAGAGGATTTCGAAGAGAGAGAAAGAAGAGAGGGGGAGGATTATTGTTATTCTTATTATGATTATTCTTTGAAAGAAACACGTTGTTACCTTACTTTATATTAAAGATTTTTCTGAAAAATTTATTCCTACAAAAGCTCGCCCTATTCAAATGAATTCCGAACTCCTAGAAGTGTGTAAAAGGGAAATTCAAACTCTCCTAGACAAAAAACTCAATAGACCTTCCAAATCTCCTTGGAGTTGTGCAGCATTTTATGTTATGAATAATGCTGAAAGGGAACGAGGAGTACCTCGTTTGGTCATTAATTATAAACCTTTAAATAAGGTTCTTCAATGTATTAGGTACCCAATACCTAATAAGAGAGATATTCTCAAATGTCTTTACGATGCAAAAGTATTTTCAAACTTCGACATGAAGTCAGGTTTCTGGCAAATACAAATTGCTGAACAAGACTGATATAAGACAACATTTGCTGTACCATTTGGTCATTACGAATAGAATGTAATGCCCTTTGGACTTAAAAATGCTCCTTCAGAATTTCACCATATTATGAATGATATTCTAAACCCTTATTCAACATTTTCAATAGTTTATATTGATGACATTTTAATTTTTTCTCAAAGCATAGAACAACATTTCAAACATCTTCAAACATTTCTCTATATTACTGAGAAAAATAGGTTAGTTGTTTCTGCCCCAAAAATGAAACTTTTCCAAAGCAAAATACGATTTTTGGATCATGACATACATAAAGGCATAGTAAAACCTATAGCAAGAGCTATAGAATTTGCTGACAGATTTCTAGATATTCTCAAAGAAAAAACCGAACTTCAATGAAATTTTGTGGTAATTTGGAATGAACTTGAATATTAGATAATTCATAAGGGTTCTCTATACCTCTCTTTTGACAGTAGAGAGAAAACCATGTAAAGAAAGGAATATTGATAGCATGGTGCTTCATATCAGCATACCAATATTCACGTATTTGATCTTTAAATTCTTCTTTGAAAGAGAGAAACCAAGATTTATTTTGACTATTTTGTGGAGAATCAAAATCTTTTCGAAGAAAATCTTTATTTATCTCAAACTCTTGAGTAATAGTATTAACAGATTGAACATATGATGAAGTAGGAGACTGAGGACCTGAACAAGTAGCCTCATATTCAGGTAAAGGAGATTTGAAATTTACCTTATAATGAATATCTGAAGATTCTATATGATAAAATGATTTTCTTGGAAGATTCTTTGAGGAAGATATACTAGGGGAAGAAAATGACGATCCTTCTCCAAAAGAATTGAATCTCATAATAACCCTTTTATCATCTTCAATTATCTCATCAAGATCTTTTTTTATCATATTAGGAGTAGGTAGTTCTTATGGAATTTGAAGTTCTTCCGGAATGGTAATCTTATTCCAGGGAAGACTTTTGGCAGTAGTGACTAAGGACTTAGTCCCGCTATCTTTTGAATGAACTTCTAGGAAAATAGTTTTTTCTTTTGAAGAAGGTTCATGAATGAACTTGGGACTAACTGTGGAAGTCATAAGTTTGAAATAAATTCTAAAAACAATTGCAAAATTTCTTGCAAAGTCTTTGAATTTATTATCTAAAATATGAATATCAAGAATTAAAGAGTCCTAAATTAATGGATCTTGTAAATCAACAGAAAAATCTGGAAAACAGTTGAAATACACAGGTCCATTACAGACATTGGTTTGAATAACAGCAAGCAAAGAGTCTTTGTATGCTTTTAACCTATTATCTCTTAAGGCCATGAATATAGGACAATCAACCCCCTTATGAACTAAAGGTTTGACTGCAACCTGAACAAGGCCAAAGTGAATAAATCTATATTTCTTTTGAATATATTCTTTTATACTAGTATGAGAAAGTAAATATAAAGTTTCTGTGGAATTATGGATACTCCTAGTTTCTTCATTAGTTCTTACTGAAAATGCAGTTTTGAAATCAAATGATCCTGTTTTGTATATTTCAGTTGGATTTTCTTTGGGTATATCCCAATTTGAGAAATCAACAGGAACATTGATTTCATGACTTTGAACTGTTGACATATCGCTACTTGTTCCTACTTGGAATGCCTTTCTTAACCAGTTTGCCATGAATAAAGTTTAAACCTACCAATGAATGCAGACGCTGTGTAAATGGGAACAATGGGACCACCCTACCGGGAACATCTAGCCACGGCTTACCAACAGATTAAACCAGGGCTGATCAAGCACCTTACCAACACTTAAACACTGTATGCAGACATAGTATGAGTGAACCTTATTAAAGGCTCTGATACCAGGAAGGAACCCAGGTACCAACAGAGTAGTGGAAATTAAAACAGTTGAAAGAAATGAGAACAATGAAAGTTGTTGATTTAAAATAAACTTTGAAAATTACAGGATTGAAATATGAAAATAAAACTTAAAATGAATATTGATACAAAGATCTTTTGATTACAACGTATTTTTATATTTTGTTGCTAGTTTGCTTAAGGCAATACTGCACTCTAAAAATTCGATGATCTTCTTGAATACTGAGGGGTTCCTTTTACAGTGGTCTCCTTCTGTACTGTTAAAAACGTTGTTGAATTGTGTTGTTGAATTCTCATTTGCAGATGAATGATAACCGTTCTTTTTGCGTTAGTGGAGGGACCGCTTGTCTGAAGACTTTAAAGAAGATAAGCCAGCTGTACATCACTGTTTGAAATTGCATACCTTTTGTCTGATATTGAAAAATTGCCGACATCCTTCATTCTTCTAGAAAGGTATGTTGACCCGTACTATACGTATTTTTGTACAGGCACTATTCAGACTTAAAATACAAATTTGTACAATCATATTCAAAAATTATACAGACTCAAAGGAAAAGACAGAAAAATTATACATACTCAAAGGAAAACATATGACACGATAATTGACACAAGTATTATTATTATTATTATTATTATTATTATTATTATTATTATTATTATTATTATTATTATTATTATTATTATTATTATTATTATTATTATTATTATTATTATTATTATTATTATTATTATTATTATTATTATTATTATTATTATTATTATTATTATTATTATTATTATTATTATTATTATTATTATTATTATTATTATTATTATTATTATTATTATTATTATTATTATTATTATTATTATACACAATTATTATTATTATTATAGTATCCATTCCGCTCCTTTTTTTTATACATATGGGTCTTTGGCAAAAGGTCCACCATGAATATCAGAGGTACTGGATCCGGAGGATTCAGTATTGCCTGAACTTTGAGATTTAATAGCATCGATCAGCTGTTTTCGAATAGCTGGGTCATTAAGCATTTCTTTGATGGTATGATTGGTAAATTTTTGTTTTTAGTGGGGTTGTTTTTGAATTTTGGATTTTGATGAAGAAGTACCCTGATTAAATGCATGAATACTCCATTCAACCTTTTTGCCAGTTTCAATAAATGTTTGAACATTTTCAGGAGAACATAGTTCTACCAGAAATTTGTTCCACCATTTAATTTTGAACTCTCTGACTAATGAAAGGGGATAAGGAGATGGAAGATTTGTCGGAGTGTATAGCTCCAGCAAATAATCTACGGGATTTTGAATTCTGTATGAAATAATAATGGTTTGATAAATAATTTACCCTTTGTATTTGCAACAAAGGTTTCAAATCCTTTTTTACAAATTGGAGGGTTAATTTCTTGGTTTGGTCCAAAGTAGTACCACAAGTTGTAAAACCATATATGAAAATTCTTTGGACATGTTTTGTTGAATGTGATGAACCACGAATGGTCAAAGTCCTTGAAAAGGAGTGCTCTTGACCATGCTAATCTATAGTCGGTATATGAATATGTTGGAGGAATAAATCTTTTAGAAAACTCTTTTTCGGCATAAGGTTTAATCCAGTCATCAGAAGAAATGACTTTATTGATAACCAGTTTTGAGTATAAAATGTTATTACTGGATTTTGACATCTCGTGTTTGATATCTGCAGAGCCATAATCTACTAGTATGAATTCGTAAAATCTTTGGGTTTTATTTGTATTATCAGTAAGCCAATGAAAGTTTTGAGGAAAGGTTTTGTAGTTGTTTTTCCTGATTTCTGTAACAGATGGGGTATGTTTGAATTTGGTAAGGCAGATGGGTTCTACTGCTTGTTTAACGAAATATCCAGAAGTGGGCGGAAAATTATTTTTTGCTTCTTCTTGTTGTTTTTTAGCTTTGGTTAATTTTGATTGATTTTGGACTGCTTGAGAGTAGGGTAAAGCAGGAAAGTTTGATGTTAGTGGGATGAATTGGTTTGAAGTTTTAATTTGAGTGGTTTTAATATTTGAAGTAGATGGTTTGGATATCTGAATATCCATCTCATAATCATCTGAGGATTGATATCCTCCTTTTTGAATCTTTCCCTTATTCTTGTTTGAGTTCGACATTTTTTCCCTGTAAAAATTCTCTAGTCAGAAAATCTGGAAGAGAATTTTGATCTCCTTTGATATATTCAATGTCAAAATTAAAAACTGACAGTATAAACTGCCATCTTGCAAAAATTTGTTTTGAAACAATATTTTGAACATCCTTTTCTAAAACTTCTTTTGCAGATTTGCAATCAATTCTTAAAAGGAATTTCTTGTTGTAAAGATCATCTTGAAATTTTGAAAACATAAAACGATTGACAAAATTTCTTTTTTAATAGTTGAATAATTCTTTTGTGGTCCTGTCCAGACACCTGAATGAAATCTAACAAAACTTTATTTGTTATGTAGGTTTTGTTTTAGAATGCCTCCAAAACCAATGTCAGAAGCATCAGTCTCGACTATCATGAATGCATCAGGGTGTGGTATGACAAGACATGGTAAAGACTTAACCTTTTCTTTGAGATACTTAACTATACTCGTATGAGACTCAGACCATGCAGGAGGGTTCTTTTTTAGTCTTTGAAATAAGGGTATACGTGTTTGTCTTAAATTATGAAAGAAATATGACACATAATTAAGACATCCTAAAAATCTTTAAAGTTGGGTTTTTTCTTTGAGAATATCTGGAAATCTGTCAGCAAATTCTATAGCTCTTGCTATAGGTTTTACTGTGCCTTTATGTATGTCATGACCCAAAAATCGTATTTTGCTTTGGAAAAGTTTCATTTTTAGGGCAGAGACAACTAACCCATTTTTCTCAGTAATATAGATAAATGTTCGAAGATGTTTGAAATGTTGTTCTATGCTTTGAGAAAAAATTAAAATGTCATCAATATAAACTATTGAAAATGTTGAAAAAGGGTTTAGAATATCATTCATAATATGCTGAAATTCAGAGGGAGCATTTTTAAGTCCAAAGGGCATTACGTTCCATTCGTAATGACCAAATGGTACAACAAATGCTGTCTTATATCTGTCTTGTTCTGCAATTTGTATTTGCCAGAAACCTGACTTCATGTAGAATTTTGAAAATACTTTTGCATCGTAAAGACGTTTGAGAAGATCTCTCTCATTAGGTATTGAGTACCTAATCCATTGAAGAACCTTATTTAAAGGTTTATAATTAATGACCAAACGAGGTACTCCTCGTTCCCTTTCAGTATTATTCATAACATAAAATGCTGCACAGCTCCAAGGAAATTTGGAAGGTCTAATGCGTTTTTGGTCTAGGAGACTTTGAATTTCCCTTTTATAAACTTCTAGGAGTTCGGAATTCATTTGAATAGGGCGAGCTTTTGTAGGAATCAATTTTTCAGAAAAATCTTTAATATAAGGTAAGGTAACAACGTGTTTCTTTCTTTCCCAGAAAGCGTCGGGAGTATCAGCACAAACCTTATTCTTAAAGATATTTTTTAGATCTGAGATCTGTTTTTGAATGGCTGGAGATTGACGTTTTTCTTCAAGCCTGGCAAAAGAAATTTCTTCTTTAAGATTCATAATTAATTTTCTTTTTTGCTAAATAGAATCGATATTTTGATATATAGTGGATGATTGTAGAAGAGTTATGTCATTCTGAGTTATAGGAGATAAAAATTTGAAAGATAGGGTTTTACCCATAATATTCGTATGAAGGACCTTATCATCTACATGAAAAGGATAGATTTGAGTTAAGAACAGAGTTCCTAAAATGATATCTTCTTGGATGTTTCTAACAATAGTGATGTAATTTTTAAAACAGTAATCTTCATTTAGGATTTTAGCTTTTGAAATTTTATGTTTGATATTTAATGGACTACCATTAGCTCCATAGATATCAAACATAAATGAAGATTACTGTTTTAAAAATTCCTTCACTGATGTTAGAAACATCCAAGAAGATATCATTTTAGGAACTCCGTTCGTAACTCAAATCTATCCTTTTAATGTAGATGATAAGGGCCTTCATACGAATATTATGGGTAAAACCCTATCTTTCAAATGTTTATCTCCTATAACTCAGAAGGTCATAACTCTTCTACGATCATCCACTATATATCAAAATATCGATTCTATTTATCAAAAAAGAAAATTAATTATGAATCTTAAAAGAAGAAATTTCTTATGCCAGGATTGAAGAAAAACTTCAATCTCCAGCCATTCAAAAACAGATCTCAGATCTAGAAAATCTTTTTAAGAATAAGGTTTGTGCTGATACTCCAGACGCTTTCTGGGAAAGAAAGAAACACGTTGTTACCTTACCTTATATTAAAGATTTTTCTGAAAAATTTATTCCTACAAAAGCTCGCCCTATTCAAATGAATTCTGAACTCCTAGAAGTTTGTAAAAGGGAAATTCAAACTCTCCTAGACAAAAAACTCATTAGACCTTCCAAATCTCCTTGGAGGTGTGCAACATTTTATGTCATAAATAATGCTGAAAGGGAATGAGGAGTACCTCGTTTGGTCATTAATTCTAAACCCTTATTCAACATTTTCAATAGTTTATATTGATGGAATTTTAATTTTTTCTCAAAGCATAGAACAACATTTCAAACATTTCTCTATATTACTGAGAAAAATGGGTTAGTTGTCTCTGCCCCAAAAATGAAACTTTTCCAAAGCAAAATACGATTTTTGGGTCATGACATACATAAAGGCACGGTAAAACCTATAGCAAGAGCTATTGAATTTGCTGACAGATTTCCAAATATTCTGAAATATACAAAATAGGATCATTTGATTTTAAAACTGCATTTTCAGTAAGAACTCATGAAGAAACTAGGAGTATCCATAATTCCATAGAAACTTTACATTTACTTTCTCATACTAGTATAAAAGAATATATTCAAAAGAAATATAGATTTATTCACTTTGGCCTTGTTCAGGTTGCAGTCAAACCTTTAGTTCATAAGGGGGTTGATTATCCTATATTCATGGCCTTAAGAGATAATAGGTTAAAAGCATACAAAGACTCTCTGCTTGCTATTATTCAAACCAATGTCTGTAACGGACCTGTGTATTTCAACTGTTTTCCAGATTTTTCTGTTGATTTACAACCTCTTTTATTCCACCCAATACACATTGTTATAGGTAAGAACAAAAGCACAATGAGTAGTGCACCCAATCAAAATGGCATAGGATAGAGAAATGTTTAGGAAGATGCACCACCAATTAGATTAAAAGGCATAAATAAGTGTGTCATGGTAGTGTCTTGTGCACACTACCATAAACACAAATTACACGATCCATATATCTCATTTACGGGTCCATTTTGGTACTTATATTTATCGCACATATACATTTAATTTATATTTAAACATCGTTTTATGTTTAAATGCTTCCTGATTAATTTCGTCTAAAACACTCCTTAAATATACATGTACAGCTACACATATATTTTACGTATCAATACTAATCATATTAGTCAATTAGTACTATTTAACAAATAACCATTTAATCATTAATTTCCGTCTCAATTAATTAATTATTCAATTATCGCATAATTAAATAACAATTTCCGTGCCTCGAGTTCACAACTCGATATCTCTCTAAGTAAAATTAATCAACTAACTCTTAGTCAATTTATAAAGGGACTAACTAATCTGTATCTCATATAATTAATTAGCTTTCGTATTGGGGCTCGTTCCTTTAGGTGTGACCGAAAGGGATCAGCTAAACATCGTCGTCTCTCGACAGTAACGTCAAACCATAGTTGGCCAACCGTTACCGATACGTTGATCAGCTGACTAGTATTGCCAATGAATATCCCATGCATATTCCTTAATGAGATTTAATATGGTCACGCACTATTGTGGAGGACAACTACTCTAACAATCTCCCAATTGTCTGAGACAAGTTGTGCGATGATTATAACACACAAGTGTGGATAACACCTTATCCCACCAATATACTGCTTGTACTATACAAGGGTGTGTTACCGATTCTCTTGTCCGTTTTAATAACAATCTTCTACTCAATGCAAGGTGTCTTTCAGGTCGCACTTGCACATGAACATATCGTGAGTGGTTTTCTCGATCGGGAGTGTGATTGCAAGACCGGAAAAATCTACCATAGATTACTTCCGAGCGTGGCCACGCATTTCCTAGTCACAACTCCTCGAGTGGCCTAGAGATGTATAAACCCAGTGTGGGTAGATAATTCATGTTTGCCCTATCTATCCTTTTGCATAATACATATCACCATGACCCAGTAGATGCCCTTTGGCCTCCTTTCACGGCACGACCTAGGACAAAGACCAAAGTCACCCTGAAACTGCACTGGCTGAGATAATAGTCTTCAGTTTGAAGAATCGACTCATAGGAATATCATAGAAGTCCCTGCCACGACCAGGCGTCTGCAATATATCTAAGGGACTCTATATATGTCAGTGCCTGGCAAAGTGTCCCATAGTCTGCCTATGTAAACGACTAGTCATCCCTATGACCTAATGGTTCATCCTATTCACTTGAATTGGGGTTCAACATTGTCTCCACAACCAATTAGGATAAACAAGGTATTAAATTTTTTAGTCAAAACTGAATAATTGAGTTCTTAAAGAGACTCAAACAATGAATGCGATCATCACTTATGTAAATATTAATACTCTATCCAATATTTACATAACGATCTTCAACAATTAAGGTATACTACTCAATCGCATTGAGATGACATAACCATCATGTCTACCTTATGCCAATTGCTTTGGTTAGAGGATTAGTAACAGTTGCATCACTCTAATTTCCATTCCTATTTTCCTTTATTCTATGTATCATTTCATTACATAGAACCTTTCTGAGTACATATCTAAACAAGTTTTAGACTCTGGCTCTAAAGCCAGTCAAACACTCCCAATGTTATCACAGTCTCTCGGGAGACGATATTCGGCTAAAAGAACTACTCTAGTTCCATTAAACTTTAGATATCTATTGTCTCTTTTAAAACATTGGATGTTGTAATGTACTTAGCTTTCGTTCATGATTTGTACGTATAACACTTATACATACACATCCTTCATATGATATCTTTTAAGTATGACTCCTTGTACATATATATATAACTACTAATACATATTTTTCATTATGCACATAACACTTTTACATGCTAACCATTCCTCAACTAGGCCCATAACATCTTATAAGCATAAGAATGTTATCGTGTAACCCTTTTACACGAAATTCATAAATTCCTCCAAACTACAAGAGTAAATCCTCAGTGCTTCTCAAGTACTCAAGGATGCTCTTGAAAATCATCTAGTGACACTCACTAGGAAATAATTGGTAATGACTTCTCATATCTTCAATATGATAAGTCCCGACGAGAGCAGCTTTTAGCATATTTAATAGATCCTGCAGCGGAAGCAAAAGATATCATATTTTGTGTTCAACAACTTGAACGAGCCAAGAATCTTATCACATAAGTCTTTTGACTAAAATGCTAATATCCATGGAGATCTATCTCATTAGATCCGGATATTTAGGATGCGCCATGCTACTCTCAAGTATTCACCCGAGAATATTTCTAGTCACTAATATGTCAAACACATATTTAGACTAAGAAACTCACCTTAGCTCCCACTAAACTCCATGTATCATCATGGTACCTTGACAACTCGAGTAATACCATTCTGATTAACGACATAATTGAAACCAAGGTTCCAATTCCTTGACGTATATAAGATCACAAAAGGGATCTTTCAAGCATGCTAAGTTTCTTAGCATTGATAAGATCAACAAAGCTTCTCCCTTCATGAGTTTCATTTAAGGAGAAAGTTTCATTTATCCGTTTGCCGAATCTCATCCTTATGAGAGGCTATATTGTTAAGAACATACGAATTGATAAAGGCATTTGGGTTGTCACAAACTCTATGTAACCAACTCAAAATTGAAACATCTTATGTAACCTTTATGACAAGATCAAGGTAACCTAATTAGTTGCAAAGTTTTCGCCCCAAATCAAGTCTCGAAAACATCTGTAGTTTCCTTTCTTATCACATCTTGTGCAAGAAGACCAATTTGAATTGCATGGTGTCACGCCATCACATAGAGTTCATACTATAGAAAAGCCTTTGAGGAGGGTTGAAGATTTGTCACTTTAAAAAAGTAACACAATATTATCGCAAAAGTTTCTCCTTATAACCACTGAGCCTCAATAAAGAACGTCTTCTTGCATTGTACTCAGTTTGTGGGTCAGTTTGTGGGTCTTTGACTTCCATAAGTTCAAAATTTCTCCCACTCTGTCTTTCAGAAAATAAAAATCTTTCTAGAAAGACAACATTACGAGCCATAAACTCTTTGTTCTCGTTTCGAAGGAATAAAACCATGTGGTTCAAGTTTTGATAACCCTCATAAGTACATAAATTGGCCCTGAACATAAAACATTTATGATCCCAAATGTATAAAAATGACAAGTTAGGGACCCTCCCTATCCATATCTCATATGGAGTCATTTAGGCTATTATAGTCGGGTTTTAAATTTTAGTGAGAAATTAGCTTACAAAACTGCGAAAACAGCAAACTATATCTCATAAAGTTCAGTTTATAATCTTGGCTACACCATACTATATGGTGGCCCTAGGAGAAGATATATGTGAACTGGTTCACAATCTTCTTAGTGATCATCAAGGTCATTACTTGATATTACCCATTTGACCTTCAAAGTCATTACTTTGAAATTTACGATCAACATTTTGATCTTGTCGTGCTTTTGGTATACTACTTCATTTTGAAAATATTCCACGTTTTAAAAATCACTTTTATGTCTTATTATATAGATATGAAGTTTTCATATGTACTTAACATTACGGTAAATGTAACGAAGTATATATAACCTACTCTTTGCCTTACACATCCGTATGTATATGGTCAATCACCTCACTATTTGTGTTTCTTTTCTGCAAAAGAAAACATAATTTATGCACACACACCATAAGATTCTCAATCAAATGGTTGTTCGATGTGCTTATTGTTTATATTAAATGAATTTATTTGAGGTTTGGTCAATTGGGCTCACCGGATTAGAGACTTTAAAATATACAAGATAGTATACTATTTAGTTTTCGTGAAGAATGTAAAATACCTCTAACTTGAGTGGTCTAAACCAACCACCAAGTTATCATAGTAGTAGGTACAACCTTTTATTTTAAATCACATGAGTGATGTCTTCTATGTATAAACATAGATGATTACATTCTTTTAAAACCAAATTTAGGTACATTTGTCCCTATCAAAATCGTTGCTACTCTAGCATCATTTCGATAGAAAAATGTCCTATGCTAGACGTCTTACGTTTTATCAATTCATGTAAACTTCTTTACAAAGAAATGACCTGTAGATATAGTGAAACTAGCTTATCCATTGAGTAGATGTCTCTTTCAACTTTGTTCTATCGTATACATCTAGAGTTGCTTCTTCTTAACTCCCACTCACTTTCACATTCCTCTTTTCTTCAACAAGCAAAAATGAATCTCATGAAGACCTCTGTTCATGTCATTCGTGATATTTTATACACTTAGTAAGAGTAAATTACTATAAAGTGAGTGCAACATGTGGCAAAATCTCAACTTCTTGTGAAATTGGACTACCTAACCGTTCAATTGTCATCATATGCCTAAACTCTTTAGCGCATAAACAATCGATTTGGCCTTTCTCGAAGCGAGCCATTTGACGGTATTATATTGGATTATTCTATGTGTTTTTGAAAACTCTTTTCGCAAACTTTTGAATTACTCTTGAGTAATTAAAACTAATATGTCATCTTCATGCCGGAGGTGTGACTTTCGAAATCAAGACACTCTTGATAAAATGTGACTCCCATTTAAACTCGTAATAAGAGTTTGCAACATGAAACCCCTTTTTAATATGTATGGACGTTAAGTTGTAAAATAATCGCAAAAATCGTTGTAAGCTTATGTAGGTGAATTGGTAAATCATATTTCCAATCATTAATACCAAATTCCTTCAAAGAAACCGCTCTCTATGAAAGAACGAAACGAATATAATAATAAATAGAGGATGAAAGAAGGATGAAATGCGCGATGTCATAGAAAATACATTTATGAATATGAACAAATAAAAATAGGAAAAATTAACATTCAATGTTATAAAAACTTGATAAACATTTTTAACAAGTCCATTTATATAATGACCTCTCACTAAATTATATAAATGATTCCAAGATCCGTCTTTAGACAAAAATAGGCATCGCTTGGGCGAAACATCCCATAATTATCTAAATTCGGTAAGTCAACGCTTGACTAATTCTACCATTAGAACTCTTGGTCGACGGATTTCAACAAATCCATCAACTAGCCCCAGAATACAAGACCGTCTTATACCCCGATGAGTTCAACCAACTTTGGTGCGTGATAACCCTTATCACCCTACTTACCCGAGGCAAAAAGAGAACACCCCGCTTGGGTGAGCGTGGCTCTAATGAACAAGGGATTCATAGGTGTTAATAATTGGTAAGACTAATCTCAATTTCAAATTAAAAGAATGTTAGAGATCTTGTTAATTAGTTATCATTCTCATTTAACTGAACTAACTAGGTGAATCTTCGACAACTTTAAATCAACAATAGAAAGATAAAAGCATGAAACCAAATAAAATGCATGTGTGGCGATTTCGGCATGATGAACTAGCATAAAATAAAATAAATAAACATGCAAAAATGGATAAATCCTAGTATAGCCACCTACCTAATCAAATTAACTAGATTATTACATATTCGGAAACCAACTCCTTGGTCAATAGCATCTTCACTGGATCATCATCCAAGCATGCACCGTCTTGCGGGATTTGGAAGCTCTTCCAAAATTGGTCCGTCTCGTGGAAAAACGCCGGAAATTAAAAATAAAAAATAATAAAAATAAAAAAAGAAACAAATGAATACATAGCAAAAACCTATTATACATTCGATCTAATTAAAAATAAAACTATTATTAATTACAAACCGGCGATACGAGATCACAATAAAAATTACAAAATGAATCGTTATTCCCATACATTTCTGGTTATGACGATAAAATAAACATGGCCATACTAGGTACAAAAATTGCATAAATAATTAAATAAATGACGTTCATTCATTCAACAATAAAAATATAAATAAAATGCCGTAACTTTCATGCCTAAATCGCCCCTTTAGCATAATCTTTTAAAAAAGCTCGGTTTTGCGGAATATATCGATTTTTACCCGTTAAAAATCAACAATCAACACTTAAATCTCATTTAAGCTCAAACTAATTGTCTAAAGTGATTTAGAACTCAAAATTAGTCTACACTAATTTCTTAATAAGAATTAGTTTGAATTGATATTATCCATGTGCTATTTAAATCGGTTTTTATCACGAACATGATAAACAATTTAAAAATAATTTTAACCATTACAAAATTTTGACATAAAAATTTGTACATTCTGGAAAACTTCCAGGAACCTCAAAAGGTCAAAAATTAAGTCCAAAATTTTGAATTAATTTTATGAACAAAGACATCCATATTTATCGTGTTTTATCGCATAAAATCCAACAAACATAAAAAAGTGTGAAAACTTTATATAAATTTCACTTTTATCATATAAAACATATTTTGGAATATACCAAAAAAATATCATGCCTAGAAAATTTCCGTTTATTTTTTTTGAATAAAATAATCGATTTTTAACCATTAAAAATCATAAAACATGCAAATCTTCATAACCTTTTACGAAATCTTACAAAACATTTGTAAATATTGCATGTGATATCATATAAAAAATTCAAGGTCATAATCAATGTTTAACTATTTTAGTTAACCTCTTAACCAAAATACGATATTTCCGACTCGGTTTTCCATAAAAATGATAAAAAATAGCATAATAATTCCACAACTCACCAAATTTGACCATAAACCATTTGAGATCAGAAGGTATACATGCAAAAATTTTCGGGCAAAAATCTTCATTTTAGCACCATTTTTGATTTTAAAATTATCTCATAATTAGATTAAAATGCTTAAAATTAATATGCATAATACAAGCCATGGCTGTGATACCACTTGAAAGACCATAACCCCAAATTAGACCTCTCTAATTAGGTTATCAAAATTTATTTTTATTAGAAATCTTTGGATCTATGCATTATGCATGTAATATATGAGCATTAAAAATATATATAAAAGAAGAGGAAAAACAATTTCCTTACATTGAGTATGGTAATATGGGCACAACTAAGATCACCATCTTAGTTGTTCTTGAGCTATTCAATATATGTCAAGATCCTCCATAAATCCAAGCTTCCAAAGAACAAAGCCTCCTCTCTAATTGCACCCAAGAACTTACCCAAAACATTACAAATATTAACTAGATATTATGTAATATTACCCTTGATTATTATGTAAATATTAACAAGCTCTTAGTAAATATTTAAGTTTTATTACTAACAATTAGTAATGAGGTTTTCCTATTTTTAGGATTTTAGAGAGATAAATACTCTTGAATTTTTCCACATGCAAAAGATTAAAAAATAAAAAATGCAATTGTATGGAAATGGGGAGTGTTAGACGGTTGGATAGAGGGAGGGTGGAGTGTTTTGTTTTCTTATTTTATTCCACCCAATACACATTGGTATAGGTAAGAACAAAAGCACAATGGGAAGTGCACCCAATTAAAATGGCATAGGATAGAGAAATGTTTAGGAAGATGCACCTCCAATTAGATTAAAAGGCATGCACAAGTGTGTCTTGGTAGTGTCTTGTGCACACTACCATAAACACAAATTACACAGTCCATATAACCCATTTACGGGTCGATCTTGGTTCTTATATTTGTCGCACAATTACGTGTAATTTATATTTAAACATCATTTTATGTTTAAATGCTTCCCGATTAATTTCGTCAAAAACACTCCTTAAATATACGTGTACAGCTACACATATATTTTACGTACCAATACTAATCACATTAGTCAATTAGTACTAATTTAACAATTAACCATTTAATCATTAATTACCGTCTCAATTAATTTATTATTCAATTGTCGCATAATTAAATAACAATTTCTGCGCCTCGAGTTCACAACTCGATATCTCTCTAAATTAAATTAATCGACGAACTCTTAGTCAATTTATCAAGGGAATAACTAAACTGTATGTCATACAATTAATTATCTTTAGTATTGGGGCTCGTTCCTTTAGGTGTGACCGAAAGGGATCAGCTAAACACCGCCGTCTCACAACAGTAACGTCAAACCCTAGTTGGCCAACCGTTACCGATATACGTTGATCAGCTGACTAGTATTGCCAATGAATATCCCATGCATATTTCTTAATGGGATTTAATATGGTCACGCACTATTGTGGAGGACAACTACTCCAACAATTATTGTGTATTATGCAGGTTTTTGGAAGCTACTGATCATTGGGAAGCGTGCCAAGAGGAGAACCCTCGATCGAGCACTTTATGTGCTCGATCGAGCAAATGGCCAAGCAAAAGTCTTCGATCGAGTGGTTCCAACTTCTCGATCGAGCAAGCCAATTTCAGGGGTTCTCGATCGAGTAGAAAAAGTACTCGATCGAGCAAATGGAGGAAGAAAGCTCTCGATCGAGCAGTTTCAAACCACTCGATCGAGCAGATCAAGCATTTAATAGACGAGGGATTAATTCTTCCCTTCACTTTATTTTCATTCGAATCTTTGTTGTTCCCCAATTTCACCCTGACACCCTTAAATCCCTCAACCAAAATTCCAATTTCTTTCGCAAATTTTACGAATCAAATTTCCCAAATATATTTCCAAGCATCAATTAAATCATTTTCCCCTATTTGCATCACCGATTTTCGACTAATTTGGGGCAATTTTCGAAATTTGGGTTTCGAAAAAATCGAATAATTTGCATTTTCATTGATTTTAATTGACTTTATTGTTGGGTAATCATCTGAGTAAGTTCCTTTCCCCTTTATTTATTGTTTAAATGCAATTTTACCTTAGTTTTTGTACAAATTAGGGTTTTCAAAAATTGATTTTGGGAAAATCGAATTGGTTGATTATATGTCAATTAGAACTTGCTCTTTATTGAAGCTATGGATAGCAGTAAAGAAACTGCAGTCGAAAAACCAATGTTGACGGTTTCTGCATCGATTTCGACACCTTCGCAGACAGTGGTCCCAACTGCCGCCACTGTCCCTGTTGCTGCCACCACGTCTACTACTGTTGCTACCACTACTACGTTGTCGACCCCTGCTGTGTTGACACCCGTCACTGCTGCGCCTGTTGTTACTGCCACAGTTACTACTGCAGCTGCTGGTTCACGTTCTGGGACTGGCATGGGTTTCCGTGCTGCTGCTTTACGGGCCGCTGCTAGGCACGTTGCTGACACTTCTACGGAAGCTCTACCGAGTTCCCGCAGGTACGATTTTTGTCCCCGTCCCACCGCACTCGCATTTTAAATTTGATGGAATGTGACATGACCTCGACCCATTTTCTGTGTCGACCTTTTCTAGAGAAATTACGAATTTTAGAGCCCGTTGTTGACCTGCTCAACGGGACAGGAATGTCGGGTTTGGCCACTTTAAAAGAGTTTACCTATTGGGAACTGACCTTAGAATTTTTCAGCTCAATTGCGTTTCATCCTGCGGCCTATGCGACTGACCATGGGAGCAAGTGCATCACCTTCCGTCTATTTAACACTACCTTTACTTGGACTTTAGCTGAGTTTGGGGAACGGTTAGGCTTAGTTAGTGACTGTTGCATTGAGCCTCCTAGGAAGCTCATGCCTTAGATATGGACTACACTTTCACACACTCCCTACGGTCAGCGACGTGGTGCCCATGTCCACTTACTCCCAGTCTGTTACTTTCTCAGTCTGCTAGGAGAAACCATTTTTTGTCGTTATGAGCCTAACAATGTTAATAATATTGCGCTGTCCATTTTAGCCGGGTACCTGAACATTGATAGCGGTACCCCGTTTATTTTTAACATTGCCTACTTGATAGCTCAGCATTTTAACACTGCCGGGTTAAAAGTATCGGGTCCGATAGCATGTGGTGGGTTAGTGAGTCGCATTGCCCGCCGCCTTTTCCCCGACATTTCTCGTGGTCTTCATTATTTAGATAAGGATAATGTCATCGACATTTCAGTCATGTTTTCTATGAACTAGCTTGCTGCTGACCATATGACATGAAAGATATGCATTTCCCCGTCCGTGACATTACCTTCACCCTCTCTACCCTGTCTTTCACCTTTGAATACTGTAACGGATAGACTACCACCACCACCGCCTCCACCTTCTTACCTCCTTGACTTCACTCCTATTGTTTCTAAGAAACGGAAGAGGACTTCCCCTGCTGTTAGGGAAGTCGGAGAGGGGTCTCGACCTGCACAGGCTGGGCTTACGCCCACGCCCATGCCCGCGTCCACGCCCACGCCTACACCTACACCCTCTACCCCTCAGCCAGCCTTACCGGCTAATTTTTTACCACCTCCTGTTTTTGAGGCGCCTGAGGTCATGGACCAAGGGCGTCGTGATGCTTTGTTGTTAGATAAGTGCAGGAGAGTTGCTCGGATGGGGGGGATCAGGCTTTAGCCTTATTCCCTCTATACGAGTATCACGTTCATCGAGGTCGTCCGGTTCCAGCTGGCTGGCCACACCCTTCTTTTTACCGGTACCCGGCGGAGGGGTACCCTCAGCCTGAGAGCGAGGAGGACATGGCCAAGAGGGAGGAGAGGTTTAGGGCTGAGCTTGCTGCTGAGGGTCATTCTAGGAGGAGAGGAGAGGAGGAGGAGGACCCCACTTTTCAGGTGGTTGACGAGGAGGGTACTGACGAGTAGCAGCTGGCTACTCACTTCCCCAGTTTGCTAACTGGTTTGGGAAAGTTGTATATTTTGTAAGTATTTTTCGTTCTTTTGCTTCCCCTTTCATTTTATTTGATTTATTTTTGCATTTGTGTTGTATTTTCCCTTTCCCCTATTATTCTGCTGGTGTATGCTGGAGAACAATGAGGGCATTGTCCGTTTTGGTTTGGGGGGGTAAGTGTCACACTAGGAGTCTGCATTTGCATTTGTTTTAGATTCACGTTTATCGCATTTCTGGTTTGCATTGTCATTTATTTTCAAACAAATTCAAAAAATAAGAAAATTCGAAAAAATCAAAAATATTCACGCTTGTTTTTGCATTTAGGTTGAGTCGAAACGGTGAATTTCAATGATGAAATTGCACTACATTTAGTCCCTTTACTTAAGCCTTGCATAAACTAATATCTTTTAGTATTGTCTTATTACATAATCTACGAGTTTATGTTTAAATTTAGCTGAACGAATAGACTTGACCTGAAATTTTGGCAACCTACTTACAATTTCTAAGTTTTTAGAGCCTTATAAACTGGTGTCATCTATGACCAGTTTCATTTAGGATTGTGAGTAGTTACTCCTTGCATAACATGTAACATTATTTTGCACAAGTATGATATTCAATTGCTTATTGCCTGCATACATTTGGGTTAGTGGTTGGTGTCACCTGCAAGGAGGTGCTTACATTCCTTTTTCTTCCATTTTACCCATTAAATCCACATTTAGCCAAATTTGCCTTTTTGGCCCTTAACTACATTCCAAACATAGCCTGCCTTGTCAAGCTAGTTTAGATTGTTTTTACGGTATATTGTTTATTGTGCCGAATTTGGTTTGTATTGTAAAGTCGGGAGTTGGTATTTTTGAGAAGGAGAATTGAAAAAAAAACGTGAAAAAGAATGAAAAAGAAGAAAAAGAAGAAAGAAAAAACCGAGAAAAAGAAAAGAAAGGAAAAAAGAATGAAGGAAAAAGTTTGAATGATGTCGGTTTTGCTCCTATGTTTTTATTCTATCTTATGAGGAGTTGTTATTATGCAGTTTAGTGAGTTTTTCTTTTTTATGCCAAATCAAGGGCATTGTACTTAATTTTGATGGATTAGAAACGGATACGGTTCATTTGGCGTTAATTAGGTAGCTAGCTTGGCTATTAACCTCTTACTCCCAAAAATGGTTTGCTTCCTCTTACCCATTACCTCACTTTTCCATACTATTTGTAAGCACTGGGCTGTGACAAGACCTTGTTTGGTTGGAATGTATGTGTACGGTAGCTAGAATTGTCTATCATACTATATTGCATGCATGTTTATGTGGGTCGTAGTTAGGTGAGCGATTTCTTATTCTTTCTCTCCTACATATAGTTGCTTACCCTTTGCTTCATGAGAGAAGAGAGACCCGTGAGAGTCCATTTTTAATGGTCTTGCAAGGTCGACGGTTCAACTTTGTTATAAACATCTTATAACTCGTTTGCATCTGACATTGTTGCTATAAGTATTAGTTTGCTTGCATTAAATTAGTTTTAGTAGACGATTTGTAGCTAGCTCTGAGTTTTATTCCGTTCCATTAGTTAGTTGCATATAGTTTGCTTGGGGACAAGCAAAGGTTTGGTTTGGGGAGATTTGATGCGTGCATTTTATATAGCCTTTTTAAGTCTTATTTGCACGCATTTATTTGCAATTTCCGTAGTCTACTTTGGTTCGTTTGGCTTTAATTGCAGCAATGGACCCGGAAGAAGCAGAATTGAGCATTTTACTGTCCCTATAGCTTGAATTTAAAAGATGGAAGAATTGGAGCGAGAATACTACTGTCTCGGGATACGTGAAGTCGCCTTAGAAGCTAAGATCATATGTCATATGGCTGATTCAGTGGCAATTGACTTGATCGAGAGGTTTTGCTGGCTAATGTTCCTCGATCGAGACCTTTGTGATGAGGAGAAGTCCTCAATCAAGTAGTCTTTGTACTCGATCGAGAGGTTTTGGCTGGAAGATGGTCGATCGAGGAGTTTCAAAGTGCTTGATCGAGCAGTTTGTTATCTGACGCGGGATTTTTCTTGCGTGAACTTGTTTATTTAATATCTTAAGTTACGTATAAGGTGAATAAAATATCGTTCTTATAAATAGGAGAGAGTCAATTAGGTTTAATCATATTTTTATCATCTTAAATCATTCATTAGTTTCTGAACATTCTTAATCATTCAATTTTCTGTCTTTAGTTTTGAGACTCTTGTCAACGTTGCTTTGCTTTCATTTTTCGGATCTCGAATTGTGTAATCTCTTTAATTTCTTCTATTCAATTTAATTTCATTTGCAATTCTTAATTTCTTGTTCTTTAATTGATGTTAGTAATTAGTTTTATTGTTAAGTTTATGTAATTTCTTCTTATTCATATTAATACCATGTTTATTATCGTTTTATCAATCGTTATTTTTTTATTTATCGTTATGAGTATCTAAATTGCATAATGCTAGGATTAGGGGAGCCATGATAGTAAAACAATGATGCTTTAATTAGTTTAGGAGGTTTTTGTTGTGAGAATTGTTTTATAGCAATATAACAATAATTATTAAGTTGAGTGCACGCAACTGAATAAATTAAATTGGTTAAACTCAGACCTAGATCGGAAGATTGGAATGAACAGGCCTGTTATGAACAATAGACTACCCTAATCAGAGCGGAAGCTATTTAGGAAGAATCTAGGGCGAATAGCGGATCAGAAGGACCTTTTCACTATCCTTCTCACATCAGACCGACTGACCTTACCTTTAGCTGATTTGTGTAATATCATAGTGAACCGACATCCTGGCAACTTTCTCCTTATTTGATCACATCTTATTTCATTCTTGCTATTTTTGATTGCTGTTTCTTTTGTTGTTTTAAATTAAGTTCCTTAGTTTAGTCAAAACAAACAAATCAAAACCCCACATTTTGCGACCGTAAGACAGACTAGATAACAAGTAGATAGTTAGAGCCGGTTGGTTTATTTTTTATAGGGTTGCGACAACCGTGTTATTTGGCTTGCCAGACGGTCAAAGAGGTGAAGCGAAGACCGCAAGGTAAGATTCAGTCTCTAGAGGTACCTGAGTGGAAGTGGGAATCTATCTCCATGGATTTCATTGTGGGATTACCAAGGACTCATCAAGGTAATAACATGATTTGCGTAATTATTAATCGATTGACCAAGTCAGCTCATTTTATTCCCATGAAAGATACCTTGAGTAAGGTGCAGTTGGCGAATGGCTATCAGAAGAATGTAGTAAGGTTACATGGGGTGCCAAAGGACATTGTGTCGGATCAGGACGCGAGATTTATTTCTCGGTTTTGGCAAGAGTTGCAGGAATTCACGGGGACTACATTGAAGATGAGTACTGCATTTTATCCTCCGACAGATGGACAGGAGGAGAGAACTATAAAGACTTTGGAGGACATGTTAAGGGCTTGTATCATGGAATTTGGTGGTAGCTGGGAAGATAGATTGGATATGATTGAGTTTTCTTACAACAACTGCTACCATACGAGTATTGGGTGGCTCCGTTTTGAGGCGTTGTATGGAAGGAGGTGTAGGAGTCCGATTTGCGGTGATGATTGCATAGAGGCAGTGGTTTTAAGACCATAGATGGTACTAGATATGGTTGAACAAGTAAAGTTGATTTGACAAAAGATGAAGGCGGCTAAGGATCGACAAAAGAGTTATGCGGATTTGCATCGTCGGGACATTGAGTTCCAAGTTGGGGATAAGGTTCTTTTGAAAGTGTCACCTATGTGTGGGGTGATGCGATTTGGTAATAAAGGGAAGCTAATTCGGAAGTTCATTGGCCCTTATGAGATTCTAGATCGTGTGGGAGAGGTTGCTTATCGGTTAGCTTTGCCACAAGCTTTGGACCGAGTCCACAATGTGTTTCATGTGTCTTAACTCCGGAAGTACCTGAGTGACTCTTCTCATGTGCTAGAGGTTGAGAACATTGAGTTGGAAGAATCCTTGTATTATATTGAAGTGCCAAAAGCGATTCTAGATCGCAAGGTTCGCAAGAATAGAACTCGGGAGACTGTGTTGCTAAAAGTGCTGTGGTCCAATCACAACGTTGAGGATGCATCTTGGGAGGCGGAAAAAGCTATGAAGGAGCGCTTTCCGTCTCTTTTTTATCAGGTATGTGTGGTTACGAGGACGTAACCATGTTTCTTTAAGGGGGGTAGGAGATGATCGCATAAGCTTTTGGTGCGATTTTTGGTCAGTTTTGGTCAAGTTTTGTATATTTTTTTGGGTTGTTAAGTTGTGTTTTAAGTTTTTTTTTGAGTTATAGTTGTGTCGTCGCGTTAGAGTTGAGTATAGTGAGTTTGTTTTTCAGTATGGGTTTGAACTTCGGGGACGAAGTTTATTTTTAAGGAGGGAAGACTGTAATACCTCAGATATTTGAGCTATTGGGTACTCTATCGAGTAGGACTTACTCTGTTGAGTAAGTCCGTGACTCATTCTGGAGTGCGTTCTGCTTTGTAGTTACTCGATCAAGTAGGGGCAACTCGATCGAGTAGGCGGTACTCGATCGAGTACGTTAGTCACTCGATGGAGTAAGTCGTGTTTTATGGTTTTTCGGCCGGGTTTGATAGTAAAACAAGAGGAGGTATTTAAAGTTCTATCGACAGTTCCTTTTACTTTTAGTTTTACTTTCTAAACCTTTTACAAAAGAAAAACAAAGCGACATTTAATCCTCTTCTCTCTTTGCTATCAAATCAAGGCTAGGGTTGTCGGATTTCTGAGATCGTCATACCTTCGTAATCGTTATCGTGTGGTTAAGATTTCTATATTGTTTTTATGTCAAATAGTTAAAGTTGGTTAAACCCTAATTGGGTGATTTGGGGTTTTTTTGGAGTAATTATGAGGTAGATTTGTAATTATGTGATTATTGTTTATAGAAGGTGATTTTGTAGAGGAAGCTTTTCGATCTGTTGCATTTGATTGATTGTTGGTGATTCCCTCTCAGGTAGGGTTTCCCTACTCAATTGACTGCATAAATAAGCATAATATGGCATGAATGTTTGATTGGCATGATTACTGTTATCGCTAATTAAAATTGACATGTTTATATTGATATTGTGGTTTTGGTTGTAATTGTCTGTGGTTCGTGAGTGTAATACCCGCCCTTTTAGAGACCCGTTGACCAGCTTTGACCGACCTTGGGAGCGGTAATAGTCCTTAGAAGTGCGTACCAAAGTTATCCTGTGTTTTGAGTTGTGGGTGGTACTCGATACAGTAGAGGCTAATCGACCGAGTAACTTGGATACTCGATCGAGTAGGGGCCAGTCGATCGAGCAGGTGGGCCACTCGATCGAGTAGCGTCTTTTCAGCGAGGGTTTATAATCGTGTTTTGTTAAAACCTCAAATCATTTCCCCCTCATTTCTTCAGATCTTTAGGTCTCCTCCTTCCCTTCCCTTCACCATATACCTTCCATGGGAGCCTTTGAAGGTCCTTGTGCCTTAGGAGTGCATAGCTTGAGTCGGGTAGCGGTCCATTGCCAGGTTTCCTCATGTAGGTATGTCGTTATCATCATCTGTATCTTTGTCTTTGCAGTTAGGGTTAGTTTAGCGGTGATAGTTGTTTGTATTGTGTATATAAGTGTTGCTTGGTTGCTGGGTATTGCGTGTATGGGCATGGAATCGTTGCAGTCTCTTAAAGGTAGGTTCGCCTACTCAGTTTCTGTGGATGGTCTAGTGTGTCGGTTGTTGCGTCGTGGTTGTTGTGTTGTTGTTGTGTTTGTGTGGCAGAGTATATGCGGTTGTCGGTTAGTGTGTACAGTTTGTTGGTTGTTGTTGTATTGCAGCTGTCTTGATTGATTGTCTTTGGTTCTCGAGGTGCGTCCTCGGCTGAGTGGAGTCACTTGTGGGAGTGGCTTCACGCCTTAGTTTTGCCCTCCGTGGAACCCGCCACGGGAGGGGATGTGCACATTAATGGGACAGGGTTTTCGCTCGGTATGATGAGCGGGGCTTAGGTGGGAACGACTGCGGTCCCCCACTGGCAGGACTTGACTAGTGGACAGTCGGTGACGGAGATTGATTGGAGTGGGTATGATTGTGTGTTACTGGTTGTGTTTTGTTTTGTGTTGACGGTTGATGTTGGTTAATGTTGTATCTTATCTCAGTACTGACCTTGCGTGGTTGTCTTGTTTGTTTATGTGTCTGCCGTGATCCCTTATGGTGAGAAGTCAGTCTTAGCAGGTCTTGATGTGGTTGATAGCGGGAGTCCTGACAGGGATGAGTTGTCATGAGTTCTCATAGAGACAGTGCGTAGCTGACGAGTTGTATCTTTATTTTGTTAGTTGGTTGTAACACTTGTAAATTTAACTATAACTGTTCTTTTATCGACTTTTGATGATTACTTACCTCGGGCGACCGAGATGGTAACGCCCTTATATGCTAAGGAAGGTCTAGTTAAGGCTCCTCGGTATATGGGGGTGTTACAAAGTGGTATCAGAGCGACGATTTTGGAACCTGTAACAAATGAACCCAATGAACGTAGCGAGTCTAATAAAATGAACCTGGTGTATGTATAATGGGAGCCCCAGCTAATGCTAGATTTTGGGTGAGTAGTCGCCCTCACTTCAAAATCTTAGCCCCATTGTGCTTAAGCCAGTCACTGGGTATGGGAATGTGGAGTCAATAAGTACGTACTTAACGTGTGTGATTGTTACGTTGGAACTATCTGTGGTTGAGTCTTTGTTGAAGTTAATGTGGGAACAGTAGTTGCGTCAGATTCATGAATGGCGAAGTTTCGGCAGTGTCAGTGTGTGTATGTGGTGATCATGAGGAACGTGGAAGGTTTTATGTGATAAAAGTGCGTGAAAAGTGTAGAAGCGTATGTTGTAGTATGAAATGTGGTCATTTTGGTGTTTATTTCAGGTTGTTAATGATGGTGATCCTATACGAGTTTATAAGTCTTACCGTAGCTATAATAATGATAGCTAAAGAAGTGTTGAGATATAGTATGAGAAACATCAAGATAGTAGTGGGTATATGCAATGTTTAATGGTTGAAAGTTTCCGATGTGTGGTGATTAATTTGTGTAGAACAATTTGTTAATGTTGAAGCTTGAACATGATAATAATGCACTTGGATGACGTATGGAAAATTTGTCGTTAATTATGTGTTTTGATTAACGTAAGTATAAGTTTGCTAGCAATGTGGTAAGACAAGTTTAGACATGATACAATGACATAATTACATATACGGATGACTCGGTAGTAGGTAAACCATGTTGTGTGAAGTTTGTTGTAGCGTAACGCGATATGAATCTTATCTGATGAGACCGTGTGATATATTTGAGTAGTAATGATAATATATGAGTGAGTACGATAACCAGTGACGATTTCCGAACTTGGTTTGGAATCGACATGTAATATTATTTTGCAGGAATCTTCAGTTAATTTTGTAATTCTGACCGTGTACTCAACCGTACTTGACCGAGTGCGAGTGCTTACTAGACCGAGTAGACCTCACTCGATCTAGTTAGCAAGCTATGACGTCGAGATGTAGGAATTTTCTGCGGATACTCGACGAAATAGCACCTACTCGATCGAGTAGAGGGCACTCGATCGAGTATCCTAGGTACTCGATCGAGTAGGCTACAGTACAGTGGCTTTTACGGGTTTCATAAAACCCTTGTTTTTCCTCATTCTTCTTATTCTTTCCTCTTCTTTTGAAACCCTAACCTCCTAAACCTCTCAAAACTCTTATAATTTGTGTTTCTGGTGATTAATTCGAGTAGTTTTCTTTGCTTTGATTCATTCTTTCACTTCCTATTTGATAAAGGTATGAATTTCTTTCCTAATTTCATGTTTTCATCACTTAGAATCTATTAGAATGATAGAATAATCTGAAATTTAAATTTATATGGACGAAAAGTTACTTGTAATTGTTGTAATATGATCCACATGCTTCCCTTCCATGATTATTGATGTTTTTGGTGCTAAAAATAGAATAAAAATTGCAAATTTGGGGACGAATTTTTCTAGGGTTTGTGAAATCAAATTGATTTTTGGGTGTTCTCTACATGTTGGATGATAAAATTGAGCAGTATATGTTGCATATATCATGTTGGAAGTTAGATTTTGTGATTTTCACCTTAAAATTTGCCTTAAAACTCCGTCTTAAAAGTGCCCCAAATTGAAATTCGTTTTCTATAATTGAGATTTTGTGTTGAATATGAATTAATGTGTAAGAGCTAAACCTTTGATATGGTAGTAGTGATGATTAATTCTTGTCAAATATGCCAAATTGTTATAGCTGTAGAGACCGTCTGACTATTTGACTTGACCAGCTTGCTCATAATGTTGCATGTCGGTGATGGTGTGTACTTTGTTGCCTTTCTATGAGCATATATGAATGTTTCACCTGTTTCCAAGTATATATGTAGTAGTATTTGAGTCATGTCTTGATAGTTGAAGTAGTCGAGTAAATCATGTTATCCATGCTAAAATTTTCACAGCTATAGAGATCGTCTGAAATGCTATGAACTAAATTTATATATATAATTTGGGGATTGGTTGGTGAAATTGTGTACATAGATGATTATTCAATGTTCAATTTGTGTAAATTACATTTTTTAAGTGCCTATGCAAGTATGTGTAAATTGTACGCTGAAACAGATGCCGAGACTAAACCTGGGGACCCGTCAAAGTAAGAGGGGGAGGGCTTCCCAGCCTGAAATTGGGGAGGGTAGCGGACCGGTCGTACCGTCTGTACTCGAGTATCCTTCGGTAGTCTTTGTGGACTTCAAATAGAGGGAGAGGTTTGTAGCGTTGCAGAAACGCAATATGAGACCCACCCGTTGTGTGTACACCACACTTCTTGATGACCTGGGGATTGAGACGAATGTCCGTCATATCTTTGAGACCTTGGGGTTCACGGGGTTGTATCGTTTGAGAAAGCATATCTATCCTTTTATAACTTTGGAATTCATGAGCTCATTTAAATACGAGCCAGCTCAACAGTCTGTTGAGTTCCGTCTTATGAACATGAGTTTTGTGTTGACCATGGACCTCTTTGCTTCTGACCTTGGCTTGGCTAAGCCTCCCAAGGATTCCATCAACGAGATTCCATCTGAGTGCGGGGTTTGCCGCCTTATGCCTTGTTTGTCGGGGCAATCAGCTCCCACCGCCAGAAACATGTTGATTAACGATGTTCAACATGTCACTTTGAGGGTCTTCCTTCGTTCTATATCGAATCTTGTTTATGAGAGGCCGGATATGAGTAAGCTGAAAAATCACGAGTTGTTGCTTTTGATGTCTTATCTTAACCCGGAGCGGACTGAGAGGGTGGTCTTCAATGCTCCTGCCATGGTCTGTGCTAGCCTTGCTTTAATGGCTACTTCTACCACTCGGTACTTGAGTTATGGTGCTCTTGCCACCCGGTTAGCTGAAAAGCTAGCCTCCTTTGAGGCTTCTTCTGAGTACGCTCCCCTAGCCACAACGGTGCCTACCATGGACAGAAACTACTACCTCGACCTGAAATGGTTGAGAACCTCGGAGGATGGTAGCCTAGCATAGAGGGTGTGGGGTATGAACTGGATGAGGATACCGTCTCCTGAGCACCTTCCACCGACTAAGCCTTTGGATGCGGTTGATTCTGATGAGGAGGATGAGGATGCACCTCGACAGATACAGACATACCTCATTGATGACACGATCCTTCGGGTGATGCCTGAGCCGAAGAAGGGGGAGAACGTGAGAACGGCGGAGGATAGGCCCAGGATGGGGAGATGACCTCGTCGCGTGAGGGAGAGGACAACTGAGACTAGACCACAGTCAGCAGCACCACAACAGCACCCTTTTCCTTGTTACCCCTACCTCGATACCCCAGAGACGCGAGCTACTTGGCAGAGAGAGTGTCATCTACTTTGACACTCCGGAACATGCAAGAGATGGCGTATGCTCAGGGTATTGAGACCGAGGGACCACATCTAGTGTGGTGGAGCGGAGTTGGGGACTACAGTGGGGTTTTCCACTCTTACGAGGTGGACCAGACAGCATGGGGGACACCTCTGTCCTTTGCTTTTGGTGGCTTGACCCCATGGTATGCGAGTCCAGGCGCTGGAGTACGGGTTGATGCCGGTCTTGGGTCATTAAGAGCAGGGACCTCGGGAGGGGATGGTGGTGGAGATGAGATGATGGACGAGCAGCAACAGTAGCAGTGATACTCCGTTCTTTCTCTTTGTTTATGGTTGATTGTGTTGGATGGTAGTAGGTGTTTTAGTTGGTACTTTTTACATTTGGTTTGTATGGATGGCCATAAGGCCGTATTTGCTTGGTTTAAACTTGTTGCAGGATGTTGAGGAGTCGGGTTGTCATCCCGACTCGCGTTTAAGTGACATCTTACATATATATATATATATATTGTGTTATGACGGAAAAACTTCGAGGGTTTTGACCTGTGGCTACTCGACAGGGTGTCCCTCCCTCGGTCGAGTAACTGCAGATGTGACGAGGAGGGACTATTCCGATCTTAGGCTACTCGATCGAGTAGCCAAGACACTCGATCGAGTAGCGGACACTCGATCGAGTAGCACTGTTACAAGAACTTTTCGTTAATTAAAATTGTTTTAACGGTCATATCATTACAAGTTTTGAGATTTAATATGGTTGTTTATGATTAGTAACCTGTTTGAACCGTTAATTTCATATGTTGGGAGTCGTGTTTGTGTTTTGGATGCGTATTCGTAACGAACAGTGCAAGTAGTAGTTGGTTCTTATTGCATTCATTTTACATCCGTAATGTCTACTAATTATATTTCACCGGAGTTGTGTCTTTCCATATACATATACAAATGATATTTTCATGCATCCGTGACTATGGCTAGTTATTCGAATAAAGTTGCGTATGCTTTTATGTGTTAATGGTTGTATGAGTAATGAGTAATGTCAATAACGAATCATATGGGTTGGGTACATGTCAAGAGGTAGGTTTCAAGTAATATGTGTAGTAATTCGTTGGTGAAATTCGGGGACGAAGTTCCTTTTTAGAGGGGAAGAGTAATGTCGCAAAATAAAAAGGCCAATATTGTAATCTTTTGTTGTTCGTTTATGATGTTTTCTATTATTGCAGTTACATTTCTTGTACGAAACTATAATTGTCTCACGTGTTCGTTGAGTAATTTGTTTGTTGAAGTTAAAGTTGAATAGTGTGTTACGAAGAGACGGTCATAGAAAGATAGTTATGATGTCATGTGTTGGGAATAGAATCGTATCGTGGGATAACATAGTTGTATTAATGTGACATGTTTCATGTTAATGGTTGTTTAATGTGACATGTTTCGTGTTAATGGTTGTTATTAGTGAACGTGTAATCTCGTAGGGCGTGGCTAAGAGTTGTGAGCAACAGTGTAGTCGTTGGTTGTATTGGTCCATGTTGTGAGGTTAGTATTTCATGTAGTAGGTTGTGGAGGTCGATCTATATGGAGCGTTAGACAGTTGATGATGATGATATGGAGGATAGTATTTCCGAGGAGTAGTGATCTATGTCGGAAGAGTAATTATGTCATTTTGTTTCCGTACGTTGTGCTTTGGGATAGGTGAGTTGAACTTCGGGGACGAAGTTCTTTTTAAGGGGGGAACACTGTAATACCCGCCCTTTTAGAGACCCGTTGACCAGCTTTGACCGACCTTGAGAGCGGTAATAGTCCTTAGAAGTGCGTACCAAAGTTATCGTGTGTTTTGAGTTGTGGGTGGTACTCGATAGAGTAGAGGCTACTCGATCGAGTAGCTTGGATACTCGATCGAGTAAGGACCACTCGATCGAGTAGGTGGGCCACTCGATCGAGTAGCGTCTTTTTCAGCGAAGGTTTATAATCGTGTTTTGTTAAAACCGCAAATCATCTCCGCCTCATTTCTTCAGATCTTTAGGTCGCCAACTTCCCTTCCCTTCACCATATACCTTCCATGGGAGCCTTTGAAGGTCCTTGTGCCTTAGGAGTGCATAGCTTGAGTCGGGTAGCAGTCCTTTGCCAGGTTTCCTCATGTAGGTATGTCCTCATCATCCTCCGTATCTTTGTGTTTGCAGTTAGGGTTAGTTTAGTGGTGATAGATGTTTGAATTGTGTATATAGGTGTTGATTGGTTGCTGGGTATTGTGTTTATGGGCATGGAATCGTTGCAGTCGCTTAAAGGTAGGTTCGCCTACTCAGTTTTTGTGGATGGTCTAGTGTGTCGGTTGTTGGGTCGTGGTTGTTGTTTTTGTGTGGCAGAGTATATGCCGTAGTCGGTTGGTGTGTACAGTTTGTTGTTATATTGCAGCTGTCTTGATTGATTGTCTTTGGTTCTCGAGGTGCGTCCTCGGGTGAGTGGAGTCACTTGTGGGAGTGGCTTCACGCCCTAGTTTTGCCCTCCGTGGAACCCGCCACGGGAGGGGATGTGCACATTAATGGGACAGGGTTTTCGCTCGGTATGATGAGCGGGGCTTAGGTGGGAACGGCAGCGGTCCCCCACTGGCAGGACTGGTCTAGTGGGCAGTCGGTGACGGAGATTGATTGGAGTGGGTATGATTGTGTGTGACTGGTTGTGTTTTGTTTTGTGTTGACGGTTGATGTTGGTTAATGTTGTATCTTATCTCAGTACTGACCCTGTGTGGTTGTCTTGTTTGTTTATGTGTCTGACGAGTTGTATCTTTATTTTGTTAGTTGGTTGTAACACTTGTAAATTTAACTATAACTGTTCTTTTATCGACTTTTGATGATTACTTACCTCGGGCAACCGAGATGGTAACGCCCTTATATGCTAAGGAAGGTCTAGTTAAGGCTCCTCGGTATATAGGGGTGTTACAATGAGGTGCGCCCTCGGCTGAGTGGAGTCACTTGCGGGAATGGCTTCATGCCCTTGATTCGCCCCTTGTGGTTCCCGTCACAAGGGGGATGTGCACATTAATGGACATGGGTTATTCGCTCTATGGTGTTGAGCGGGGCTTAGGTGGTACGGCAGCGGTCCCCACTGGCAGAGTGGAATACCTTATGCGATGGGTATTCTGGCAAGGCTACACACTTTAGTGTGTAGTCAGGTGATTGGTGAGGAGATGGACTTGGAGGAATGTGTTTGTCTAATTGGATGTTGTTGTTTACTTATCCTGTTTATTCAGTAAGTGACCCCGTTTTGATAAAAATAATAATAATAATAATAATAATATTTATTTCACGACGGTTGCTACTGCCTCAGAGTCTGTTTTTTCTTTGACACCTCGCCAGATCGCTCTATGGCAGTCTCAGCAGGGTTCTCACTCCTCTGATTGGTTGCGTGCGGTTCCTATCTCGGGGTTGGGGCGGACTATGAACGGGAGGACTTACCGTAGTGTGTCTTTGGGTATCGCCTGGGTGTTCCGTTATTCTCGGTATCTAGGCCCCGTCCCGCTTGCTCTCGGGTTTTTGCTTTGGGGATGTTTTTGGGGACCACGCTGTTTCTTGTCTTTGACAGATGGTACTTGTGGGCGTTAAACATCGGCATAACCTTGTCCGGACACTCTCTTCGACATCTGCTATAGATCCGTATATCTCTGCGGGAAGGAGGTTGATATCGGTTTGGTTGATGGGCATGGTGGCTCTCTTCGTCCTGCGGATTTATTGCTTTATTCTTGGGACGGGGGCGTGATGTGTGCGTCGACCGACAGGGTTCTTCACCTTTGACTCGGGCCGGGTTGGCGATTTTGTGCCGTCTTAGGGGTTGTCGCCGATCTTTGCTCAAATAAAGTGTGCTAAGTATGGGGATTTGTGCGCGGTAGCGGGTTATGGTTTCCTACCTTTCTCTTTCTCTTCACTCGGGAGTTGAGTTCGGATCTTTGTTGCCTTGCTCGCGGATCCGGAAATTCTCGGTATCTCAGGATCTTTGGGGCTCGGGTAGCCGCTTACATTTTTACTAGACTTAGCTTTACTATTGCTAAGGGTGTGGGAGTCCAGATTGTCTCTCGGCTCCCCACCAATTTCATGTAAACCTTTTATTTTTATTATAATGAAAGTCATGCATTTTTTAATAATAATAATAATAATAATAATATTAATAATATTAATAATAATATTAATAATAATAATAATAATAATAATAATAATAATAATAATAATAATGACAATGACAATGACAATGACAATAACAATAACAATAACAATAACAATAACAATAACAATAACAATAACAATAACAATAACAATAACAATAACAATAACAATAACAATAACAATAACAATAACAATAACAATAACAATAACAATAACAATAACAATAACAATAACAATAACAATAACAATAACAATAACAATAACAATAATAATAATAATAATAATAATAATAATAATAATAATAATAATAATAATAATAATAATAATAATAATAATAATAATAATAATAATAATAATAATAATAATAATAATAATAATAATAAAGAACGATGAGAACGATTGTCAACCGTTCAATCTACTATGACAAATTCTAATCTAACGGCCTATGTCACGCGCTTCTCTCTTTCTTTTACCGCCTTTCTCTATTTTTTACGATTTCAATACTTTCTTTTCGTGTCTCTATATGTTTCTTTAAAGTCTCGTAGTTACTGTTTGCACTTTCTCTCTCTAATTTCAGCATCAGGGTATACACATTCTTTAGCTTTAATTTTTCCGATTTCGTCTGAAATTTGTCCAGTTCATTTCAGTTTATTTTGATTTCCCCTAAATGTATGTATCTGTTGGATTATATCGAAATGTTTTCATTTACATTTTACTAGAATTTGTATCTGTTGTATTGTTCGTTGATTATATAACTTATTAAGCATTTTCATTTGTTTATTGTTTTAGTTTGGCCTAATTTGTGATTTATTTCTTATTTTTAGTTGAATTTATAGTAGTATCATGGTTTTTTTAATTTGTCCTAACTGTATCATATACTTTGACCTAATTTATCGATTAACTGCATTACGTCCTTCTTTGTCAATTTCATGCTGTTAATCACGTATGTAGCAGCACTTGATGTCTATTATTTTGGTCTACTTATAATGTACATTTAATTTGTTGAGTATGTACATTAAAACTGTATAGGCTGTTCATCCATCTCAAGCTGTATGTGTTTAGGTTGTACTAACTTCAATTTCTATATTAATGTCATTAGCTCTGTATTCTGTGTTAATGAACATTAACATTGTATTGAAGCTCATTTATCCTGAATCAAATGTGATTGCTGATTTCCCCAAGTATGTCCATACCTGATGCATCTGTACTTCTTTCAATACAAGCTTATTTCATTCACTTTAAATAGTTCTCATACTAGTCATATAGTGTCCTTATCTTGTGTTTGAAAATGATTCTTCTTAATATGCACTTGAAGCGCAAAGGGAATCCTCCAACTGTTACACGCCATACTTCTCTAGGGTTGAACAACCTTAGTCCTACTCCACAGCATCCTACTCCAAAGTTCCCTCATATTACCACTCGGATGTCACCTAAAACCTTTGTTGAAGTCCTTGAACACCTTGATTACAATCAATGGCGTGCTTTAGAAGATATTAACTTCTAGGGATTATTTTGGCTAAGGGTAACAAGGTTGCCTTTGCGCCTTGGTTATTGGTTAATTGAGAAATACAACCCATATTCTAATTTCATCATTCTACCTGATAAGCAGCGCCTTCGTGTGTCTGCTTCATGTATACATGATGTTGTCGGACTCCCGATTGGACCAAAATTATTGGAGTATGTGTCCTCAACAATGGTGCGATCACATGATTAACCATCATAATTAAATCTCATAATAAGAATACGTAAGGGATGATTCATTATATAGTCAACTGATCAACATTAATCACTAATAATTGGCTAACTAGAGTTTTACATTACTGTCGTTTGACGGTGGTGATCAGTTGATCCCTTAAGGTCACACCTATAGGACAATTCCCTTAATAGATAAGTTGATTAATTGTATGTCGATATAAGTTAATCAATTCCTTAAATTTGAACAATTCATTTGTGAGTGAGAATATTTGTATATTATTGTAAATTGATTAAATAAGATTTATTTTAGTGATTAAAATATTTCATTACTAAAATTCCTTATTGTTTGTGAAACAATTAAATTAACAATGATTAATTAAATATAATTGCAAAACGTTGTGAATTATAATTATATGACCAATTTTATCTATGTGATCAAGAATTACTAGCTAATTTGTCATATGTAATTAATTTATTGTGAAATGATATTTACTTGGATAAATATGCATTAAAAACAGATATGGGCACGGTGTGTGACACATGACCTAACAAATGACATTTGACAAAATCACAAACATAAAATGGATGTCCGTTTTATGTATGGAACGAAACAATGGAGGATTTTAGGTTAGTAGGTGTTTTATTTTAATTGTTAAAATAAAACATAATCATCACCTAGAAATATAGCCTTACATGCCTATATTTTTAGAGAAGAAAAAAAAGAAAAGGAGATGGCCATGCATTGGCCTTCCAAGCCCCCAAAAACCGGCTCCCCTTAGTACATAGAGAAGCTTGTTCTCTATTTTTTTCCGTATGCATTTTTGTCTATCATTCTTATTAATCTTCTCACTACATCCCTCTCTAAAATAGTTTTAGAATCTCTTAAAATTGTTCATCAAATTCTAATATTACAACATAATATTACTAGTGTAGTAATATAAATCTAATTAGAATTATTAAGGATATCTTATATATTAATCTAGTTAATTAGTATATAAGCTTTAAGGGTTTTGTCTTGGGTGCAGTTTTTAAGGAGTATCTCTACACTTGAGGTTGGAGGATCATCCATTATTGTTAAGCTCAAGAAAAAGTGAAAGTAGGAGACCTTAGTTGTGCCCAAAAATTCGAAGTATATACAATGTAAGAAATGTGATTTTCTCCTTATTTTTGTTCATTTAGTTATGCATGCAACTAGATCCACTAGTATATAAATTATGGGTAATTTATAAAATATTTAGATAAGTCTAATAGGGGTACATAAACTTAACAATTGGCATCAAGTGCTTTGGTGTTGCATGAATAATTGGTTTTGTTTTCCGAGTTAAATGTAACTTAATTAAAACTAGATATTTTGTGATTTATAAGGATAAAGCCACGGAAATTTTTGCATGTTATACATTCTGGTTCTAAAAAGTTTTTAGATCATATTGATGATATATGGATGATTATTGCTTATTTTAATGATTTTTAATGAAATAATTACATTTTATTGAGTAAAATGAACTTTTATTTACTAAAAATAGTTAAACTTCACTACTGACCGTGATTTTTTAGTATGACCTCACATGCATATTTTATATAATGTATGTAAAATTTCGTATTAATGTGATTAATATTGCATGACTTGTGATTTTTATGAGATAAAAATGGATTAAATGGAGGTAAAATGAATAAAACTAGTTAAACTTCGAAATAGGTCATGAAATTTTAATATGATTTTACATGCATATTTCACAAATTGTATGTAAAATTTTAGATAAATGTGATTTATTATGGATGATTTATAATTTTAATGGTTAAAATGATATAAATAGTGACTATTTTTAGAAAAAATAGCTAAAATGAATTTTATGGCATGAAATTTTATCTTAATGTTGTATATTTGATATGAACATCAGATATAAAGTTGCATGATTAATTTTGATTGATTTGGTATGTTTATTTATTTTTATATGATAAAATCGATAAAAGGGCAACTTTATTAGTAATAAAAATAAATTCAAAATTTTTGATTAAAATTTTGCCATTTCCAGGTTCTCGAAATTTTTTAAGAATGTTCAAAATTTCGATTTTGATTTTTCCATAATTGTTTTGTTTAATTTGGAATTAAATGGTAAAAGTTATGTTTTATACGATTTATTAATGAAATAAATTATAAATTTTTTGTGGGCAAATTTTATTGAGTTTTTGGAATCTTGATAATATTCCAGTATATAAAAAAAGTAATTTCGAATTTCTTTAAATTTTTATGACTTATTAGGAATTATTTCATAATTGTTATGATTAAGAGCAATAATACAAAACCAAGTTGAATTATTGTCAAATATTTAGTGATGACTAATTTTTGAGTCCTAAGAAAGTTAGGATAATTAACTTGGGCTTAAATTTGATTTAAGTATTGATTTGTGATTTTAATAAGTTATTATCACGCATTTCCATAAAACCGGATTATATACGATATAAGGTTTAAGTAGGGCGATTTGGCACATTAGCTTGCCATGATGATCACATATAATAATGTTGTATCTTTATAGATGAATGTCATATTTTATTTATGTAATTTTGAATTATGTAATTTATCTTAGTATGGCCTTAATTTTTAATTGGTATTACCCGTAATGTAAGGGATTACCGATTCGGTTGTAATTTAATGTGATCTCGTATCACTTTTATTTTTACTAGTTTTTCGTATTTCAAATGTATAATAGGAATAGCTATGTATTTTATTATTATTTTGTAATTCTGGAGTTTCCTAAAGACGGAGCCATTCGGAAAGGAGTTCCGGTCGAGACGGTGTTTTCCTTGGGAGGCGTGTCACATGAAGTTCAAGGGACCAAAGGAGTTGGTTTCTGAATTTGTAAATAAAATATTAGATTTTCTATTTTAGGAAGGCCATACTAGGATGTTTATTTATTACTTATGCATTTTTCATTATATGTTGCATGTATTGCCAAATCGCCGTAAACAACACATGCATCTCATATCGAGTATTCGACCGTGTCAATTATGATTATCGTTAGTTCGAAAATTTAGTTCACTTAAATTTGATAGATAATAAATTGACTCGACCTCTCCACGTTATTAAAAATTGAGATTAAGCCTTACCAAATAGTTGGACCCATGACTCCCCGTGATATTTGGAGTAAGTTCGGTTTTCCCGACGTGCTTTCATTTATCATTGGGTAAGTGGGCTAATAAAACGTTATTACACGCGAAATTTGGTTGGACTCAACGGGACATGAAGACTAGTCTTATGTTTCGGGGCTAGAGATGAACTTAACGTAATTTCATCGACCGAGAGTTCTAATTATAGAATCGGTTAAAGAGTTAACCCACCGAGTTATATATTAGTGAAGGATGTATCGGTTTCCCCGTGTCAGAGTTAATATGAATTTTGGGTCTCGGAATAATTTATATAATTGGGTGGAGGTCATTATATAAATTCAAAAACATGCAAGAATGTTTTAGATATAACGATGAATGTTTAATTTTCCCACAATTTTGTTGTTTTAATGTTGTTCTATTTTATTACTCCTACTCATATGCGATATCATTCGATTGTAACACGAGTCTCCGCTAAACCACTATTGCTAACGACAAAAATCTCTTTCTAAAATTTAACCGTTTCATAGGTTGTGGACTAGCTCCATAGGAATTGTTCTATTCCATAGAACACGATAGGAATCGTCCTATGCAAATATAAGATTAGCATATTAAAATTCCTAACATACCTATGTATGATTTCTTGTGAAGAAATATGACTAGAGGTAATCATAAGTGAAAAATAATGTTTTGGTTATATCTTTTATGCATCCATGGTTCAAAAGTCTTATTGCTCAACCTTAACACTTGTCATTAAGCACTTAGGTTGTTAAGAATATGGCAATGTAAAATTGGTAAATTGATTTGTTAGAAATTTTGATTGACCAAAAACCACTATAGTGTTAACCCTTGTGAAGGATTAACTAGGAATTTAAATGAAGATAAGTCTTCATCAAGTAGAAATTCTTAAAGTCAGTGGGAGCAAAAAGAAGTAAGTACCTATCTTGATTGTTAAAGATAGAACTAGGCTCGAAAGAAAAGGTGTTAGACACTAAAATAGATACAAACCCCAATAAGTAAAGATCAAGGAAGTTGGTCATGTGACTCCAACATATTCCTCCTTGAATACCTATGACATTGACATTGCATTCTTGCCAATTACCACATCATGAGTATTTGATACAGATTTGTGGATTTCATTATAATATTTGGCATTATCGTTTGACAACTAGCAAGAATAAGTTCAGAAATTTGCGTGAATGGAACTAGGGTAGTTGCCATTTCATCCATGAACTTATGAATGTTGAAATGTACTCATTTTAGTTTTGTATTTAGATATGTACCTCAATAATTGTTATAATGTATGATATGTCCAAAAAGGAATATAATTGAGTTTTGCACAAAAGCTAAATGGTTTTACCATTATGAAATTAAAACAAGCGTTGAACTCCTACATACCACGATTAAGGTTATGGTGAGACCATACAAATCAAGGTAATTATATTGAAACTAAAAATAAATGTCATATATATATAACTCAAGTTGGTGACCCCAGTCATTTTTTAATTCTTGATTGAAAATCGTATTTAGAAACTAGTTTTGACTAGTCTCCCAACCCATTTGACTGGGATTCTTTTGGTGTATGCGAATCTTGTATTCAAAGCAAGTTAATTCATGACTTTTTCTGGAAAAGTATTATGAATATAGCATGATATTCGCACTATTTACACCTTGAAGTGTATGGTCGAATATAATTTCAATCAGAGAAGGTTATTACTTCTTCATCTCTTTTACCAACGAATTAGGTAGATACTTGATGTCCACTTAATAAGGTAAGAAGAGAAATTCTTTGAATAAGTTCAATGAATGTTTAAAAAGTGTCAAACCTACATATTATAAAAACAAAGTATTAGTACTTTGTTAAGGTAAGGGACACTTAAGTAAAGACTTTTATTTGCACCAAAAAGAGTGTGATATGGTATCACAAGTTCACCTTCATAAACACATAATATTAGATAAGGTGTGTTAGAAAGTGACAAATAATCCTATACGATATGATTGAATCTTTACTATAAAGTTGAGGTAGTTTCTGTTATAAAATTGTCTAGCATTTAAATTTTCCACTAAAATAAAACATGTTTAAAGCAATCATCTACTTTTCATATTAGATATGGTTAGGCATGGTACCTAAATTGTAGCTTGCTTCGATAGTAAACATGTGCTCTCTTTTCCTACATGATCACGAGAACAAAGGGTTTGTGTCTCGTGATGCTGTCTATTAAGAAAAGAGGATTATTTCTTAAAGACAGAGTGGGAGAAAATGTTCAAGAGGCACAAAGTGAAGATAAGACATAGGAAGATGTTCCTTCTTGGTAAAAATCAGTAATTATTTCTTCGAAATCTAAAGTGGACAGGAGTCATGTTATTTTTGGAAGTAACAAACCTGTAACTTATTAAGATGCTTTATCTAGTCTCAACTCCACAAGAGTCCGAAATGAGCATAAACATGACAATGTTTACTTAGCTTGGTTGATTGGTAGCAAAGGGTTTTGCACGCAACAACAATGCTTTATTGAATTCGGATATGATTTGGTAGTTGGATTTTAAAATCATCTTGCATGAGTTTTGAAAATAAAAACTATCCTAAGGTAGGATGAAAACTTAAGAAGAAATCTTAAGTGAAAGTCAAGGAGTTGAATGATATGTTATAGTCATGTGATAAACTTTTCTCGAATTGTCGAGTAGTTATGTTTATACATGGATTTTAGTGGGAGTAAGGTGGTGTTACTAGTCTTATATGCAAGGGACATGTTGATCATTGTGAATGATGGAAGACTTAGGAGAAGAATAATACATTCTCTAAGGTATCCGGACCTATAAAGATAGTTCCAAGAGGATATTAGCGTTGAATGAATATTCTTATGTTAATAAGAATCTTGACAAGTTCAAAAGTATTGAACATATTTTATCCACATGCTTCCGCCGCGGGATTAATTCATTACGCTAAGATGTATCACCATTCTTAAAATTCGTATACTTGGAATATGACGAAAAGTTACAAATCGAATCTTTGAGAGAAGTCTCTATATAGCCACATAGTTCATTAGTTAGTACTCAGGAAGTACTAAAGATATGAAGCTAAGTATTTAGAATTGAGATGGATTTATGTGCAAGGAGTTACACAAAAATCATATTCTAAACACATAAGGATGGTTAGAGAACCATCTTGGCTGTATTATTTAAGGAGGATATCTGCTAGTAACATCCTAGGCAATTGAACAAAGAAATATACACAACGGAAATTGAGTACACTTGTAATAATGAGATATGCAAGAAGGAAGGGATGAAATTGGTATTCAGTTTTATGAATTGGAGGAAGTATGGTAGTTCATTCCAATAACCGAAGGTCCTATTTCTACACACTCCGAGGACAGTGGGAGTTATTCAAAGGCATGAGAACCTATATATAGATTGGATCTAGACATGTACTCAAAAGGTTTTTATAATAAAGATTATACATAACAATGGGAAATAGTATATAGTAAGATTAGGAAAGTGCTAAGTGTTGCTAAGACTTACTAACCAAAGCCTTCTCATAGGCTTAACATGATAAGTCATGTCATTTCAATTGAGTTAAAATGTGCAATTATATACAAAATTAAATATGGATTATAGATTATGTAGTAATTGATATTGCATCAAATTTTACATATGTGATAATGCATTCATCGTTTGAGTTTTATTAAAAACTCTTTTATTACTTAGTTATTTCCAAATAGGTTGTCAAGACAATGATGAACCCAATTTAAGTGAACTGGATTAACATAGTATTGGCCTCTAGTTGCTTATATGACGTGACGTCTCGTAGTGACTAGAGTGTGATGTGATTGATGGCAAGTTCAAGTGCCATAGAGTTATAAGAGATGACTAGTCGATTACATAGGCAGACTGTATTGGACAATCTGTCGGGCAGTGACCGCTTATAGAGTTCTGATAATTCATATATAGCCTGATCGTGGCAAGAGCTGCTGTAGTATTCTTATGAGTCGATTCTCTGAGTAAAGACTGTTTGCCCAAGTTGGCACAGTTTCTGATTGGCTTTGATTTATGCTCTACGATTGTCGTAACTGAAGTCAAATTGGTATATTTTGGGTCATGATGAACTGTGGCTAAATGAACGGAATAGTGCGATAGGAATTGTCCACCCCCTTGTCAGGGTTATCTAAAATCTCAGGGCCACTCGAGAAGTAGTGAACTAAAAATGTGTGGCCACGCTCGGAAGGTTTCTACGGCAGATAATTACGATCAGATAGTTACTCTCCAGATCGAGGAAACCACTCAAGATATGATCAAATGCAAGTACGACCTACAAGAGACCTTGCATTGAGTGGGAGATTGTAATAGGGAAAGAGAATTGGTGACGCACACTTATCTCGGACAAGTGGGCGATTGTTGGAGTATGTGTCCTCAACAATAGTGCGATCACATGATTAAACATCATAATTAAATCTCATAATAAGAATACGTAAGGGATGATTCATTATATAGTCAACTGATCAACATTAATCAGTAATGATTGGCTAACTAGAGTTTGACATTACCGCTGCTTGTTTGTGATGGTGATGATCGATTGATCCCTTAAGGTCACACCTATAGGGCGATTCCCTTAATAGATAAGTTGATTAATTGTATGTCGATACAAATTAATCAATTCCTTAAATTTGAACAATTCATTTGTGAGTGAGAATATTTGTATCTTATTGTAATTTGATTAAATAAGATTTATTTTAGTGATTAAAAGATTTCATTACTAAAATTCCTTATTGTTTATGAAACAGTTAAATTAAGAATGATTGATTAATTATAATTGCAAAATGTTTTGAATCATAATTATATGACCCATTTTATCTATGTGATTAAGAATTACTAGATAATTTGTCATATGTAATTAATTTATTGTGAAATGATATTTATTTGAATAAATATGCATTAAAAATAGATACGGGCATGGTGTGTGACACGTGACCTAACAAATGACATTTGACAAAATCACAAACATAAAATGGATGTCCATTTTATGTATACACCGAAATAATGGAGGATTTTAGGTTAGTGGGTGTTTTATTTTGATAGTTAAAATAAAACATAATCATCACCTAGCTAGAAATATAGCCTTACATGCCTATATTTTTAGAGAAGAAAAAAAAAAAGAAAAGGAGATGGCCATGCATTGGCCTTCCAAGCCCCCAAAAACCGGCTCTTCTTCTTATTAATCTTCTCACTACATCCTTCTCTAAAATAGTTTTAGAATCTCTTAAAATTGTTCATCAAATTCTAATATTATAACATAATATCACTAGTGTAGTAATATAAATATAATTAGAATTATTAAGGATATCTTATATATTAATCTAGTTAATTAGTATATAAGCTTTAAGGGTTTTGTCTTGGGTGCAATTTTAAAGGAGTATCTCTACACTTGAGGTTTGAGGATCATCCATTATTGTTAAGATCAAGAACAAGTGAAGGTAGGAGACCTTACTTGTACCCAAAAATTCGAACCATATACAATGTAAGAAATGTGATTTTCTCCTTATTTTTGTTCATTTAGTTATGCATGCAACTAGATCCACTAGTATATAAATTATGCGTAATTTATAAAATGATTAGATAAGTCTAATAGGGGTACAAGAACCCAACAAAAACCTGTTTTACTTTCATACTTCGATGAAGAGGATCCAGAATTTGACGCTTTTTATGTGCAATGGAAATCTCAATTTGATGTAGATGGTCAAGTGCTTCTCAAGACCCTTGCAGATCATATTATTAGTAGTGATGATTATGGGGATCAATTTAAGATTAATTTTGTGGTCCTTGTTGTATCTTTGTTGATGCGAAACAACCAGAAGTCATTTATCAATCAACATGTCCTTAAATCCTTGACGAATGTCTTTGACATTAAGAATCTAGATTTATGCTAATTTATAATGGAGATTAGTTTAAGGTTCAATGAAAAGGAATGGGTGAATGAGGGAAAGAAGGATCACTTCGGCGAGCCTCTCTTGTTTCTAATGGTGCAAATCTACTGTCACTTATGTATTCTTAGCTATGGTTTTTTACCTGCCATTTTCCAGTAATATTTATGTTTTCCTTGCAGCTTGTTTATGTTCATCGTGTAGACCACGAAAACCGATTTGTCTAACGAGATTACTACACTCTTACAAATTGGAAAACTGCTGCACTGTTTTCGAGGGAAAATCAGGAGATGCAAGCTGGTCAGTTTGGTCTTGGTATTGTGAAAGCTCCACGGATTTAAAAATTTGGTTCTCCACGCAGAAAAGTAGTTGAAAAGATACGAAGCCTGCCTCATGGGGTTATTCCTGATCATAAATCTCCAATTTCGTACTCGTCTGCGGAGGTATATATATTTTCCTTAGCTGTTATATAAAATTTACTTGCTGGTTATATTCAATGTTCCTTTGAAATATTCACTTTGGGATTAGAGTGAATACTTTAGTAGTCATTTACACATGTGCCTTCTAAAGAAGCCCTAATGAACTGTTCTACCTTACTTCTTAAGTTGGCCCTAAACATTAGTGGCATATTTTTGTTTCTTAGATGTCCATATTTACATATGCACTTTTGGATTATTACAAATGTCCCTTGTTAACAATAAAGATGTACCTTTCTATTCGTCCAAATGTTGCATTATTTATTACAACTGTGCTCCTTTCTAAATAGATATGTCCCTTGATATTATATATCTTGTCTCTTATCCAGAAGTTTGCAGAAGACTATGCTGGTTCGTAGTGTTTCCCAGATGAACAATGAGTAAAACATGGCCATTCAACAACTAAATATGTATACATGACATATGGAGGTGGTTCTGGGATATGTTGTCCGAACCGCAATGGTTATCTGATTCACAGGAGGAGGAACAATTGATTGTTGTCACAACATCAGCAGAGAATGCTTACAGATTGAACTTCGTCGTGCCAAAAAAAGAAAACAATGTGCTAATTGGAGGAATGTATCTGTACGTGTCGTTGGTGATTTCTCGTTTGATTTAGGGTTCAAAAAGGATTTTGCTGAAATCGACGCAATGTTAGTTGCAGGTAAAGGGGTGATACGTGCATTTTATATAGTCCTTTTTTGCCCTTTTATGCACGTATTTCTATGCTATTATCGTAGTTTTATGCCACGAAATGCCCTGAATATGTTACTTTGGTTTGTTTTGTTCTATTTGCAGGAATGGACCAGAAAGTAGTGAAATCAAGCCTTTTACCATCCGTTTTGCATGCATTTGGAGGAAGAGTGAATTTGGAGCGGAAATGTAGCTGTCTTGGAATACGTGATGCCGTTACGGGAGCTAAAAGACAAGTCAAAGCTGGAACTAACGAGATTTTGAGCTGCTGAAGTTAGATATCACTCGATCGAGTACTTTATTGGTCGATCAAGTGGTCTTAGATCAAATAATAGTTCCATCGAGTACTTTTTCAAGTCGATCGAACAGTGTCTATTTAGTGTGTACTTGATCAAGTATTTATTTTGCTCGATCGAATGGTTTGAGTCTGATCCTGCTCGATCGAGTGGTTTTAAATTACTCGATCGAGTGGTTTCTCTAATTTGCTCGGGCTTTTTGTTTTATTTCGTCATTAGGGTTAATAAAATCGTCTTTCCTATAAATAGGAAGACGATAGAACAGTTTAATAATCATCTAATATTGGATTGGACGCTGCTTTTCTCCTGTTACTTTGTTCTTCTCCTTATTTCTGGATCTTTTCCACTGTAACTTTCTTTCTTTCCCTTTTATCTTTTATTTAATTAATGTTTATCGCTCTTCTCTTTATTCCTATTATTTTCTTTATCATTATGCCTAGCTAATTTCTCTGCTAGGATTAGGGGAGTCGATGATTATTGTTAATTGCTAATTAGGATCATAGATTTGTCGTTGTTGTTTAAGTCACTGTTGTTTATCACTGCTATAATTGTATCCTGCTAGTTGAGTCGACACAATTAGCCTTTTAATTTTGGTAAGCCTTGACCTGGACCAAAAGGTTGGAAAGGGTGAGACCTGCAGTGAGCAATATGATGCTTTAATGAGGGCGGAAGTTAAGCTAATAGCATTTTAGGGTGAATTGAGACCGGAAGGAGATATTCGTTGGCCCTTAGACCGATACAACTGACTGATCTGTGACCTTAGCTGCAATTGACTGATAGTCATCGATGACCCGAAATCCTAGTTTCCTTTCTCTTATTTTTAATTTCTCTTTTTATTTCCTCTTGCCTTAATCTCGTTAGCTTAGTCAAAACAATTCAAAACCCCCAATCGTGACCGTAGACAGACTAAGTTGACAAGTAGATAGTGACCGCCTCTCTGTGGAGATCGACCCTACTTACCGCTGACTTCTGTTAGTAGTAGCTAGGTATTTATTTTTGGTAGATAACGACCGTATCAAATTTTGGCGCCATTGTCGGGGAGGCAACTATTTATTTGCTTGTTTTTATTTTGTCTGTTTTTAGCCTCAAGGAAATTATTCCTTGAGGCCATTCTCATATTTTTCTTTAGTGCTGTTTTGATAGGTCCTACAGGTCCTACCTAGATTATTCTAGGTAAAAGATCGTCAAAGGGAAGGCTTGAGTACATTCAACCCGTCACCTATGTTCCATTATATGGCACAGCAGGTGATTTACTGCGGGAGATGTGGTGCTGCTGAGCACAATGCAGCTTTTTGCATGGCAGAAAATGACGGGGTCTACGCATTCAAGCAGCATAGACGAGCTAGTCAACCTTCTGTAGTTGTGCCGCCACATCTGACCTATCAACGAGGCTACCAAGAGCCTCCATATATCTGGCCACCGCAACAAGAAGCTCCTCCTCCTGATAAGTTGAAAGAAAAGATTGCTGAGTTGAAGTCATTATTGAAGGCACTTGCACTCAAATGGCAAGAATATGATAGACAGGTTTGTGCGCAAATTGATGAGCTCGAGTCTGAAATAGCTCAGCTAGCTGCTGAGTCGAAAATTAGGCAACTAGAGGAAGCCTGCGTTACCTACGCAGAGAGCGGTTTTTCCCATGAAGAACCCATGCTACCTAATGCTGATGACTGGGATGACTCGGATTGCGAAGTTCTATCAGTTAGTGACGCTTCGGACGAGGATTTTAGCACTGTACAATAAAAATCACTCGATCGAGTGAAATATATTGTTCGATCGAGTGAAATATCAGAAGAAGTGTTCGATCGAGCAGAAAATTCTACTCGATCGAACAGTTGTTTAGAGGTAGTACTCGATCGAGCAGTTCAATGTACTCGATCGAGTTAAAATCAGGAAGAAAGCCTTCGATCGGGTAATAATGCTACTCGATCGAGTAGTTTGGCCAGTGAGAGCATTGATTCGTCATGTGGGTTTGTTCTAGATGACGATTTTGATGATGATAATGGTTACGGTGAATCGCCCCTTTTCAAGGCCGAGCTGGATGCGCTTGAGGCTGCGATTTACGGGACGGTTTCCACAGAGGAGGCAGCTGAGTCAGTGATTGCTCCTAACACGGATGAGGTAATATATTCTTTTGTCAATGATTTCGACATTGAGATCAACCAACCCGAGGTAGTAGACGATAATTCTATTATTGTTTGTTTAAATAGTACATTGCCTCATTTGACTCATGCTTTGTATTTTAATACTATACCCCCTCCTAGCTGGACGAGTAATTTAATGGTTTTTCACCGTACTTATCGTCACAAACTTGTTAATCTGAAATGGAGCCCTAAATCATTCTTAATTGCTCCTGAGCTCCTTTATTTTGTGGACAAATTTAGGAGCTGTCATAGGAAATTTGTTAGGCTTAAACAGTTGTACATTTTAATTTCCTATATCTTTATTCCACTATGGTGCTACTTACAATTTTGTGTAGCACATGCGCAGCTGTTTGATCGGTTGTTGCGCGCTTTGAGCTGTTTTGATTATGACTGATTAGAGAGGCTCGAAGAAAAGAAGGTCGAGCTGGGACCTGTCTGAAACTAGCGCTACCCGGGAGGCAACCCGGAGATTTTATTTTTAATTGTTTTTCGAATATTTCATTTCTTTTCAATTGTGTGTAATAATTGGTTTTAATACCATAGACTATATCAGTTACGCTTGGTTTGTTAGTTTTGCGGGCTGTTTTTATTGCGTCTTTGCAGGAATATACTAAGGATCACCCGATCGAGTACATTTTGTACTCGATCGAGTGCCTGCAAAGAGAGAAGTCCTTGATCTACCACTATTCCTCTCGATCGAGCTGTTTTTGATGCCCATTCCACTCGATCGATCATTATTCCCATTCGATCGAGTGGTTTTGACTTGGATTCGCTTCCTGTGATGCTGATGGAGCTATTTAGCGACCTCAAATGTTGATGGCTGGTGTGGGGAGGTCCCTAATTCGAGCAATCTTGTGAGCTTTCCGTATTTACTCTCTTTCTCTTTTAGTTTGCATTTCCTTTCCATGTTTAGGTACAATGAGGGCATTGTACGCTTGGGTTTGGGGAGGTTATGCATCCATATCTGTGTCTACATCTCGTCTTTAATTGCATTTCTGTTATCACATTTAATTTATGTATGCATTATTGTTTATTTTTATAAAATTCCAAAATTCCAAAAAAAAAAAATTGAAATTTTTTAAAAATTCAAAAAAACTTCACGTTTATTTTAGCATATAGGTTGAGTCGGAACGGTCGATTTCGATGATGAAATTGCACTGCAATTGTCTTTTTGCTTAAGCCTTGCATAGACTATTATTCTTTTTAGCAATGTCTTTTTGCATATCTACGAGTTAATATTAAAATTTAGTTGAACGAATAGACTTGACCTGAAATTTTGGCAACCTACTTATAATATCTAAGATTTAGAGCCGTATAAACTGGTGTCATTTGTGACCAGTTTCATGTAGGATTGTGAGTAGTTACTCCTTGCATAGCATGTTCATTAATTTGCACGTATATGAAATTCAATTGCTTTTTGCCTGCATACATTCGGGTTAGTGGTTGGTGTCACATGCAGGGAGGTGCTTACAATTTCCCTTTCTTTCATTTTTACCCATTTAACTCCATATTGTGCCAAATTTGGCTTGCATCCATTGACTTGGAGTTGGTATTTAATGAAGAAAAGGAGGATGGAAAAAAAAAACGTGAAAAAGAAAAAAAAAAAGAAAAAAAAAAGAGAAATCGAAAAGAAAAAAGGAAAAAAGAAGGAAACCGTGAAAATATAGAAAAAAAAGAAAGAAAAAGATGTTGTTTGATGAGACGGTTTCACTCCTATGCTTTATTTACATTTACTAAGGAGTATTTTCAGTTCGGTTTGGTGAGTTTTGTGCCAAATGAAGGGCATTGTGCTTAATTCTATAATTGAGTTGGAGATGGATGTTGTTATATGGTTTTGTTTAGGTACTAGCTTGGCCACCTATACCTCCACATTCCCAAAAATGTTTTGCCTTTTTCTTACCCATTGCCTAACTTTACCATATTTTTATAAGCCCTCGGCTGTGACGGACCTTGTTTGGTTGGAATGTGTGTACGGTAGCTAGAATTGTCTATCATATCAGTTGCATGCATGTTTATGTAGGTCGTAGTCTAGGTGAGTGACTATATTTCTTTCTCTCTTACATATATATGTTCACCCTTTGCTTCATGAGAGAAGAGTGACCCGTGAGAGTCCATTATTAAAGGTCTTGCAAGGTCGACGGTTCAGCTATTTTATGAACATCCTATAACTCGTTTGCATTTGACTGTTCGCTATAAGTGCTAGTTTGTTTGCATTAAATTGGTCTAAGTGAGCATTTATAGCTAGCTCTGAGTTATCTTTTCCATTCTATTAGTTTGCATTTAGTTTACTCGAGGACGAGTAAAGGTTTGGTTTGGGGAGATTTGATACGTGCATTTTATATAGTCCTTTTTATGCACGTATTTCTATGCTATTATCGTAGTTTTATGCCACGAAATGCCCCGAATATGTTACTTTGGTTTGTTTTGTTCTATTTGAAGGAATGGACCAGAAAGTAGTGAAATCAAGCCTTTTACCATCCGTTTTGCATGCATTTGGAGGAAGAGTGAATTTGGGGCGGAAATGTAGCTGTCTTGGAATGCGTGAAGCCGTTTCGGGAGCTAAAAGACAAGTCAAAGCTTGAACTAACGAGATTTTGAGCTGCTGAAGTTAGATATCACTCGATCGAGTACTTTATTGGTCGATCGAGTGGTTTTAGATCAAATAATAGGTCGATCGAGTACTTTTTCATGTCGATCAAACAGTGTCTATTTAGTGTTTACTCGATCGAGTATTTATTTTGCTCGATCGAATGGTTTGAGTCTGATCCTGCTCGATCGAGTGGTTTTAAATTACTGGATCGAGTGGTTTCTCTAATGGGCTCGGGCTTTTTGTTTTATTTCGTCATTAGGGTTAATAAAATCGTCTTTCCTATAAATAGGAAGACGATAGACAAGTTTAATAATCATCTAATATTGGATTGGACGCTGCTTTTCTCCTGTTACTTTGTTCTTCTCCTTATTTCTGGATCTTTTCCACTGTAACTTTCTTTCTTTCCCTTTTATCTTTTATTTAATTAATGTTTATCGCTCTTCCCTTTATTCCTATTATTTACTTTATCATTATGCCTAGCTAATTTCTCTGCTAGGATTAGGGGGGTCGATGATTATTGTTAATTGCTAATTAGGATTATAGATTTGTCGTTGTTGTTTAAGTCACTGTTGTTTATCACTGCTATAATTGTATCTTGCTAGTTGAGTCGACACAATTAGCCTTTTAATTTTGGTAAGCCTTGACCTGGACCGGAAGGTTGGAAAGGGTAAGACCTGCAGTGAGCAATATGATGCTTTAGTGAGGGCGGAAGTTAAGCTAATAGCATTTTAGGGTGAATTGAGACCGGAAGGAGATATTCGGTGCCCCTTAGACCGATACAACTGACTGATCTTTGACCTTAGCTGCAATTGACTAATAGTCATCGATTACCCGAAATCCTAGTTTCCGTTCTCTTATTTTTAATTTCTCTTTTTATTTCCTCTTGCCTTAATCTCGTTAGCTTAGCCAAAACAATTCAAAACCCCCAATCGTGACCGTAGACAGACTAAATTGACAAGTAGATAGTGACCGCCTCCTTGTGGAGATCGACCCTACTTACCGCTGACTTCTGTTAGTAGTAGCTAGGTATTTGTTTTTGGTACATAACGACCGTATCAAGGGGTTGGTGCATGAAACAATCGTGGTGCTGAAAAATGTGCAGCGCAAAGGAAAGAACATTGAACTTTCATCGGCTTGCCCTTATTTACCTCATAGTCATGCAAAAAGGGTTCGTTCCATGAAAAACCCTAACAACATACCTCCATCTACTGTCAAGCAACTGCCATCTACTTCTCATCTACTGCTTTTTGATATTGAAGATGACACCAGTCCATTAACACCTCTTACTCTGTTGAAATATTGCACTTCCCTCTTTCGATGCTTTCCTATGTAGACTGGATTGATGAAGACCAGACCAGGTTTAACCGATGAAAATCGTAACAGTTAGTTCATGCGTCGCGTAGAAATGGAGTTGCAGCTTTTCCCGGGGATAGATATAACTTCAATCAAGCTAATAAGTTTTTTGTGTTTTCTTGTAATAGTTTAAATTCACCTCATTTTTATCAGGCAACAGAATGGAATGTCCCTTGTATATATTATATATTATTTGAGCAATCTCCTTTGCCATTTTATTAGATGAGGTAAGTTTTTATTAGAATGTACCTTTCTCATTTACAAAATGTGCCTACAGATTAGAATTAATATATAGTTTGAAAAGTTTGATTGTAATTATGCTAACAAATCCTTTGTTTTGTTATACCCGTTTTTTATCCCAATTTTATGCGAAAAACACTTCCGCTTATACGTGTTTGACGTGGGGAGGAAGCGTTTTTTTATTCTCGACAGTTCACTGTCACATGAAAATATAGGCGACCTATACGGCTCATCTCCACTGTCTATTGTATGTTCACATTTCTCACATATTTATTGTCCTGTTTTATTGGCAGTATTAGTTGGACTTAACACTGCCGTAAATTGTTCTGTCATAGTCTGATGCTTTTGCAATGTTTTTGGGTGAGAATCGAAGAACTTCCCACCTAAGCAATCTTGTGCTCGAAATGGATCCCATCGTTGCAAAGGTTTCTTGGAGAAATAACTACAATGTTGATGATTGTGGTATCTACACAATGGGACACATGGAAACATTTACGGGATTAATCTCTTGGAAATGTGGCTTCATTAAAAATGTTGTGAGTGTTGGGTCTTATTTTTACAAAATCATATTTATTGTATTTTTCTGTTTTGTTAATGATAGAGCGTGTCGTTGTACGCCATCAAACACATTTATACTCAACTACTAGCATAGCAAGCAAGTCAGGGTCGATCCACGGGACGGGGGTACTCAAATTGTTCAAGCTAATCGTAGTTGCACTTAGGGTTGTCACAATTGAAATAGGTTGATTGATTCTAAACTAATGAAAGCAATAAGGTAAAATAAGCAATAAGTAAAAGGATGTAAACAAATAATAAAGGGATACTAGGATGTCATGGGATCATAGGGGAATCATAGTAAGAAAGCATAAATGAGTTATATTGATGCAAGCAATTTATTATTGTTGGAATGAAGTTAGTTCATGTCATATAATTCATAAGAATATTTAGGTCGCGGAGCCAAGTCATTTGTGACTTTACAACACCTACAAGTGGACTTAATTCTTCCTCGTAAACTACATGCATGATGAACCAATTCCTAGGAAAACTTACATCTCGGAGCCGAGTCGGTTAAGACTTTACAACACCTACAAGTCGATTTGGATTTTCCCTATTCAACTCTATGCAAGGTCTAACAAGGCTTGAGTTGGTTTATATCTTACAAGCCTTGTTGAATAGATAAGAGATGGGTAAAAAATGCAAGGTTTCAAAGTCTAGAATTTCATCAAACATGATATGTGCATAAGTTGAAAAACAATAAGCAAGCATTCATAAGAACTCATTAAGCATAGATCTATCCCATGATTAACTCCCCTAATCCCCCACTAATCCTAGTTAAGTAACTACTCACTTATTATCATGGAAGACATTTTATCAATGGTGTCAATCATTACAACAAGTATAAACATGATTAAAGAGTGAGGAAATAAACAATAAAAAGTAAAGATTAAAAAGATTATACCAAACATAAGATGAACTATTGGAAAAGAAAGAATAATAGAAGAAAACTTGATTGATTGATGAAGAGTTGTTAATTCTCCAATAATAACCCAATAATATTCAAGTACCCAATAATAAACTTGAACAATAATTAAGGAAAGATTAATGTGTAATTTTATGGAATGATTGAGAATAATCTATTCTAATCTACTGCTAATGAAAGCTTTGCCTCTACTAAGAGGGCTTAATCTCTTGATTATTACAAATGGAGTATATATAGTGGTACATCATTAGGTTAAGTAAGGGTAGATTAGTAAATAACAATGCTTAAGTGTTGAATAGAGCTTTGCAAGTCCCGAGGGACATCTGCGGATTGAGTAGCAACTCCCAAGGAGATCCGCGCGTCCTGGCCTGAAGCATGCAAGGTCCTGTAAGGGAATCCACTCGTCCCGGCATGGAGACGCTCGGATCCTGGGTCTGGGATGCTCATCCTGAACTCGGGACGCTCGGATCCTATGCTGAGATGCTCGTCCAGAGCTTGGGACACGCGGATCCTGGGACAGGATTCCATCTCCTTGATTTTAAGCTTATGATCCACCTATATACTCTTTATTCCTTCATCCTCGGTCATCAGTCTTGCCTCCTCTTCATACTAGTCCATCTGAGATCGTCAACAATCTTCTGAATATGCGCGAGAGACGGGAATTCCGCCTTATTATCTCCTTTCCTATAAGACATATGAAATGCACTAGGAAAGTAAAATAGAAAGGATTTGACTGACAAAATGGCCATGAAGGGCTATATTAGTATGCAAAATAGGTTCAATTATATGACTAATTGTGCGGATTTAAGAGTCACAACAAACATCCCCAAACCGAACCTTTACTTGTCCCGAGTAAAGAGGTGACTAGAACTAGACCTTTATTTAAACTATCCTAATAATATAACCGATGTGAGACAATTAGCGGCTCTCACTCCGCCCCTTCAACTCATAACAAGACATCCATGAGGTAAGATGCCTTCTTGCAAGGCAAGGTGGGGCTTGCCACAATGGCGATACATCCAAGCATTAAGCACACAAAACAAGTAATGGATGTATCTACGAAAGAATAGCCACTTTTCTCATCTAAATGGCGGAAATCATCTACAAGAGAAGCAAATTAAGGGTACACACTCCATCATAGATATTGTTTCTCCAAGCTACTAAGTCTAGAAGGATACCAACAAATAACCTCCAAGTTGTGTCAAACTAGGGTACTTTTATCCTCAATCGCTAAATGCTTTTGTCAAGAGTATATTCCTTATGGTGTTAGAAATATTGTAAGATCGCGGAATTCCCCTTCTTGCCTAGACAAGAAGAAGGGTCGTCCCCTCTCCCCCATGCAACAAAGAAAGGATCAATAGATAAAAGGGATCGATATGATTTGAGTTTCACAATGGTAGTTTGCCTCTGATTTGTTATTCCCCCCAAATTGTTGTGGCATTTGACTTTTTGAGTACATTTCTTTGCCATTTTTTATGTTCGGCATTTTGATACTTGGCAAAGTTTTCAATCTTTGCATTTTTGAACATTTTTCAAAGTAACCCCATTTTGTAGCAAGGGTACTTTTATTGAAGCATAAGAGTCTATTTTTGCTCCTCTTTTCATTTGATGCAATTTGCAAACATTTGATTTCGATTTGGTACTTGAACTCAATTTGATATTTTTGTGCCCATTCCCTTTTTGTTGGCAAAATATTGATGATAGGAGTGAAAGACCGGTTGCATGGCATCAAGGGTCACCTTGAATTGGAATAAACGGTAGCCAAGGAGTTATCACACCACAAGGTACTCTTTACTAGGCCTTAGTCCATAGGTCAAAAGATAGTAGTATGACACATCCTAGGGTGTCTTGGGGGTATTCTAGCAAACAAAGTCTCAAGGAGAAAAATTATTTACAAGGGCCTTCTATACACTTGTCGAGCTTCCCAAATAGATGTTTTCATAAAATTTTCTAACCTTGCAACTACATGCCATGATGTAACTAACATATATACAATCCTAATGCATATGCTTCTATCAACTATTATGCCAGGTAATCTAGATGCAAACACTTAGCAACACATTGATTTATACCGCATAAATCAAAATATAGCCACATTGTCATTAACGTATAAAATGGAGAAAGGATATTTGGAAAATCATACCATGCGGTCTTCTGTTTCCTTCGTGCCTCGAATGTGGCGTAGTCGACCCAATATGATAAGAGTGACAAATAAACAAACAAATATATTCAATATATACAATTCTACACTACAAAGGAAAGAACATGTTTTTGGTTTTTTAAATATTTAAATTTTTACGGATTTTGTTTTTATGAAATTAAAGAACATATTTTTGAGATTTTTCGAAATTTTTCAGTTTTTATGTATTTTGGAAAATAAATTCCCATCCCCCACTTTATTTTGGACATTGTCCCCAATGTACATGTAGGTGTAGGAATGAAAAAGAAATACATGTTTTTGGATGTTTAAAGTTTTATGGAAATTGAAGTACAAAAGCAATGATATGATATGAATGAATGCACGCTCTAACTAAATGCTATTCTATATGACATATATAACAAATGAATGCAATCTAAACTACATTAGATGATGCATGTTATATGTAGATGCTTGGGTCACTTATGATCAAACCTCCCCAAATCGATTTAAGCACTACTACTAGTGTGGAAAGGAACAAGATTTGTCATTAGTGACTATGCATGAATGCAAGAACTAACTATATGAGATATGGGATATATATTACAATGCAAGTCATACAATATGATTGACTATGATGTATGTTACTTCATGGTTGAACCTCCCCAAACCGATTTTAAACACTATTGCTAATGTAGGAAGAAAGGTGTTTAATCATGAGGTAACTTCATAAATGCAAATATACATGAGAGATAGGGAAAATGTATCATACAAATGGAGGAGGTGTGGTCAAGCACCTCTAGCCATCTTACTCATCATCATCATCATTGCGGTTTCCACGTCCGCTAGATCCTCCTTGGTCATAGCCTCGTCCTTGGCTAAAGAATCCCCCACTTTGGTCACCAAAGTTCCCTTCTTGGTTGCCATAGTTAGGAAATAAGAGATGTGGTTGAGCCCAAGATGGATGAGGGCCTCTAGGGTTGATGTATCCTTGTTAAGCCATGTTGTAGTAGGAGGGGTATTGGGCCAAGTAGTTGTCAATCCTCTCATTGTGCACTCCAAGATCAACATTTTGCATGAGCTTCATCAACTCACTCATGGATGGAGCTCTCGGGTCTTGAGGAGTGAATGGTACATGTTGTGTTGGGTAGGGTGGAATGGGATCATAAGATGGTGGTGCGGTACCCCATTCCGGCAACTCGCGAGGTCGATAAGGTGCTTCTTCTCTTGGTGGTGGGTTGTCATGGATCTCAATGGGGAGGAGGTAGCTTGGCCTTGGAGAATACCGGCTCAAGCGTGGCTCGGTGGGTGGTATGTTCCATCCCCTTAGAATAAGTGATGTGTAACCCTTGGTGAACCACTCTACACTTCCGACGTCATTGTATGTACACCAACGATGGTGGTTGAAGATAGCATCTTCATCTATCAAAGTGCTCCCCTTCAACTTTTCATAGCTTCCATCAAAGTTGGACCCGTGGCAAAGTTCATTGGCCAAAATTGTAATTAGGCCTCCCATCACAAAGGTTTTGATATGAGTGTTCCCTTTTGCAAAGTCATTGAACCGTGTAAGTATCTCAAGGTGTGTGTTGAAATTGTAGGGCCTTGTCCCTTGCACATTCAAGTATGACCTTAGAAAGGTCAAGTCGAGAAGGGTGCACCTATCTTGCTCTATGATGTGACCCTTAATTCTGCACATTTAGTCCCCTAATTGAACCCATTTTTCATACTATTATATTTCATGGCCATTTTATCCGTCAAATCCTTCCTACTTTGCTTTCCTAGTTAATTTTATATGTCTTATAGGAAAGGAGATAATGAGACAGAATTCCCGTCTCCCGTGCATACTTGGAAGCTTGTTGACGATCATAAATGGACTAGTATGAAGAGGAGGCAAGAACGACAACCAATGAAGTAAGAATAAAGAGTATACATAGATCATAGGCTTCCAAGGCAAGAGGGTGGAACACTGTGCCAAGATCCTTGTGTCCTATGCACAAGACGAGCGGATTGCCACGTCCTGATCCGAGCGGCTCCTACATGGGACAAGCGGATCATGGACCTTTGATCCGAGCGGCTTCCTTATGATCCGAGCGGATCTCCAGACAGACTTGCCATGCTTCAAGACGATCCCAGCGGATCGTGGTGGGAGTAGCAACGTGATCTACGCATCTCCCCCGGGACTTGCAATTTCCAATTTAAAACTGAACATTGTTATTTACTAATCCACCCTTGCTTAACCTAATGATGTACTACTATATATACTCCATTTTGTAATAATCAAGGATATCAAGTTCCCTTAGATTAGAAGAAGCTCTCTTTGAGGAGGCAAACCTTCCTTACATTAGATTAGGAGTAGATTAGAATAGATTAATCTCAATCATTCCACAAAATTACACATTAATCTTTCCTTAATTATTGTTCAAGTTTATTATTGGGTAATTGAAGATTATTGGGTTATTATTGGAGAATTGACAACTCTTCGTCAATCAATCAAGTTTTCTTCTATTATTCTTTCCTTTCCATTTGTTCATCTTAAGTTTGGTACAATCTCATTTCTCTTTACTCTTTATTGCTAATTTCCTCATTCTCTTATCATGTTTATACTTGTTGTGATGATTAACACCATTAATGACAGTTTCCCATGATAATGAGTGAGTAGTTATTTAGGTAGGATTAATGGGGGATTAAGGGAAACAAACATGGGGATTGATCAATGCTTAATCTAATATGTTTTCATAATTAAATTGCTTGCTTGTTGTGATTTCAACTTATGCACATGTTATGTTCGATGAAATGCAAGCCTATGAATCCTTCCATTTTTTGATCCATCACCTATCTATTAAATGAGGTTTGTAAGCATATAAACTAACTCGAGCCTAATTAGACCATGTATAGAGTTGTAATATAAAAACCGTTGTTAAAAAGTATTAACAACGGGTTTCAAAAATAACCGTTGTGATTACTTTTCACTAACTTTGCGCCAATTTTACGCCAAATTATTAACAACGGTTGTGCATGTTTGACCCGTTGTTAAAACTTATAACAACGGTTATATAACCATACCCATTGTAATTAATTTTAGTAACATTCGCACCATACATTCTACAACGTCTATTGTGATTTTCGTGAATAAGCGTTGTTAAAGGGGCGTTGTAGTTGCCTGGATTTGTAGTAGTGCACGCGGCCTAACTGTGACCTTAGCTGTAATTAACTGACGTTCATTGATGACCCGAGAATCTTAGTTCTCTCTCCCTTCTATTAATTCCTCTTATTTCTTTTCTCTCTACCTTTAATCTCATTTAGCTTAGTTTATTCAACTCAAACCCTCATTATGTGACCTCAGACGGACTAAATTGACAAGTAAATAGTGACCGCCTCCCTGTGGAGATCGACCCTACTTACCGCTGACTTATGTTAGTAGTACTTAGGTATTTATTTTTGGTACTTAAACGACAGGTATCAAATTTTGGCGCCGTTGCCGGGGAGGCAACTATTTTATCTGCTTGTTTTATTTTTGTCTGTCTTTAGCCTTAAGGGATTTATTCCTTGAGGCAGTTCATATCTTTTTCTTAGTGTTGTTTTATAGGCCCTACAGGTCCTACCTAGACAGTTCTAGGTAAAAGATCTTCAAAGGGAAGGCTTAAGTAACTTTTATCTTCCACCTATGTTCCATCCTATGGCACAGCAGGGGGCTTACTGTGAGAGTTGTGGTGCTACTGGGCACAATGCCGCTAATTGCTTGGCGGGGAACGATGAGGTCTATGTGTTTAAGCAGCATAGACAAGCTAGTCGTCCCACTGCAATTGTGCCGCCACATCCACCTTATAAACGAGGCTATCCAAAGCCTCCATTTGTTTGGCCACCACAACAAGCTACTTCTCCTCCTCTTGATAAACAGAAAGAAGAGATTGCTGAAATGAAATCGTTGGTGAAGACACTTGCACTTCAATTGCAAGAACGTGATAGATTTAATGACGCTCAAATCTATGAGCTTGCGTCTCAAATAGCTCAGTTAGCTGCTCAGAGGAACTTTAGGCACGCAGAGAGTGGTCTTTCCCATGAAGAACCCGAGTTGCCTATCAATACCGATGATTTATATGACTCGGAGGATTTTTGCGCTGCACAGCAACAAATACTCCATCGAATGAGTCAAAGTGTTCGATCGAGTGGATTATCTGAAGAAGTGTTCGATCGAACAGCATCTACCACTCGATCGAACAGCTGTTATAAGGAAGACCTCGATCGAGCTGATCATATTGTTCGATCGAGTAATAATCAAGAGGAAAGCTTTCGATCGAGTGCTATCTTTACTCGATCGACCACTTTGGCCATAGAGAGCAATGATACGTCACTTTGGTCCGTTTTGGATAACGATATGGACGAAGACAATGGTTATGGTGAATCGCCCATTTTCAAAGCCGAGTTGGACGCCTTGGAGGCTGCAATTTATGGGACAGAACCCACAAATGAGGGGAACAAGAAGACAGTTGAGTCAGTGATTGTTCCTTGCACGGTAGAGGTAATACATTCTTTTATCAATGAATCCGACGTTAGGAGCAACCGACCTGAGGTAATTAGAGATAAGTTTTTGCTTATTGCTATGACTAATAGTAAATTACCTCATTTGACTTATGCTTTATATTTCAATACTCCACCCCTCCCAGTTGGACAAATAGGCTTACAAATTTTCACCATACTTGTCATCAAAAATTCGTTAAATTGAAATGGTGCCTTAGATTATTCTTAATTGCTCCTGAGCTCCTTTATTTTCCATCGACGATCAATTCGAGCTTTTATATTCCGCCCGTATCTGGAGGGCAGAATTATTTTGTGGACAAATTTGGGAGCTGTCATAGGAAATTTGTTAGGCTTAAACGGTGGCACATTTCAATTTCTTATATCATTATTCTATTATGGTGCTACTTACAGTTTTGTGTAGCACATGCGCAGTTATTTGATCAGCTGCTGCGTGCTTTGAGCTGTTTTGACTGGGCTCAATTGGAAAGGTTGGCTGAAGAAAAGATGGTCGAGCTGGGACCTGTCTGAAAGTAGCGCTGTCCGGGAGGCAACCCGGAGTTTAAAATTTTAGTTGATTTAATTTTAAGTTTCTGCTGCGTATGTAATAATTGGTTTTTAAACCATAGACTGGAACGATTAGCATGTTTTGTTAAGTTCTGCGGGCTGTTTATTGCGTCTTTGCAGGAATCTATCGGGGATGGCTCGATTGAGTACTTTATATACTCGATCGAACTATTTTGCTGTTGATTTCACTCGATCGAACATCTGCTCCTTTCGTTCGTGTGCCTGCAAAAGAGAGTCTTTCGATTGAGTAACCTTTCTCTTCGATCGAATAGTTTTGCAGCCTAATGTACTCGATCGAGTACTAAATCCTCGATCAAGTACTAAATCCTCGATCAAGTACTATCAAGTAAGTTGGCTTGATTTGCTTCCAATGACGCTGTTATGGGGCTTTTTAGCGAACTCCCATGTTGCTGGCTGGTTTAGGGAGGTCCCTACTTCGCGTATTCTTGTGTGTTTTTCACATCTCCACTCTCTCCTTTTTAGTTTGCATTTCCTTTCCTTATTTTTAAGTACAATAAGGGCATTGTACGGTTTGGTTCTGGAGGTTATGCATCTATATCTGTGTCTGCATTTATGTCTTTACTGCATTCTTGTCATCACGTTTAATTTCTGTATGCATTGTTGTTTATTTTTATAAAATTCAAAAATCTCATAAAAATTAGAAAAATTTCAAATAATTAAAAAAAAAATCACGTTTAGTTTTGCATATAGGTTGAGTCGGAACGGTGGATTTCCATGATAAAATTGCTCTATAATTTGTCCTTTGCTTAAGCCTTGTATTAAACTAGTATTCTTTTTAGCATTGTCTCATTGCATAATCTACGAGTTAATGTTTAAATTTAGCTGAACGAATAGACTTGACCTGATAATTTTGGCAACCTACTTATAAATTCTAAGTTTTAGAGCCGTATAAACTGTTGTCATTTTTTACCAGTTCATGTAGGATTGTGAGTAGTTACTCCTTGCATAACATGTTCATTAATTTGGACGTATATGAAATTCAATTGCTTTTGGCCTACATACATTCAGGTTAGTGGTTGGTGTCACATGCAGGGAGGCGCTTACATATTCCCTTTCTTTTATTTTTACCCATTTAACTCCATATATTCCCTTTCTTTCATTTTTACCCATTTAACTCCACATTAGCCAAATTTGCCTCTTTGACCCTTAACTACATCCAAATTTAGCCTGCCTTGTCAAGCTAGTTTAGTGTATGTTTTTACGGTATATATTTTATCGATCAAAGTTTGGTTCATATTATATCGTTTTGGAGTTGGTAGAAAAGAAGAAAAAGGAGGATGATGAAAAAAAGAGAAAAAAGAAAAGAAAAAAAAAACGTGAAAAGAAAAAAGAAAGAAAGAAAAAAACCAAATGAAAAAAGATTGAATAAGTTGCTTTTTACTCCTATGTTTTATTTATATACATTGAGGAGTTAATTTTATTCGGTTTGGTGAGTTTGAATGCCAAATAAGGGTATTGTGCTTAATTTTGATGGATTAGAAATGGATATGTTCCACTTGCTTCTGTTCAGGTACTAGCTTGGCTGCCTATACCCTCACATTTCCAAATTGTTTTGCCTTTTCTTACCCATTGCCTCACTAAACGATACTTTTGTAAGCCTTCAGCAGTGACGGACCTTGTTTGGTTGGAATGTATGTGTGGTGATTAGATTTGTCTATCATTTTAGTTGCATGTATGTTTATGTGGGTCGTAGTTTAGGTGAGCGACTTTTTTTCTTTCTCTCCTACATTCATATGCTTACCCTTTGCTTCATGAGAGAAGAGTGACCCATGAGAGTGTTGGAGTGTCCCCGACAATAATGCGATCACATTGTTGATCATTTTGAGATCACATATCTAAATCTCATATTACTTGTTGGATTCATTAATCTCATTTGTTTACATATTGAAAATGTGAATAATTAATTTAGTCATAAAATTAATTCAAGATCTTATGCATGCAAAACAAATACAAGAGTAAGGAGAAAATCGGTTCCTTACATATGATATTTCGGATATAAGGGCACTAGTAAGGACACCTACCTTAGCTAGTTCTTGAGCTTTCCTTATGGATGAACAAGATTCAAGTGTAGAATCTCTCCCCAAGAATTGTACCAAGATAATACCCTTAGTAGTTTAAATTAATATAAGACTAGTATTAATAAAAACTACCTTAAAATAGACACAAAATAATTTGTATTTTGCTCTTGAAAATTTCGGTCAAGAGGAGGATTTTATGAGCTCTCTTGTTCTCTCAAAAATGTAGAGTAAAAGGAACCACTAGGAAAAATATATCATGTATATTTTTACAACTTATAGAATGAATAAATAAAATGTAAGAGAAAACACTCTTCTTTTTCTCTTTGGGAAACCGGGTAGCATTGGAGGAGAGGAGCCAATACATGAGCTATTTTCTTCCCAAGAATAATAGGTTTGCATGGCTATGACATAGGTCATCATTGTGTTTCTTTTGAATAAATAAATTAGACAACACAAACCTAATACTCCCTTCATAAAACCGGTTATTACCCATAAAAGGGAGGTCCATTTTATTTTTGTCATTTGTCAATTGTGAAATATGTGACATGTTACTTGACATGTTACATTATAATGTATTTTTAACATATTAAAAATCATCATATAATTAAATATGTCACATACAAAAATAATTAGTAATTCATAATTACTTGTACGAAAATGGGTCATATAATTATAAACTACAATAACTTGTATTTATAATAAATTATTCATTCTATTTTTAATTGTTTCATAAACAATAAATTAATCTAAGTAATAAAACAATTCGATTACTTAGACCGAATCTTATTTAATCAAATTACAATAAGACACGTAATTTTACTCACAAAATCACTCGTCAATTTTAAGGAATTTAATTAACCCGTATCGTCATAAGATTAATTAAATAATCAATTAAGAGTATTAGCCTATAGGTATGACCTTAGGGGGACAACTGGTCACCACCGTCGTACGGCAGTAATGTCAAACTCTAGTCAGCCAATCATTACCGATATATGTGGACCAGTTGACTAAGTAGTATTACTTTCCGTCATGTAGTCTTAATATGAGATTTAAATATGTGGTCTCAAAATGATCAACAATGTGATTGCATTATTGTCGGGGACACTCCAACAATCTCCCACTTGTCCTCGCCAAGTGTGCGTCACCAATTCTCTTGTCCTATTACTATCTCCCACTCAATGCAAGATGTCTTTTAGGTCGTACTTGCAAGTAATCATATCGAGAGTGGTTCCCTCGATCTGGAGAACAACTGATTGACCGGAATTATCTACCATAGATACGTTCCTATCGTGGCCACGCATTTCCAGTTCATTACTCTTCGAATGGCCCTGAGATATTGTTATAACCCTGAAAAGGGGTGGACAATTCCTATCGCACTATTCCCTTCGACTAGCCACAACTCATCATAAGTGTCCCCGACAATAATGCGATCACATTGTTGATCATTTTGAGATCACATACTTAAATCTCATATTAAGAATACATGAGGGAAAGTATTACTTCTTAGTCAACTGGTCCACACATATCGGTAATGATTGGCTGACTAGAGTTTGACATTACTGTCGTACGACGGTCGTGACCAGTTGATCCCCTAATGTCATACATATAGGGTAATGATCTTAATTTTTTACTTAATTAATCGTATGACGATACGGGTTAATTAAATTCCTTAAAATTGACGAGTGATTTTGTGAGTAAAATTACGTGTCTTATTGTAATTTGATTAAATAAGATTCGGTCTAAGAAATCGAATTTTTTAATTACTTAGATTAATTTATTGTTTATGAAACAATTAAAAATAGAATGAATAATTTATTATAAATACAAGTTATTGTATGACCGATTTTGGTACAAGTAATTATGAATTACTAATTATTTTTGTATGTGACATATTTAATTATATGATGATTTTTAATATGTTAAAAATACAATATAATGTAACATGTCAAATAACATGTCACATATGTCACAATTGACAAATGACAAAAATAAAATGGACCTCCCTTTTATGGGTAATAACCGGTTTTATGGAGGGAGTATTAGGTTTGTGTTGTCTAATTTATTTATTCAAAAGAAACACAATGATGACCTATTTCATAGCCATGCAAACCTATTATTCTTGGGAAAAAAATAAGCTCATGCATTGGCTCCTCTCCTCCCATGCTACCCGGTTTCCCAAAGAGAAAAAGAAGAGTTTTTTCTCTTACATTTTTTTTATTCATTCTATAAGTTGTAAAAAGATACATGATATATTTTTACTAGTGGTTCCTTTTACTCTATATTTTTGAAAGAACAAGAGAGCTCATAAAATCCTCCTCTTGACCGAAATTTTCAAGAGCAAAATACAAATTATTTTGTGTCTATTTTAAGGTAGTTTTTATTAATACTAGTCTCATATTAATTTAAACTATTAAGGGTATTATCTTGATACAATCCTTGGGGAGAGATTCTACACTTGAATCTTGTTCATCCATAAGGAAAGCTCAAGAACTAGTTAAGGTAGGTGACTTTACTAGTGCCTATATATCCGAAATATCATATGTAAGGAACCGATTTTCTCCTTACTCTTGTATTTGTTTTGCATGCATAAGATCTTGAATTAATTTTATGACTAAATTAATTATTCACATTTTCAATATGTAAACAAATGAGACTAATGAATCCCAACAAGTGGTATCAGAGCAGAAGGTTGTTACATGCAAAATCGGGTTTGTTTTTCCGAGTTAATTAGTTAACAAATAAAACTTGTTATTTATGATTTATGAAGATAAATCACGAAATAATTTTTGCATATTAAACTTTGCTGTTCTTAAATGTATTTTAGGTCATATGGGATGATTTATGGATTTTATTGTTCATTATATATATTATTGGCATTAAAATGTGATTTTTATGAGAAAAATGTCAATTTTGGACGAAAAATAGTTAAACTTCGAATTTTTAAGTGATTTTTGGATATAATTTCAGAAATATAATCTACTAGTTGCATGTTAAATTTCTTGTAAAATAAAGTCATTTTCCATAAAATATGAATTTTATAAGTTAAAGTTGCATTTAAAAGGGTTATTAGGTTAATATGAGTTAATTTCGAATCTGGTCATGAAAATTTAATATGCTTTCACATATATTTTTACCCAGTGTGTGTAAAAATCTTAGATGGATTGAACTCATTATGCATGATTTATGAATCTTTGAGTAAAAATTCAATAAATAGTGACTTAAATTAGCCTATAATACTAAAACATAATTCATGACTTAAGAAAAACGTCCAATGTTGCTTATTTATCCCACTTTTCATATCTAAAAGTGAAAAGTTGATTAAATTATTTTTTTCTTATGCTTTAATGATTTTATTTGTCAATTTCGATAAACCGCAACGATGTTTTCCTTGGAAGATTTTCGAAATTTTTAACCTAAGTTTTGAACATTATGAATGTCATGAAATTATTCCAGAATATTCAAGAGTTTAAATTTCAAATTTTGAAATTATTTGAAATTATTTTAATTTAATTTGGAGTTTATATATATATTTTGAGTCCAAATGAACAATATTAGAAATTCAAGTTGAATTATTGTCGAAATTTTTGTGAAGACTAAATTTTGAGTCCTAAAAGGTTAGGGTATTTAACTTTAACATAAATGTGATTTATGAAATGTTTCATGATTTTAATAGTTAATAATCATACAAATCCATAAAACCGAGAAAAATATACGATATTAGCTCTTTAAAGGCGATTTGGCATAAAATTAAGCACGTTCATACATATTTTAATGCTGCATTTTATTTATGATTGTCATATTTATGATTTATATAATTTTTGAATTATGTAATTTTACTTAGTATGACCTTAGGTTTTAATTGGTATTATCCGGAATGTATGGGAATATCGATTCGGTTGTAATTATTATGATCTCGTATCACCGTTTTGTAATTTAATAGATTTAATTTTTATTACAAATGTATAATAGGAAGTTATGTAATTTTTAATTATTACTTGTAATTCCGGAGATCCTTGAAGACGGTGCCATTAGGAAAGGCGTTCCGACAAGACGGTGTTACCTTGTAATGCGTGCCAAGTGAAGTTCAAGGGACCAATGGAGTTGTTTTCCGAATTTGTAATAGTTAATTAAATTTTCTTTTTAGGAAGACCATACTAGAATTTTATGTTTTATGTTTTGCATTTATTTATATGTTTGCATGCATCGCTAAATCGCCATAACTAAACATGCATTTTATTTTATCGAGTCATCGACCGTTTCAATTATAATTATCGTATTTCACCGCCTTAGTTCACTTAAAACGTGATAGATAATAAATTGACAAGACCTCTCACTAAATAATAATTGAGAATTAGCCTTATCAAATAGTAGAAACCATGAATCCCAATTTCATAAGGAAGTAGGCTCGGCTCACCGGGGTGCGAAACTTGTTACGTTGGGTAAGTGGGTAGTAAAAAGTTATTACATCGAAATTTGGATTGAGCTCAACGGAAGTATTCGTGACTGTAGTCGCATGTGTTCCGGGCTAAAGATAAATATTAGAGTAATTTTATCGACCGAGAGTTCTAGAAGTAGAATCGATTAAAGAGTTAATCCACCGAGTTATATTGATAAGAATGAATCAGCTCACCGTGTCCGAATTGATATGAATTTGGATCTCGGGTTCATTTATAATAGTTGGGTGGAGGTCACTATATAAAAGTTTAAAACTTGTTTAAAAATGTTTGCAAGTTTGATCAAATGACAAATGTTAATATTTCCTTTACCTCCATGTTTGTAGTTTATATATCACAATGGAACCTATTAATGCAACAACACCTATTACCATTGAGTCTTGTCATAACTTATTTGACGATATTTGCTCCAACCACAATCTCGATACTACTAGAGAGCTTGATTTTGGGATCGGTTCCGATGAAAACCTTAATTTCATTACTTCCACCATACCTACTACTGTAACACCCCCTCATACCAAGGTACATTACCAAGGACTACCCTAGCATGAAAGGCTGTTACCATCTCGGTTGCCCGAGGTAAGTATATATCAAAAGCAACAATCCAAAAACACATTTATTAAAGTATAAAGAGTTAGCGATTACATTATCTCAGACCAACTCAAAATAAAAGTATAAGGTCTCAATACAACTGAAATCAAAGACAGCTAAACTTGTAACAGTGGAAGCTAGACTCAAAGTGGTGACTCCCCATGACTGCTCCATAGCTAAACATCTGCATCACCTATCACAATCTGCTCACCATCCCCGAATGGATCACCACAGATTTTATAAAACAACACGGGGTCACTTACTGAATAATCAAAGTAAGACAAGTATGATAAGGTAATCAGCTGATCGACATCCACCTCCGTCTCCCAATCACACACAATCACTGACTACACACCGAGGTGTGTAGCCCTGCCAGATTACCCATCGCAACAGGTAATCCTCGTCGCTAGTGGGGGACCGCAGCCAATCCCCACCTAAACCCCGCTCATCAACGAGCGATAACCCTGTCCCATTAATGTGCACATCCCCTCCCGTGGCGGGTTCCACGGAGGGCGAAACTAGGGCGTGAAGCCACTCCCGCAAGTGACTCCACTCAGCCGAGGGCGCACCTCGCGAACCATCATCATCATCAATCACCACAACACCACCACCAACTCCAATACTCCCAACAAAAACAGATAATCACAACAAAAAGTACCACAATCGCAATACAAACTTAAATCAATTAAACAGGAACTGAGTAGGGAAACCCTACCTTTTCGCAATCCGCTATGCTACAATAAATCATACAATGTGCATAACAAATACCACATCTTCACCTACAACAATTATTATCAACAATCCCCAAATTAACCCAAAACAATCATTAGGGCAAAACCCTAAAGACAATCTATTAACTGATTACAAAGCACCAGAGACTCACCAACGAAATCGAGATAAAAGACGGAAGTGTAGACTTGCGATCGACCAATTAGCCTTGAGAGTGATTAGGGTGATTAGAGAGAGAGATTAACATCGTTAGTTTTTGGTAAAAATGATTTAGAAACTGTAAACATAATTTATATAATCTCTACTCACCTTAACCAAACCACTGAAAATAAAACCCGTTAGACCGGATACTCGGTCGAGTATAGAGTATACTCGGCCGAGAACCCTCTACTCGGTCGAGTATTCCACATACTCGGCCGAGTGTTCTTAGGTAGTAGCCAAATAGGATACTATGGTTCAGCATGGACCAATCCAAAAGAGGCTTGGTTCCTATGGTTAGTGGGACCATATTGAGCAAGTCTCAATCACCCATCGAACCCAAAGATGTTGAACGCATGAAGTTGATCCCTTATGCCTGCGCCGTTGGATCAATTATGTATGCCATGATATGCACTAGTCCAGATGTCTCGTACACTTTGAGCATGACGAGTAGATATCAAGGAAATCCAGGTGAGAGTCACCGGATTGTCGTCAAGAACATCATTAAGTACTTGCGAAGGACTAAGGATTCTGTCTTAATGTTTGGAGGTGACTTCGAACTCTGTGTTAAGGGTTACACGGACTCCAGTTTTCAAACAGATAGAGATGACATGAAATCACAAGATGGATTTGTTTTCATGCTCAATGGTGGTGCCTTAAACTGGAGAAGCTTCAAGGAAGCTGTGATTGCAGATTCTACAACGGAGGCTGAGTATATAGCAGCATCAGAAGCTGCCAAGGAAGCTATGTGGATCAATCAATTCTTGGAAGGGCTAAAAGTAGTACCTACCGCCAATGATCCCACTGGTCTTTATTGTGACAACAATGGGACAATCTTCCAAGCTAAAGAGCCCAAGTCTAGTAATAGATCTAGACATGTACTTAGAAAATTCCATGTAATTAGAGATTTCATTGAAAGGAAGGAAATTGCGATTTTTAAGGTTGGGACGGATGATAACATTGCTTATCCGCTTACCAAGCCTTTATCGCAGGCTAAACATGATAGATATGTTGTGTCCATGGGACTTAAACGCATGCCAGTTTTATGTTAGATTTTGATATGAAATAAAAGAGTTGTTTTATTTGTTCATATGCATAATAACATTTGTCTTTTAATTTTTCAGTACTTTGTCATATTCAAATGGGTTGTAAAGACAAGATTGAACCCCATTAAAGTGAACTAAATTGATATAGTAATCGCCCATAGTCACTTGTATGAGGTGACGTCTCGAAGTGACTAGAGTGTGATACGATTGATGGTAAGTTCAAGTGCCATAGAGTCATAAGAGATGACTAGTCGATCACATAGGCAGACTGTTTGGAACACTCTGTCGGGCCTAATGACCGCTTATGGAGTTTTGGCAAATTATATGGCCTGGTCGTGGCAAGAGCTACTATAGTATTCTAATGAGTCGATTCTTTTGACTAAAGACTGTTCGCTCAAGGTGGCACAGTTTCAGAGTAAATTTGATTTATGTTCCTACGACCTTCGTAAATGGGGTTAAAAGAGCTTATTTTGGGTTATGATGAGTTGTGGCTAGTCGAAGGGAATAGTGCAGTAGAAATTGTCCACCCCTTGTCAGGGTTATAACAATATCTCCAGGCCACTCGAGGAGTAATGAACTGGAAATGCGTGGCCACGCTCGGAAGGTATCTGTAACACCCCCATTTATTCGGGAGCCTTTAGCTAGACATTCCCAAGTAAATGAGAGCGTTACCATCTCGGTTTCCGGAGGTAGTGAATAACAAAGTATAACAATACCAAAGTACTTTAAATAAAAACTTTAATGATTACATATGTTTTACAACTTTAATCAACTAATACTTAATATAAAAATAAATACAACTCGCAGCGGAAATTAAATAAGTGATATAACTACATTTGTGATCTAGACTCCTGCAGGTCCGCAAGCTCACACGCCCAAGCTCCCATTATCCAGCAAATAACTCAAAACCTCGCTTATTTAAATCGCTCCCCATTTAACCGGAAATATTAAATGGTTCACCACAGGATGCCATCAATTAAAGCAGGCATCAATTTTATTTTGACACAGAAGCAAACACGTCAACCAATGGTTGAGTAGGATAAAATATATTAAAACAACCAATCTTTCACAACTGTCAATATTCCAATCTCAACTGTTCACATGTCACATCTCGACATCAACTATCCACGTTATCCACCAGAGACTAAGCCTGGGGCAGTCCAAATACTCACACACGTTATCCACCAGAGACTAAGCCTGGGGCCTTCCAATTAATCACACACGTTATCCACCAGAGACTAAGCCTGGGGCAGTCCAATCACCACTCACGTTATCCACCAGAGACTAAGCCTGGGGCAATCCAATTCTCATAAACCGTTCCACAATATAATCGTATAAAATATACACAACTCCAACAATTAACAAAGTTAATCACTCAATTAGCTTAATTAAATAAGCAATCATACACCAATCATCCTTTCAATACATTCTCGTATTAAACACGCAAACCAGATATAGTTGAGTAGATTATCCTACCTGGCAAGCAAGCACTCCAATTACGCAATCCAAATAAATAAAGCAAATCCAATCCGATTATAATTCTTCACAATTTCCGTCACCTATATAATAATAACAATTACAACAATTATAATTACTAACTTTATTTGTTTATTTACTTATTCCTTTTATTCAATTATTCAAATTAATTATTTACTATAATTATTAAAGGTTTATGATAACTAAAAACCCGATTTAACTACGAACCCGACTCACCCGAGCTAATTAAATAATTAAAACCCGTCACACTACAAACACATACCACCTTAACATGGTTTATAAACCATGGCCAACACCTCTCTTAAAACCCACCAAACCCGACACCACAAGCCACCACAGCCACCACCCAACCTCGACACCCCTAGCCTGCAACCCCACGCATCCAACTCGCCCTTAACCACCAGCTAAACCACCACCAACAACGCACAAACCCACGCCCTATCACACGACACCAACCGCAAGACTCACCCGACACCCCCACAAAACACGCTCGTAACCACCACCTAACGCCACCTTCACCGCCATCTACAACCACCAATCAACTCCCTATCCTCCCTCGACAAAAGCCACCCAAAGAACCCCCCCCACCAGGACCACCTACAACCCCTTAAATCCCCCCCGAAAACCGCCTGCCAATTACACGACCTCCTCCCCTGTTTTCCCGTCACCACCGCACAACCACCATCCGCCACCATACCAAAGACCACCAAAGTGGTCGACTCAACCACCCCAACACAACCCCTCTATACCCAGGTCACGACATAGCCAATTAGGGGTTCAATTACCCATTCCAATCACCCACAACCAACCCGTATAACCCCTCCTGACCAACCACCTTTCGCCGCCCTAAACACCACCCTAGCAAGGTCCACGTCGGTCAAATAAGCTCAGGTCACAATCTCGGCAGTGCAAGGTTGCTCTAGGTCCAAATTTCGAGTCCTATGGTGGTCTATATAAGTCATACTATCGATCTAAAGATGCTTGCATGAAAAGAATATAAACCGCTTTAAGCTGAGTTAATTACCTCAAGTCGACCAATTGATTTTGTTAATTCTTCTTTCTTTCCGCCTCCTAAAGCTTCTTCTTTTTATTTGTAATTTATTTATCAGATTTAAGGTGGTATTTATAGTGTAAGATTTAGAGAATACGAGGCCAATTAGGAAACCATGTAACTTTCCTTATTCTATTTAGTATAGAAATTGTCATTCTAATTATATCATTATTATTTATCATATATTATTAATTCTACCATAACTATGATTTACTCATATAATATTTACTAATTTATTATTGCCATAACTCTATTATTATTATTATAATTATAATTACCTTTATATAATATTATTTCCTTGTTATATTATTATTAATTCCCGATATAAATCCCGATTACACTAATACCAATTTAATAAATTCTGCCCATATAATAATACCACATAGTCCAACACTCGATTACCAACTAAGCCCAAAGCACAAATATTAGCCAAACCCAATTCCCGACTTGAATTATTAATTTATTATTTAATTAACGTCTTACTTGTATTTATTATTAGAAAATGTCATTTAATTACTCATTAAATTACATAAATTATTCTTATAAATTATTATTAAAATACGGAGTATTACAGTCTTCCCCCCTTAAAATGAACTTCGTCCCGAAGTTCGCCCATAACTACTACAAGAACACTTATAAAATTTCTCATAACGACTACCATCCAACACAATTATCCATTTATGATTATCACCCGTATCAATCATATCACAAGTTATACAAATAATAACTCAAAATATTTGTACTATTACATTCCTTCCCCCTAAAAATAAACTTCGTCCTCGAAGTTCGGAATAACAAACAATAGGAACAACCAAACCATTGTTGTAACGTCACCAAAACATGAAACACACATTGTAATATAAGACAATTATTATTTCCAACACAATACCCATTAATGGCTAAATGAATAACAAAATCTTTGATTTAGTTCTAAATAGCAAAACCACAACATACAAAAGATACTCGAACTAACTTTATTTAAACTCAACTACTTTACTTAACTACCGATGAATACGTTGCCAAGATAAATAACAATCTATAACAAAATACAGACAATTGTTTAGTCTTTTCTTAATAATGATATCTAACTTAAACATGGATGCAATTATCGTGAACATATATATGGCTTAAGGCAACACATTCCGCATATCACTAGACATGTTATTCTACCTCACATAATTGACAACATCAAACATAATGTTCAAGAGATCAAAAACAAAACTTGTTATACATTTTACATGTTATAACTTCTAACAATCTTCAAGGCTAGGAAAACATGTTATCACTCCTAACAATCATTAATATATAATAGCATAACTACTTATTGAGAACATATACTTTTTAGAAAAATAAAGAAAGTTAATAAACCATTAGAACAAAAAAATCAAGTCAAAAACTCATAGGATCGATTTATAATGCATTTTACAAACTACTTGATCGAAACAGAAATTTGACAGCAACTTGTCAGAAACTTAGGTCAACTTGTAAAAATCACCATAAATTGTCAAAATATTTTCTTAAAACGTGGCTTACCAATTTAGAAACATACATGAGTCTATTAAATATTGGCGTTGGAATTATAACAATTAATTACGTAGCTTTTAAATGACAAATTTTACAAAAACATGGCGCGAAAACATCACTGTACAGGAATATTTCGACTACTGTCCACTAAAATATTTATTTCTCCTAAACAGTATATTATTTGAACATGAGACCAGTGGCATATGAAAGCTAACTCATAAAGATATTACTCATAAAATTTGCATACGAGAATTTTAAACAGGTAGTAAATGGCAGCCAAAATAATCAAGGGTAAAATTCCGGGAAATCAACTAAAATTACGTTCTTTACAATTTCGCACAATTCCCTTAATACTCCACATGTTAATCACACATGCCAACATATTTATCTCATAATCACATGTATATATCAATGCTTAAAACCATATCACATCCCCTCTTCCTAAAGGCAAAGTTACGTCCCCGTAACCACAAATCATCAATGAAAACAATATCCAAACAAGGCAAACAAAACTATTAAGGCAAACAAATGGTTTTTCATTTTAGATTACCCCACACTCTCAAATATTCCTCTCAGGGTTACCGGTTCAAAACTGAAAGGGCCGGAAGTTTGGTGTGAGGGGCCCTACTCATCCCAAGCCTTAAGTGGGCTCCTAACAGTTTCTACCCGGGTTCATTTTATTAGACACAACCTATATTCATTTATTGTTCATTAGTTAGGTCTGAGGATCGTTTTGCTCTGATACCACTTTGTAACACCCCCATTTATTCGGGAGCCTTTAGCTAGACATTCCCAAGTAAATGAGAGCGTTACCATCTCGGTTTCCCGAGGTAGTGAATAACAAAGTATAACAATACCAAAGTACTTTAAATAAAAACTTTAATGATTACATATGTTTTACAACTTTAATCAACTAATACTTAATATAAAAATAAATACAACTCGCAGCGGAAATTAAATAAGTGATATAACTACATTTGTGATCTAGACTCCTGCAGGTCCGCAAGCTCACACGCCCAAGCTCCCATTATCCAGCTAACTCAAAACCTGCTATTTAAATCTGCTCCCCATTTAACCGGAAATATTAAATGGTTCACCACAGATGCCATCAATTAAAGCGAGGCATCAATTTTATTTTGACACGAGAAGCAAAACACGTCAACCAATGGTTGAGTAGGATAAAATATATTAAAACAACCAATCTTTCACAATCACAATATTCCAATCTCAACTGTTCACATGTCACATCTCGACATCAACTATCCACGTTATCCACCGAGAGACTAAGCCTGGGCGGTCAAATACTCACACACGTTATCCACCACCAGACTAAGCCTGGGGCCTTCCAATTAATCACACACGTTATCCACCAGAGACTAAGCCTGGGGCAGTCCAATCACCACTCACGTTATCCACCAGAGACTAAGCCTGGGGCAATCCAATTCTCATAAACCGTTCCACAATATAATCGTATAAAATATACACAACTCCAACAATTAACAAAGTTAATCACTCAATTAGCTTAATTAAATAAGCAATCATACACCAATCATCCTTTCAATACATTCTCGTATTAAACACGCAAAACCGGATATAGTTGAGTAGATTATCCTACCTTGCAAGCAAGCACTCCAATTACGCAATCCAAATAAATAAAGCAAATCCAATCCGATTATAATTCTTCACAATTTCCGTCACCTATATAATAATAACAATTACAACAATTATAATTACTAACTTTATTTGTTTATTTACTTATTCCTTTTATTCAATTATTCAAATTAATTATTTACTATAATTATTAAAGGTTTATGATAACTAAAAACCCGATTTAACTACGAACCCGACTCACCCGAGCTAATTAAATAATTAAAACCCGTCACACTACAAACACATACCACCTTAACATGGTTTATAAACCATGGCCAACACCTCTCTTAAAACCCACCAAACCCGACACCACAAGCCACCACAGCCACCACCCAACCTCGACACCCCTAGCCTGCAACCCCACGCATCCAACTCGCCCTTAACCACCAGCTAAACCACCACCAACAACGCACAAACCCACGCCCTATCACACGACACCAACCGCAGCACTCACCTGACACCCCCACAAAACACGCTCGTAACCACCACCTAACGCCACCTTCACCGCCATCTACAACCACCAATCAACTCCCCTATCCTCCCTCGACAAAAGCCACCCAGCAACCCCCCTAACCAGACCACCTACAACCCCTTAAATCCCCCCGAAAACCGCCTGCCAATTACATGACCTCCTCCCTTGTTTTCCCGTCACCACCGCACAACCACCATCTGCCACCATACCAGCACCACCAAAGTGGTCGACTCAACCACCCCAACACAACCCCTCTATACCCAGGTCACGACATAGCCAATTAGGGGTTCAATTACCCATTCCAATCACCCACAACCAACCCGTATAACCCCTCCTGACCAACCACCTTTCGCCGCCCTAAACACCACCCTAGCAAGGTCCACGTCGGTCAAATAAGCTCAGGTCACAATCTCGGCAGTGCAAGGTTGCTCTAGGTCCAAATTTCGAGTCCTATGGTGGTCTATATAAGTCATACTATCGATCTAAAGATGCTTGCATGAAAAGAATATAAACCGCTTTAAGCTGAGTTAATTACCTCAAGTCGACCAATTGATTTTGTTAATTCTTCTTTCTTTCCGCCTCCTAAAGCTTCTTCTTTTTATTTGTAATTTATTTATCAGATTTAAGGTGGTATTTATAGTGTAAGATTTAGAGAATACGAGGCCAATTAGGAAACCATGTAACTTTCCTTATTCTATTTAGTATAGAAATTGTCATTCTAATTATATCATTATTATTTATCATATATTATTAATTCTACCATAACTATGATTTACTCATATAATATTTACTAATTTATTATTGCCATAACTCTATTATTATTATTATAATTATAATTACCTTTATATAATATTATTTCCTTGTTATATTATTATTAATTCCCGATATAAATCCCGATTACACTAATACCAATTTAATAAATTCGGCCCATATAATAATACCACATAGTCCAACACTCGATTACCAACTAAGCCCAAAGCACAAATATTAGCCAAACCCAATTCCCGACTTGAATTATTAATTTATTATTTAATTAACGTCTTACTTGTATTTATTATTAGAAAATGTCATTTAATTACTCATTAAATTACATAAATTATTCTTATAAATTATTATTAAACTACGGAGTATTACAGTATCTATGGTAGATAATTCCGGTCAATCAGTTGTTCTCCAGATCGAGGAAACCACTCTCGATATGATCACTTGCAAGTACGACCGAAAAGACACCTTGCATTAAGTGGGAGATAGTAATAGGACAAGAGAATTGGTGACACACACTTGTCGAGGACAAGTGGGAGATTGTTGGAGTGTCCCCGACAATAATGCGATCACATTGTTGATCATTTTGAGATCACATATTTAAATCTCATATTAAGAATACATGAGGGAAAGTAATACTTGTTAGTCAACTGGTCCACACATATCGGTAATGATTGGCTGACTAGAGTTTGACATTACTTGTCGCATTTACGGTGGTGACCAGTTGATCCCCTAAGGTCATACCTATAGGGTAATGCTCTTAATTTATTATTTAATTAATCGTATGACGATATGGGTTAATTAAATTCCTTAAAATTGACGAGTGATTTTGTGAGTAAAATTACGTGTCTTATTGTAATTTTATTAAATAAGATTCGGTCTAAGTAATCGAATTGTTTTATTACTTAGATTAATTTAATGTTTATGAAACAATTAAAAATAGAATGAATAATTTATTATAAATACAAGTTGTTGTAGTTTATAATTATATGACCCATTTTGGTACAAGTGATTATGAATTACTAATTATTTTTGAATGTGACATATTTAATTATATGATGATTTTTAATATGTTAAAAATACATTATAATGTAACATGTCAAGTAACATGTCACATATGTCACAACTGACAAATGCCAAAAAGAAAATGGACCTCCCTTTTATGGGTAATAACCGGTTTTATGGAGGGAGTATTAGGTTTGTGTTGTCTAATTTATTTATTCAAAAGAAACACAATGATGACTTATTTCATAGCCATGGAAACCTATTATTCTTGGGAAGAAAATAAGCTCATGCATTGGCTCCTCTCCTCCCATGCTACCCGGTTTCCCAAAGAGAAAAAGAAGAGTTTTTTCTCTCACATTTTTTTATTCATTCTATAAGTTGTAAAAAGATACATGATATATTTTTACTAATGGTTCCTTTTACTCTACATTTTTGAGAGAACAAGAGAGCTCATAAAATCCTCCTCTTGACCGAAATTTTCAAGAGCAAAATACAAATTATTTTGTGTCTATTTTAAGGTGGTTTTTATTAATACTAGTCTCATATTAATTTAAACTATTAAGGGTATTATCTTGGTACAATCCTTGGGGAGAGATTCTACACTTGAATCTTGTTCATTCATAAGGAAATCTCAAGAACAAGCTAAGGTAGGCGACCTTACTAGTGCCCATATATCCGAAATATCATATGTAAGAAACCGATTTTCTCCTTACTCTGGTATTTGTTTTGCATGCATAAGATCTTGAATTAATTTTATGACTAAATTAATTATTCACATTTTCAATATGTAAACAAATGATATTAATGAATCCTAACAGAGAGTCCGATTTTAAAGGTCTTGCAAGGTCGACAATTGAGCTTTATCATAAACATCCTACAACTCGCTTGCGTTTGACAGTTTTTGCTATAAGTGTTAGTTTGCTTGTATTAAATTGGTTTATGTGGGCATTTGTAGCTAGCTTTTCTGTTCCGTTAGTTAGTATTTAGTTTACTCAAGGACGAGTAAAGGTTCGGTTTGTGGAGATTTGATACGTGCATTTTATATAGTCTTTTTAAATCTCTTATGCATATATTTCTATGCGATTCTCGTGGTTTTATGCTATGAAATGCCCCGAATATTCCACTTTGGTTTGTTTTGCTTTATTTGCAGGAATGGACCTGAAATTAGCAGAATCAATCCTTTTATCGTCCGTTTTGCTTGCATTTAGGAGGTGAGTGGATTTGGAGCCGTTATGTTGCTGCCTTGGGACGCGCGGAAGCTAAATCGGCAAATTATAGCAGGAACTAACGACGCAATGTTGCTAGCTTAGTCAAAGTCACTCGATCGAAGCCTTTTTTGATCGATTGAGCAGTTTTGGAGGATGAGAAGATTCGATCGAAAGCTTTTATTGTTCGATCGAAATGTGCTTTTTAGGAGTTCCTCGATCAAGTTACTTTTTTACTCGATCGAGTGATTTTTGCTGGATTCTACTCGATCGAAGCATTTCAAACTGTTCGATCGAGCAGCTGGGTATTGGACGCGGGCTTTGTCTTTTTATTATGTTTTAGGTCGAATGATAAAATCCCTCTCCTATAAATAGGAGAGGGGTAATTAGGTTTTAGAGGATGGAGGACATTACTTTTTCTTCCTTACTGTCAGACGCTTATTTCTTACTTTCCGGATCTCTTAATCTGTAATTCTCCCTTTCACTCTTTCTCTTTCTTTACTCTCACTTTAATTTGTGATGTTTATTATTCCTTTATCTTTCGCTCTTGTTGTATTTACTCTTATGTCTAGCTAATTTAATTACTAGGATTTAGAGGATTCGATGAACTGTTGTTAGTTGCTAATTAGGTTTACAGAACTTCCGTTGTTATTATGTCTATGTTGTTTATCACTGCAATTAACTGTAACTAGCTACTTGAATCGATGAATTTAGCTTAATTAATCCTGGTAAGCCTTAACCTAGACCTGAAGGTTGGAAGGGGTGAGACCCGCAGTGAACAATAGGATGCTTTAGTGAGGGCGGAAGCTAAGCTAATAGTATTTTAGTACGAATTGAGACCAGAAGGAGATGTCCGTTGCCCCTTAGACTGATACACGCGCCCGATCTGTGACCTTAGCTGCAATTAACTAACGTTCATTGATGACCTGACAATCCTAGTTCTTTCTCCCTTCTATTAATTCCTCTTATTTCTTTTCTCTATACCTTCAATCTCATTTAGCTTAGTTTATTCAACTCAAACCCTCATTCTGTGACCTCAGACGGACTAAATTGACAAGTAGATAGTGACCGCCTCACTGTGGAGATCGACCCTACTTACCGCTGACTTCTGTTAGTAGTACTTAGGTATTTATTTTTGATACTTAAACGACAGGTATCACAAGTCAACACAAACCTACCTTACAACTCATACAATGAAAATCCTAACTACTACCCCATTTTTTACCACCAAAAGCCCCACATCCAATATCCACAACAACTACCCTCCCAAAACCCACTTTACAATGAATTCCAAATGCCACAATACAACCACTCTCACACCCACCCACAACAAGAATATGAGCATGAATTTAACATTCAAAATGTGGTTCTCCAAATGATGGGATATCAACAAAATTTCTTTAAACAAGTGCTAGAGGAGAGCCAAAATAGGGACAATGTCCTTCAAGGAATTGTTAGCCAAGGTGAGGAGTTGGAAATTCAAATTGCCCAAATGAAGGAAGCCCAAGTAACTACTCCTCACCATTCCTTAGACATTGATCATAAATACGAGTTTGAAGGAGTTACCCTTGATGAGAAGTGGGAAGAGCCAATCTTCTTGAACTCTTGTGAGTATGAAAGTGTTGTGTTTGACGAAGAAGATATGAGGTTGAGTACGCCGAATACTCTTAGCCTTTCTGAATATGAGGGTATGTCCTTTGATGTGAATATCAAGATAGTGGAGGAAGAATTATTGAAGAAGATTGAAGTCCCCATTTATAATTCTTATGAGGATGGCTATGATGACGAGATCGTGAAAGAAACTTATGGAGAATATGCGTCTTGCAAGGACCTTTGGAATAGGGGAGAAGAATGGACTTGTGATATCACCTTAGTTGAAGAGCCCATCCTTGAGAAATTTGAAGTGTCCTATCATGAAGAAGATGAATGCCTCTTTCCTATTACTAATGAAGACCATTTCACACCCACCATGGAACCTATGATTATTGGAGATGATATGGTGGACCTTCTCCAAAAAGTCAAATCATCATATAAAGGGTACTTGGTGGAAAAGCTCAAGAACAAACTTGCAAATGAACTTACTTGTGGAGATTTGGCACCCACAATTCTAACCCCTAAGGTATCCTATCATCAATGTTATGAGAATTCTCCTTCTACCCTGGAAGGATTGACAAATACAAGTGCTATCGTCGTCACCAAAATTAGAGAAGAAGGTGGTAAGTGGAAGTCTCCGGATGAAAATAAGCCATACTTCATGCCTCATGTGGACATGAATCATAGGCCTATTGGTTTGAAACATTGTAAAGACCAAAGTGCCAAGGGGAAGGTGATAGAGAGAATGTATGATAAGCTTATTTGGGGCTTGTTCACAAGTCTTTGACCTTCTTCAAAGAGCCTTGAGCTCTATGGACAAAGAATTTCGACAAATCGAACTAGTTTGGTGGAGTCCTATCCCAAACCACCATCTGTAATATATGCCTTTCCATAATTTTTGCATTGTACAATATTGTATATACCTTTATGTTTCTTGTGTTTTCTTACATGAGAGTAGTGAGAGAGGGTTGCTTACCCATTCATTGAGTATATTTTCAGAAAATGATAAGAAGGAATCACAAAAGGGTGCAAGGGCAAGAATTCAAATGAAAGAAATGAGGGATTCACGAAGAATAGTGCGACACGCTCGTCCTAGCTGTAAGACGCTCGTCCTGAGCCCTGCTGTAGGCAAAAATCAACACTATCTAAGAATCCGCCCAGATTATCAAGAACACGCTCGTCCTGACCAAGGATCCGCTCGAGCTGGCCCTAGGACACTCGTCCTGCGCAGTACCATGAGGAACACTCTGCACTGGATGAGAATCTGCTCGAATCCTCCAGAATCCGCTCGTCCCAGCAGACACGCTCGTCCCCTCACAAACCCGCTCGTCCCCAACTGAATGGTAAAACAAGAAGGCTCACTGACTGAGAATCTGCGCGTCTCCTGAGCAAGACGCTCAGGCTGCAGCTGCAAGACGCCCGGATCACCATTGAGACGCTCGGATTGGCACGGTATTTAGCTGGGTTCTCAATTTATCCGCCCGAGCCCAGCCCAGGTCCGCCCATCTCCTACCATTTCCTTGTTATAAACACCCCCACCATCCCTCTTTTTCCTTATCTTATCTTCTAAAAATCTCACATCATCATCCACAGACAATCCCCATCACAAAAACCAACCAAAACCCTAACATTTACATCAACAAAATGATGAACCTAAAAGACAAGAGCAAGATATCCGCCGATGCCGCACCTAAAAGGCGCAAGGGTGATACTTCATCCACCACTAGGGAGGCAAGGGGTCATCAAAATGTACAGATACACGGTGTTACACAACTTGAATACTTCCCCGAGATAATCTTCAATAGCGATGAACACCGCCAAAGATTTGAACATTTGCTAGGTAAGCATTACGAGCCTACTCAATTTATTGATACCGATGTTTTAGAAGTTCTTGGCATAAGGTATCAAACCGAAATGTTTTTCAATGGTTTGGGTCTTGGGAAGTTATTATATGCTCATGAGGATACCTACCTAAGTCTTACCCTCGAGTTTTTGTGTAGTCTCCGCATTGTCACTAATACACGGAGAAATGTTTGTTTGGAGTTCCGTCTTTGTAATCAAGACCATAAGTTAACCTTAGACCAATTTCCAAACATTTTTGGTCTTGAAGTGCCAAGGGAAAACACCGATAAACCCTCCGACTTCACCGTTAACCACATATGGAGAGCCATTTATGGGAGGGAACTCCATTTCTTCAAACAATACTATACCTTTGCCATCCAACATCCGGTGATTCGGATCACCAAGCACTTTATAGCCGGAACCGTCAATGGGAGGCTAGACCAAGATAGGTGCACCCTTATTGACTTGACCTTATTAGAGTCCTACTTGAATGTACAAGGGACAAGGGCTTACAATTTCAAAATACCCCTTGAGATGCTTACAAGGCTCTATGATTATGCTCAAGGGAATTCTAATATCAAGACCTTTATGATGGGAGGCCTAATCACAATATTGGCCAATGAACTTTGCCCCGTGTTTAACCTTCATGGGGGCTATGAAAAGCTCCAAGGGAGCACTTTGATAGATGAGGATGCTATCTTCAACCACCACCGGTGGTGCACTTACAATCAAGCCGGAAGTGTAGAGTGGTTCACAAAGGGATGCTCTTCACTTGTCCTCTTGGGGTGGAACATACCACCTACCGAGCCCCGGTTGAGTCGGTACTCACCTAGACCAAACTAGCTCCTCCCCATTGAGATTCATCCCAACCACCACAAAGAGAAAAAGCACCTTGTCAACCTCGTCAACCTCGTGAGTTGCCGGAATGGGGGTAATGCACCACCATCCTATGTACCCATTCCACCCTACCCCACACAACATGTACCATTCACTCCCCAAGATCCAAGAGCTCTAAACATGAACGATTTAATGAAGCTCTTGCAAAATGTCGATCTTGGAGTGTACGAAGGGAGGGTCGATAACTACTTGGCTCAATACCTCTCCTACTACAACATGGCTCAACAAGGGTACATCAACCCTAGAGGCCCTCACCCATCTTGGGCTCAACCACACCTTTTATTCCCTAACCAAGGGAACCAAAAAGGGAACTTTGGTGGCTAAAGTGGAGGATTATTTAGCCAAAGAGGAGGATATGACTAAGGAGGTTCTAGGGGATGTGGATACCGCAATGATGATGATGATGATAATGATGATGATGATGACGACGAGTGAAAGGGCAAGAGGTGTCTACCACACCACCTCCATTTTTATCATACTCTTTCTTTTCCTTTCTCTCATGTATTGTTTCATTGCATTTTAAATTATCTTGCATTTAGTTTACGCCTCACTTGCATTTATAATATATTTCATATTGCATTTACATTATTATAGTTTGCATTGTATTATATCTCACATGATTCATGTAGTTAGTTGCATATAGACTAAAATTCATACATAATCATAATGATCACACCTATTCATTTCTACACTAGAAATAGTGCTTAAATCGGTTTGGGGAGGTTTGATCATAGGTGACCTAAGCATGCATCATCTAGTATAGTGTAGATTGCATTCATTTGTTTTATATGTCATATAGAATTGCATTTAGTTAGAACATGCATTCATTCATATCATATCATTCCATTTGTACTTCATTTCCATAAAATCAAAAATCCAAAAACATGTATTTTCTTTTCATTCCTACTCCTACATGTACACCGAGGACAATTTTCAAAATAAAGTGGGGGATGGGAATTTATATTCCAAAAATATATAAAATTTGAAAAAATTAGAAAAAACTCAAAAATATATCTGTTAATTCCACAAAAACAAAATCCATAAAAATTTCAAAATTTAAAAAAATTACAAAAACATGTTCTTTAACTTAGTAGTGTAGAATTATATATACTTATGTTTTTGTTCTCTTCTGACATAGATACAACACTACGTTTGAGGCATTGTCAAGGGAATGTGAAGACCTCTTGGTATGATCGCTCTAATATCTATTTCCCTTCCATTTATTTTCATTATTCATTGAGGAGGATAAGCTTACATGTCAAGGAGGATGTGGTGTATTTTGTTGTTGTGGTTTGTGTATCTATGTGTTGTTAGGATTTGCATTTAGTTTATATGGCATAATAGTTGATAGAAGCATATCTATTAGAGTTTTATATATGTTAGTTGCATCATGGCATGTAGTTGCATGGTTAGAAAATTTTGTGAAAATGCCTATTTGGGAAGCTTGATAAGTGTATATAAGGCCCTTGTAGATAAATTTTCTCCTTGAGACTTTGTTTGCTAGAATAACCTCAAGACACTCTAGGATGTGTCATACTAGTATCTCTTGACCAATGGACTAAGGCCTAGTCAAGAGTACCTTGTGGTGTGATAACTCCCTGGCTATCGTTTATTCCAAGGTGACCTTTGAAGCCATGCAACCGTTCTTTCACTTCTATCATCATATTTTTCCAACAAAAAGGGAATGGGCACAAAAATCTCCAAAATTAAGTTCAAGTCATGAAATGAAAAAAAAAAAAAGTTTGCACGAAAAATGCATCAATGAAAAGAGGAGCAAAAATAGACTCCTAAGCTTCAATAAAAGTGCCCTTGCTACAAAATTGGGTTACTTTGAAAATGTTCAAAAAGAATGCAAAAGAAATTTTTGCCAAATATCAAAAATGCCAAACATCAAAGAAATGGCAAGAAATTGTTCTCAAAAATCTCAAATCCCACAAGATATTGGGGGGAAAAATAAATTAAAAAGCAAACTACCAATGTGAAACTCAAAATATCTTGATCCCTTTTATCCATTGATCTTATTTGTTGCATGGTGGAGAGGGGACAACCCTTTCTCTTGTCTAGGCAAGAGGGGGAATTCTGCAATCCGACAGTGTTTCTAACACCATAGGGAGTCTACTATTAATGAAAGCATTTAGCAATTGAGGACAAAGGTATTGTAGTTTGACACAATTTGGAGGTGATTTGTTGGTATCCTCTTAGACTTAGTAGCTTGGAGAAACAATATCTATGATGGAGTGTGTACCCTTAAATTTCTTCCCTTGAAGATGATTTTTGCCACTTAGATGAGGAAAGTGGCTATTGTTTTGTAGATGCATCCATTACTTGTTTTGTGTACTTAATGCTTGGATGTATCGCCATTTTGGCAAGCCCCACCTTGCCTTGCAAGAAGGCATCTTACATCATGTATGTCTTGTTGTGAGTTGAAGGGGCAGAGTGAGACCCGCTAATTGTCTCACATCGGTTATATTATTAGGATAGTTTAAATAAAGGCCTAGTTCTAGTCACCTCCTTACTCAAGACGAGTAAAGGTTCGGTTTGGGGATGTTCGATGTGACCCTTAATTCCGCACATTTAGTCCCCTAATTGAACCCATTTCGCATACTATTATAACATTTCATGGCCATTTTATCTATCGAATCCTTCCTACTTTGCTTTCCTAGTGAATTTTATATGTCTTATAGGAAAGGAGTTAATGAGGTGAAATTCCCGTCTCCCGTGGATACTTGGAATCTTGTTGATGATCTTATATGGACAAGTATGAAGAGGAGGCAAGAAAGACGACCGATGATGTAAGAATAAAGACTATACGTAGATCATAGGCTTCCAGGGCAAGAGGGTGGAACACTGTGCCAAGATCAGTGCGTCTTAAGCACAAGACGAGCGGATTGCCACGTCCTGATACGAGCAGCTCCTACATGGGTCGAGCGGATCATGGAGCTTTGATCCGAGCGGCTTCCTTGTGATCCAAGCGGATCTCCAGACAGACTGGCTGTGCTTCAAGATGATCCGAGTGGATCGTGGTGGGAGTAGCAACGTGATCTACGCATCTCCCTTGGGACTTAAAATTCCCAATTTAAAACTTAACATTGTTATTTACTAATCCACCCTTGCTTAACCTAATGATGTACTACTATATATACTCCATTTTATAATAATCAAGGATATCAAGTTCCCTTAGCTTAGAAGAAGCTCTCTTTGAGGAGGCAAACCTTCCTTAGATTAGATTAGGAGTAGATTAGAATAGATTAATCTCAATCATTCCACAAAATTACACATTAATCTTTCCTTAATTATTATTCAAGTTTATCATTGGCAAATTGAAGATTATTGGGTTATTACTGGAGAATTGACAACTCTTCATCAATCAATCAAGTTTTCTTCTATTATTCTTTCCTTTCCATTTGTTCATCTTAAGTTTGGTACAATCTCTTTACTCTTTACTCTTTATAGCTTATTTCATCATTCTCTTATCATGTTTATACTTGTTGTGATGATTGACACCATTAATGACATGTTTCCCATGATAATGAGTGAGTATTTATTAAGCTAGGATTAATGGGGGATTAAGGGAAACAAACATGGGGATTGATCTATACTTAATATAATATGTTTTCATAACTAAATTGCTTGCTTGTTGTTATTTCAACTTATGCACATGTTATATTCGATGAAATGCGAGCCTATGAATCCTTGCATTTTTTGATCCATCACCTATCTATTCAATGAGGTTTGTAAACATATAAACCAAGTCGCGCCTCATTAGACCATGCATAGAGTTGAATAGGAAGGATTAAGTGGGCTTGTAGGTGTTGTACAATCTAATCGATTCGGCTCTGGGACCCAAACCTTCTTAGGGATTGTAAGATATACACTAACTCGATCCCACCACAACAATAAGTGCTTACATCTAATTGAGAACATGTTTGTATGATTTACTCCCATGAATCGCCTATGAACCCATGATATCCTAGCACTTTTAGCCATTTGTTTACATCATTCCTTTTATTGTTTGTTTTACTTTATTGCTTCTATTAGTTTAGACTCACCAACTCCAACCCAAATCAAGTGTGACACTAGCATAAATTGAGATGGAAAGACTAAGAACCCAAAGCACACCATCCCGTGGATCGACCTCGACTTAACCACTAACTAGTTGTTTGTTGAGAAATATAAATGTGTTTAATTGAGAGCCCCAACGACACTCTGCATCACTCTAGCCTTCCATTGATAGTTCTGGTGATAAACCGTTCAGTAATCCTAATCACCGGATGTTGGATTGCAAAGGTATAACATTGCTTGTAGGAATGGAGTTCTCTCCCAGAAATGGCCACCCAAAGGTGATTAACACTAAAGTCGGAGGGCTTATCGATGTCATCCCTTGGTACATCAAGACCAAAAATACTTGCAAATTATTCTAGAGTCAACCTATGGTCTCTATTGTAAAGACGAAACATCAAACCAACATCCTTTCGCCGATTGGTGACAACTCGGAGACTACACAAAAACTCTAGCGTGATACTCAAGTAAGTGTCAAGACCCAAGCCATTGAAGAATACCTCCGTTTGGTTCCTTATGCCAATTATTTCTAATGCATCAAGATCAATGAATTGAGTAGGTTCATAGTCCTTACCTAGCAATTGCTCAAATCGTTGCAATGTTCATCTTTGGTGAAGATTACCTCCGGGAAATACCCAAGTTGTGCAACACCTTGTAGCATTACATTCCCTTGGCCTCTTGCCTCCCGTGAGGCGGATGAAGTAGCACACTTGCGACTCTTAGGCACTGTCTCAGTAGCTCTCTTGCTTTTGCTCCTTAGATTCATCTTTGCTTGATATGATTGGTAGGATTTTGCTTAATTTTTCCGATGAGGATTGTTTGTGGATGATGAGATATGGTTTTGATTTGATAAGATAAGGAAATAGGGATGGTCGGGGGGCGGGGGCATTTATATTTAAGAAGGGGTTATGGGATGAGCGGGATAAGGTTGGACTAGGGCGGATCAAACCGTGACCCAGTCATTTACCCGTTACAATCCGTGCGTCCTGCCATGGGCTCGAGCGTCTTGAGGATGCTGCACGGGCGACCTTTCAAGGAGACGCGCGGATTCTCTCCCAGCTGGTCTTTTTGTTTTGGATTCAGGTCAGGACGAGCGTCTTGGGGTGAGGATGAGCGGATCTTTTATAGGATGTGCGTCCTTAGAAAAATCTGCCCAGATTTTCTTCCGGGAAAAATATTTCTCAATGTACGGTTGAGGACGAGCGTCCTGATGTCGGCTCGAGCGGATTAGTAGTGGGATGTGCGTCCTTGCTCCAAGTCGCGTGGATTTTGTGACAGCGATCTTTTTTCCTGAAGCACAGCTCGAGACAAGCAGGCTACTGTCGGGACGTGCGTCCTGAGCTGCTCCTTTTCAACCCTTTAAATGTTTCATACTAATCCTTTCCCTTGCACCCTTTTTGTGATTCCTTATCATCAATTTCTGAAAATTTGCTCAAAGAGTGGATAAGTAACCTTCCCTCACAACTCTCATGTAGAAAAATGCAAGTAATCTAAAAGTACGTTAAATATTTACAATGCAAAGTTGTAGAAAGGAATATTTTACAAATGGTGGTTTGAGCTAGGACTCCACCAACCTAGTCTGAAATGTCGAAATCCATTGTCCATAGAGCTGAAGGATCTTAGTAAAAGGTCAAAGGCTTGTGAACAAGCCTCAAATAAGCATGAATATGGTTTGTTCAAATACAAAATAAAGCTTGGCCAAGGGATCTTGTCACTCACTCTCTCTTTGACCTTGCCCTTGGCACTTGAGTATTTCCAATGCTTCAGACCAACAAGCCCATGATTCTTGTCAACACAAGGTATGAAGTATGGCACATATTCGTCCGGAGACTTCCACTCACCAACTTCTTCTTCAATTCTGGTGATGATGATAGCATTTGGATTTATCAATCCTTCAAGAGTAGAAGGAGAATTCTCATGGCATTGATGACCGGGTGCCTTGGGAATTGAGATTGTGGGTGCCAAGTCTCCACAAGTAAGATCATTCAAGGCTTTGTTTTGGAGCTTCTCCACCAAGTACCTTTTATATGACAATTTGACCTCTTGGAGAAGGTTTACCATATCATCTCTGTTGGGCCCAGAATTATCCTGCTTGACCAGGCAAGGACCAGGTAATATCCAAAGCTAGAGCCTGAACAAAGAAGTACTTAAAACCAGGCGTTGGGAGTATCTAGACAGGCACCAAGAAGTTGAAAAATACAAGACAGACAATTTCTAAGCCTTGCCTGAGAGGAAACCACGTTAGGCACAAGAAAAATATTATCCAAGCTGGGCAGGTGACAAGAAAGACACGATCAGGCCAGACAAAAAAGTCCCTGTAAACAAGGAAGACCTATTCAAAGGAAGAAAATGGAAGAAATAATCAATCATAACGGCTGAAATGAAGAACAAGTCAACTAACCATCTCCGGGTAAATAGGGCACGAGTACTATTTACCAAGAAACCCTAAACAGATTTAAAGAAGCTACTTTGGAGGCTATTATAAATAGAAAAGAAGACAAAAACAGAAGACACATGGGCATACTCGTATTTCTACTCTCATTCTTGTATTATACATATAATTAAGCAATATCCTTAGCTTATCGTGCCTGACGTACAAATACCCTATCAGGCTACCTGAAATCATAGTAACAATCTCTCATGGCTTGGTGCCCGTGGTTTTTTCTCGTATTCCCAGGATTTTTTCACGTATAAAATCTTTATGTCTTTACTTTTTTCTTATAAATTCACTTCAGCAATATTGGTCAGGCAAATCAATTGAGTTAGATTACCCCTTCTAAATTCCCCTGGCAGGACGTTTCTGTTCAGTAAAATTCTTGCTAAAACAATTGGCGCCCACCGTGGGGCATCTAGCTCAAAAATAATCAAAACCCAAAACCAAATAACACAAAAACATGAAAAATGACAGGAGGTAGCATTGAACAACAACTGGCTACCGCCCAACAATAATTGTTAGAAATGGAACATCTGAGATAGAAAATGGACGAGGCTGAAGCTGAAGTTGCAAAATTAAAGGAGTCAGAGTCCAGCCTGAAACTAAGGCTAGGAGAGAAAACATTAGGATCAAAACTAAAAGTTCAACCTGGCACACCATTTTCCTCAATCATAAGGAACATTTATTTCTCCAACTTTGGTACTCCTACTCTACCAAAGTCCAAAGCAGGAGAAGAAACAGACTCAGAGGAAATCCACAATGAAGAAACCCCACCAGATCAAACCAATACAGCAATCATGATGGCTATGCTCCAGGAAATCCAAAAACTCCATGAAAGATTTGAAAAGATTCCTGGAGTTCCTACCGTAATTGAGGAAGCAAATCCAGAAAGTTATACTGATTCACCCTTTATGGATAAAATAGCAAGAGTAGACCTACCAAATAAATTTGTATTTCCCTCAATGAGAATCTATGATGAGACCACAAATCCACGAAATCATGTAGCCTATTACAAGCAAAGGATGTTGGCAGCATCTATTCCCAGTGAACTACGACAAGTCTGCATGTGCAAGGGGTTTGGGACAACCCTGAATGGGCCTGCCCTGCAGTGGTACATAAACCTGCCAAACGGAAGCATCAAGTCCTTTATCGACCTGGTTAACTACATCAACCATCATTTTGCCAGCAGCAGGGAACTTGAGAAGAGATCCAGTGACTTATACAGGATCAATCAAAAGCCTGGTGAATCAATTAGATCCTGCATGACAAGATTCAACAAGGAACAGGTGTCAATCCCCAGATGTGATCTTGGAATAGCCGTGGAAGCTTTCAGGCAAGGGCTACCGCTGGACAGTGACTTCTACGGTGCAACGACCATGAAGCCCTGTCATACCTTTGAAGATGTCCAGGCATTAGCCACAAGCTATATTCGGCTGGAAGAAGATAAGGGCTACAAAGCAGACAACACTGATAATAATTCAGGATATGACAAAGTCAACAGAAAAAGTTCCAACCACAGAGGGAGAAGTTCTAGGCCATCTCCTTACAAAAGACCTGATAGATCAGAAGTCAACTACACACATGAACAATGAGTTAACTCCTATACTTATCCCCCTACCCAAGAATATAACTTCTCTGTTCATATTGCAGGATTGATCAAGAGACTTGACAATATAGCAGACATTCTCAAATGGCCAAAGAAGTCAGACAACCCCAACTCAAGGAAGGATACTACAAGATGGTGCGAATTCCACATGGATATAGGGCACACAACAGAAGAATGACTGGGATTGCGCAGACAAGTGGCCTTCCTACTAAAGAAGGGATATCTGAAAGACCTGATGCCAACAAAGAACAGGGAAGATGATGGAACAAGAAATAACCCAGAAAGGCAACAACGTAACCTGCCCCCATCACCACCAATCTATGAGGTCAAATTCATCAATGGAGGATTTGAAATTTGTGGCCTGACCAATTTAGCTGCAAAGAAAATTGCTAGGGAGTCAAAAATAAAATCTAGTTTTAAACCTAGAAATTTACCTCAAATTACTTTTGACGACACTAATATGCAGGGTATTCCTGATCTACACCATGATAGCCTGGTTATCACCATGCAAATAGGAACTGCATGTGTCCTGCGAATCCTGGTGGATTGAGGCAGCTCAGTAAACCTGATCATGCTTGATGTCCTTAAAGAAATGAAGATTGATGAAAGTCAAGTCATAAAGAAGTATAATGTCCTAGTAGGATTCAGTGAAGAAACAAGGAACACACTGGGAGAAATACACCTGCCAACATATGTGGAATGAGTCTCCTCATACGAATGATTTGGAGTCCTGGACTGCCTGTCTTCCTACAATGCTATCCTAGGAAGGCCAAACCACAATGTGAGGGCCATACCCTCTACCTACCACCAATGCATCAAGATACCAACAAAATGGGGAGTAGCAACCATAAAAGGTTAACAAAAATCTGCCAAGGAATGTTATACTGAGTCATTGAAACCCTCAAAGGCAGGTAAGTCTCTCGCTTAGCAATTATAGTACCCTGTCAGGACAACTTATGTGGCAGAAACCAAAATGGAGACAGATCAAGTAATTTTAGACCTTGAGTATCCTGACAGGTATGTACTAGTAGGATCTAATGTCCCTGACAACATCAGACCAGAATTAGTAAGCTTTCTTAAGAATAAATCTTCATGTTTTGCCTGGTCTCATTTTGATATGATTGGTATAGATGCAAATATCATTATACATAAACTAAATATTGACAAATCTTATAAGCCTGTGCAACAGAAAAGAAGAAAGTTTGCCTCTGAACGTAATGCTATTATTAATGAAGAAGTGGACAAACTACTGGACATGGGGATGATAAGAGAAGTCATGTATCCTGACTGGCTAGCCAATGTGGTAGTAATACAGAAAAACAATGGTAAATGGAGAGTTTGTGTAGACTACATAGACCTCAACAAGGCCTGCCCAAAAGACCCATTTCCACTCCCTCACATAGACACAATGGTAGATGCTACAGTAGGACACGAACTCCTAACATTTATGGACGCCTCAAGTGGATTCAACAAAATCAAGATGCACCCATCGGACCAGGAACATACTGCATTCATCACGGAAAGAGGCATATACTGCTACACAGCAATGCCCTTTGGCCTAAAGAATACAGGGGCAATATACCAACGCCTGGTCAATATGATGTTCAAAGATCAAATAGGGGATACAATGGAAGTCTATATCGATGACATGGTGGTCAAATAAAAAAAGGCTGAAGATCACGTAAGGGACCTAGAAACAACTTTCAAAATACTGGAAAATTCAACATGAAGCTCAATCCTTCCAAATGCCATTTTGGAGTTTCTTCAGGCAAATTTATGGGATACATGGCAACCAAAAGAGGAATAGAAGCCAGCCCAGAACAAATAAAAGCTATACTAGAACTAGAATCTCCAAAGTCAGTTAAAGACATTCAAAAGCTAACAGGACGAGTTGCAGCCCTGAACAGATTTATATCTAGATCATCAGAAAGATGCAGGTATTTCTATGACCTCCTCAGGAAAAACAAATCGTTCAAATGGTTGCCTGAACATGAAGCAGCCTTCCAAGATCTCAAAGCATACCTAACTACACCTCCACTACTTGCTAAACCAGACAAAGGAGAACCCCTGACGGTCTACCTATCTGTCACGGAGAAAGAAGTAAGTGGAGTCCTGACCTAGGAAATTGATGGCCAACAACATCCAGTCTATTATGTAAGTAAGAGTCTCCTAGATGCAGAAACAAGGTATGGTCTACTTGAAAAGTACGTACTTACATTAGTCATGTCTTGCACCAAACTTAGACCTTACTTTGAAAGTCACCCAATCATTGTTAGAACCAACCTGCCTATCAAATCTGTCCTGAGAAAGCCTGAGCTATCAGGCAGAATGGCAAAATGGTCAGTACAAATTAGCACCTATGACATAACCTTTGAATCCAGGACAACAATTAAGTCTCGGGCATTAGCAGACTTCGTGGCTGAATTCAGTCCTACCCTAGAACCAAACCTCATAAAAGAGGTCAACCACCTAGAAACCTATAAATCAAGCCAGGAATGGACCCTACACTTAGATGGAGCAACAAATATGAAAGGGACTGGCCTAGGACTAGTATTGAAATCACCACAGGGAGACCTAATTGCACAGGCTATTAGTTGTGAATTCAAAGCTACAAACAATGAAGCTGCGTACGAAGCCCTGATAGCTGGACTTAAGGTATGTATAGAACTTGGTGTGACAAACCTCAAGGTAAAGACTGACTCTCTCTTAATTTCTAATCAACTCAAAGGATTATATACAGCAAAGGATTCAAAAATGGTACTCTATTTAGAATATGTCAAAAACCTTTGCAAAAAATTTAATTCCTTTGACATTGACCAAATACCAAAGGACCTAAACACTCAGGCTGACGCCCTAGCCAGCCTGGGATCAAACTTCAGCCCTGCAGTGTTTGATAAAATACCCATTGTCCACCTGTTGGAACCAACCATAGAAAAGCCTAATCAAACTTGTCCTATCCATGAGGACACAACCTCTTGGACCAAACCATACTATGATTGGTTCTTACAGAGGATACTCCCTAAGGATAAAAATGAAGCAAGGGCCCTAAGAATCAAAGCCTCTACCTATACCATTATCAATTACACGTTGTTCAAAAAGTCACAGGCTGGACCTTACCTGCTTTGCGTGGAACCCCATGAACCTAAACAGGTTATAGAGGATATACATAATGGATACTGTGGAAATCTCAAAGGCGGCAGAATCCTTGCTAGTAAAGTTCTCAAGACACGTTACTTTTGGCCAACCCTGAGAGTTGACTGCATAGCCTACAACTCTAAATGTGAAGCCTGTCAAATTCACTCCCCTTATATCCACTAACCATCAGAGCTACTACACTCCATCTCAGCCCCTTGGCCATTCATAAAATGGGGCATGGATATAGTAGGTAAATTACCCCAAGCACCTGGACAGAAAGTTTTCATGCTGGCAATGACTGATTACTTTTCCAAATGGATAGAGGCAGATTCACACAGGCAAGTCAAAGAGAAAATGTCATATCATTCATCAAATGTAACATCATATGTAGATATGGGATACCTTCAAAAATAGTCTGTGACAATGGTACACAATTTGTGGGAAAGAGGACAGCAAATTTCTGGGCACAATGGAATATTAACCTGGTCACAGCTACACCAGGCTACCCAAAAGCCAACAGTCAGGCAGAATCCAGTAACAAAGTAGTAATTAACTGCCTAGAGAATAAGTTAAAGAGGAGAAAAGGCAGATGGGCTGAAGAACTCCCCTCGTCCTTTGGGCTGACAGAACTACACCTAAAACAGCCACAAGCCAAACCCCCTACTCCCTGGTCTATGGCTGTGAAGCAGTAATCCCAGCAGAAATCCATGTACCAACCACCAGAAGCAGCCTAAATACCATAGAGGAGAACAGACCACTATTACAAGATAGCCTGATCCTGACTGAAGAACTGAGAGATGCAGCCAAGGTCAGGATAGCCTCCTATTAACAAACAGTAGCCAGAAGTTACAACGAGAATGTCAACATCAGGGTGTTCAAGGAAGGACACCTAGTCCTAAGAAAAGTCTTCCCTAACACCAGAGAGAAAAATGCAGGCAAGCTAGCTCCCACATGGGAAGGGCCATACGTAATTGATTCAATAGTAGGACAAGGAGCTTACAGGCTGCAAACTTTGGACGGAGAAATGATCCACAGATCCTGGAACAATTCCCACCTAAAGTTGTTTCATGTCTAAACCAGAAACAGGTAAAACTATCAACTCCTTATATGTTTAACTAGAATTTTATAGCAAATCCTCTCCAAAATATGTCTTCCTGCTATCTCCTAATTTGCCTGAATGCATGCCTATTATTTTTTAACCCTGCCTAGTCTGCCTATTTAAATCCTATTATATTGAATCCTGAAAACTTGTTTTACGCCTTGTTTTCACTAGTTACATATTACACTTAGGCTTAAACAAATATTCAGGATTGAGGGCCACTCCACCCAACCTGAAAAGCATTCCTGAAAATGCTCTTTAATAAATTTGGCGCCTGCCTGCCTGACCTAAAAACTAAACTAAGCTCAGTACATAAAAAATAAGTACAATGGTGAAACAGACCAGACTACTTGTCTAAATAAGCCCTCCTGACAGGCCGAGGGCCATAAGCCCTCTTGACTGGCAACCACCCCTCCTCTTGGAAAGCCCTCCTGACAGGCAACAGAGCCATCATTTCCTAAAAATGGAATGAGGGCCATAAGCCCTCCTGACAGGCATTATTCTAACAAAAGACGTCAAATGTATTATTTACAGGTGGAAATCAAGCCATTCAAAGAATTCAAGGGAAAAGAAGATGATATATTTAAACCAAAATGATGAAATTGGCCAGGGAAACATCCCTCCTGGGGTAAGACAAAACAAACCTCAAAAAACCAAAAACAAATTTTTTGCCTAGGGAACATCCCCCCCTGGATGGGCCAAAACCAAACAAACCAAAATATGACAAAATAAAAAAGAAATCAGCCTGCCTTGGAAGCTGTAGCAGAACTGATCCCCTCATCAATAGGCTCTTCCTCCTCCTCTTCTTCGTCATCTCCTCCTTCCTCAGCATCACCACTTTTCTCCTTGGACGGTGGAGAATCCGCCTCCTCATCAGCATGCAGCTTACAAAGCTCAGGGTAAGTAGTGTTGCGGTTGGCTAACTCCTGGTCAGGATCCCAGAAAGTCCTAAATTCAACAGGCTCCTTCGTGGCATCTACACGACCCCTGCCAAAGAAATAACTAGCAGCATCCTTATACCTGCCCTGCACCAAATCCCTTTCAATAGCCAAATCCTTATTTACTTTCAGCTGCTCCTGCATAGCCTGCCTCTCAGCCTTCAATTCCTCCTGAATAATATCAAAATTAGCCTGAAGAGCTTTCAGACCATCCTGAGCAAAGCTTAACTTAGATGACTACAGCACCAACCGAGCCTTCCCTGCCTCATTATCCTCCTTTAAAGAGTGATTCTCAGCCTTTGCCGCTTCCAATTCAAATTTTTAAATTTCACAAAGATCCTTCTTCGAACCGCACCTCCCAATCCAAGGTATCTTTAAGGCTGTTAATAGAATCCAGCTGTCAAGCACCCCTCAACATATCATTGACATTCTGGCAAAGAAAACATACCCGTTTAAGCCACACAAAACACACATAAATACCCACACAAAATTAGACAAAAACAAAATACCTCCTGAAGCATGGTGATCAGGTTAGCAGCATAATCCGTGGTACGATACATGGCAGCCAAGGCACGGGCAGAAGAATCCTCTGCCTGATACTTGTAATAAGGATCATCAACCATAAAAGCTTGAGCCTGGATATGTTCCTTAGCAAACTGAACCTCATCCAGCCGAGCCCTTACCCCCCTGACCTCGTGAACCCCTCTTGATGATTCATCTTCCCTTTTTCTTTTCTCAAGCCGACCACCCTCATCCACAACTTTCTCAGGGGATGCCAACTGTACTTCCTGCACAGGTTCCTCAATTTGTACAGCATTATCACTCCCTGTGGCCTCACTACTCTTAGACTTCTCTCCTGTGATCTGGGAAACACCTGCCCTTACCAGGGACATACCAAAACAAGCTATCCTGGAAGAAGCCCTAGTGGCTGCAGGATGAGGCTCTACATCAGCAATATAAACACATGTCCAAAAAAAAATCTACAAAACAAAAGTAAATAAAACTTACTCCCTGACGAGGAAGCCCCTGAAGCTTTAGCACTCTTCACCGGTTTATAAGTACTTAATTTAGCCTTCTTGAAATGAGGCATATGTTCTTGCCTCAGACAGGCAGGCCATGTCCTCTCCTCCTCAGGCAACGCCATAAAAGCTGCAATCCAATCAGCCGACCCCTGAGCATCAAGATTATTTACCCAGTCATTTACTAAAAAATAAAAGTAAGTAAGTATACTTCCCAAAATATATCATCTCCAATCAGAATATAATACAAGAAAGAAATTACCTCCTTCAACAGCCGGATAATTAAGGTAATCTATGTCAGGGGCAATAGAATCAGCCCTGATGAACATATAAGTCTGATCCCATCCCTTATCATCTCCTGAATCAAAGTTAGTAATCAGGTGAGCCATCGTTGATCTGACTCAAAGGTTGAACCGGCCAGTGGAATTACTCTTCAAGTGGTAGACATTATTGAAATCTTCCAGAGTGATAACTAACTTATGTTTGGTACATAACTGCTCAACTGAATGAACAATTTTTCAAACCATTGGCATGAGTTGAAATGGAGGAACCCTAATAGCCCTGATCACTTCAGCCATAAAAGGAGAAAGGAGAAGCTGACATCCACCCTTAAATGCCCATTCAAAAATACAGAACCAGCCTGGACTACCCCAATTAGCCCTGACTGGACCACTCTCAGGTATCCAAACCTCGGCGTCAGCAGGAATAAGACCCCAACCCTTCAGATAATGTTCAAAAGTCGGCTTCAATTGATTAGCCTCGTGGAAAAAAGCAGCCAAAGTCTTTACAGGAGTACACTCAACCCCTTTGTATGACATAGATAAAATTTCTGGGAAGCAACCACCTCCACCACTTCATCCTCAGGGATGATATTTGGGACATCGACAACAGCAAGAACCTTCTCAACCTCAGCAGGAGCCTTAGAAGCAGTCGTCTTTCTTCTCCCTCTAACCATTTTTTATTAAATTTGTTAAATATTGATTTTTTGCAGAAAAGAATTCTAGAAAGAGAAAGAAGAACTTAGACGATTGGGAATGTGAAAGCAAGATATAACAAAGTGAAGTATTTATAGCCGCAAAATCAAACGGGCAAGAAAACAAGTGGTTGAGCCTAATCATGACTCTCCTAGGGTTTTGTGAATCGACCCTATTTATTGCAATATAGCCGTTACAGAAGTTGAACCAAACTCAACTTCTAATCCGTTAAGAATTCCTACACAATTTTTGCTTGGCCCAAATTTTTATCTCCTTATTCCTGGCCAGACCCAATAAAGGAATAAGTAGATAAGTGACAATTGTTGGGCCCAGAATTATCCTGCCTAACCAGACAAGGACCAGGTAATATCCAAATCTAGAGCCTGAACAAAGAAGTACTTAAAACCAGGCGTTGGGAGTATCTAGACAGGCAACAAGCAGTAGAAACATACAAGACAGGCAATTACTAAGCCTGGCCTGAGAGGAAACCACGTCAGGCACAAGAGAAATATTATCCAAGCTGGGCAGGTGACAAGAAAGACACGATGAGGCCAGACAAACAAAGTCCCTATAAACAAGGAAGACCTATTCAAAGGAAGAAAATGGAAGAAAGAATCAATCATAACGGCTGAAATAAAGAACAAGTCAACTAACCATCTCCGGGTAAATAGGGCATGAGTCCAATTTACTAGGAAACCCTAAACAGATTTGAAGAAGCTACTTTGGAGGCTATTATAGATAGAAGAGAAGACAAAAATAGAAGACACATGGGCATACTCGTATTTCTACACTCATTCTTATAGTAAACATATAATTAATCAATATCCTTAGCTTATCACGCCTGACATACAAATACCCTGTCAGGCTACCTGAAATCATAGTAACTCTCTCTTGGCTTGGTGCTCGTGGTTTTTTCCCTTATTCCCAGGGTTTTTCCACGTATAAAATATTTGTGTCTTTACTTTTTTCTTATTAATTCACTTAAGCAATATTGGTCAGGCAAATCAATTGAGAAAGATTACCCCTTCTAAATTCCCCTGGCAGGACGTTTCTGTTCAGTAAAATTCTTGCTAAAACAATCTCCAACAATCATAGGTTCCATGGTGGGTGCGAAAAGGTCTTCATGGTCAATAGAAAAGAGGCATTCATCTTCTTCATGGAAGCATACCTCAAACTTCTTAAGGATGGGCTCCTCAAGTGAGGCAATCTCACCACTCCATTCCTTTTCTTCATTCCATAAGTCCTTGCAAGACACATATTCCGCATAAGCTTCTTCCATAGGCTTGTCATCATCGCTATCTTCATATGAATCATAAATAGGGGCTTCACTCCTCCTCATTAACTCTTTCTCTAACACCTCAATGTTCACATCAAATGACACACCCTCATACTCACAAAGGCTAAGAGTATTTGGCTTAGTCAACCTCATATCTTCCTCATTAAATACCACACTTTCATAATCACAAGAGCTTAAGGAGATTGGCTCCTCCCACTTCACATCTTCTTCATCAAAGATCATTACCTCAAATTCACATATTCATGGTCAATGCTCAAGGATTTGTAGAGGGGTGGTTGGTTGGGTGGTTTCTTGGGATGCCTCCATTTGGGAAACTCGAATTGCCAACTCCTCAGCATAGGTAACAATTCTTTGGAGAACATTGTTCCTATTTTGGCTCTCTTCTATCATTTGTGTGAAGAAGTTTTGTTGGTCTCCCATCATTTGGAGAACCACATTTTGAATGTCAAACTTTGGCTCATCTTCTTGTTGTGTGTGGGTGTGAAAGTGGTCATATTGTGGCATTTGACATTGGTTGTAAAGTGAGTATTGGGAGGGTGGTTGTTGTGGATATTGGATGTTGGGATTTTGGTGGAAATATTTGGAGTAGTAGTTAGGATTTTCATTGTATGAGTTTTAAGGTAAGTTTGTGTTAACTTGCTCCTCAAACTCCCCATACCCATTGTAGTCATACTCAAAGGATCCACCACATACTCCATGTACCAAGCCTTGGGCCATCATCATAGCTAAGACAAAGATACAACTACAAACATGGAAACTACAATAAAATGGTAAGAATGAACCTTGAGGAACAAGTTCCTCAAGGTTAAAGCACAAGAAACGAAATTTCCAAGGAACCAAGTGTGACACCCCTCGATAGGGCATCAAATTTAAAGCGGAAATTACGAGATTTTTAAAACCTTTAAAGTTTAAAGTGTGAAATCCACCATAAGTGATCAAACGAAAATGAAAAGTAAGATGAATAAGTTTTACAATTAAAAACGAAGTGCGTTGGGGAAAAGATATCCCACGAATAAACACAAGTCTAACGATAGGTGAGTCTAAGCAAACTATAACTAAGGTCCAAGGTTCAACGTTCTCGCTAGCTCACACGTCTTCCCCATAATCTGCATCACGAACCTGTCATTCATGTAAACATGAACGCCACAGTCAGTGGGGAGTAACTCAGGGTTCTCCCAACCACAATATGTCAAAATGCACATAAGCAAGAACTTAATCAAACATATTGATCATGCATCATACTTGAATAATATGAACAAGGGAATATAAACGATAATCATAACGAGATAGGCACATTGCATTCTTAATGAGATAGGCATGGTACATCATATTAAACATGCTTTCAAGGTAGCAAAACATGGATATGAGATTAGGCATCGAATCATATGAAGAAGGTAAACAACGGATCAATTGAATAGAAAATACATGGATGGAAACCAATAGCCATTACTTGAAAACCTCTTAACAACCATAGCACGGACGTGGCTACTAATGTCACATTCATACTTATGGCTTGCATCTCACCATAAGAACGGATGGGAACATCAATCCCGGCGATCATATCGCAACTAGGGGCTTGCATCTCACCACTAGTATCCGATAGGACCAAGACTCTCACAAACAATCATAGAAGACGTGCACTCTCGTATATAAGAACACACCAATGACCGTAACAAGCAAGACATTTACAAAGCTTTGACTCAAAACAAGACAACCCCTAGACTCCAACCTCCTGGTAGGACGACGATCATAATACGGTCCTAGTCTAAATCTGGCCAGACTCTCGGGATGGACGACACCCGATTCGACATACAATCCCAAATCGTATCCAAGACTCGATCCATGACACCTAGCCGTGCCCCAAGGTCGAGTAACCCCAAATCGGAACAATGGTACCTAGCCGTACACCAAGGTCCGAAGAGGCGGAAGGAAGATAGCCCAACTCGGAAACAATGGCACCTAATCGTGACCCAATGTCCGAGGGCAAATAAATGAGGAATGTCGAGTAGTCACACAATGTAAACCGTCACACTCCGGTCACAAATACGAGTAACAATAGTTGCATGATTATAATGTCAATAAGTCTTATACTAACCAATTACCGATACGGAAGAAGATACATGCATAAACCATTGATTATTAGAGGTTACAAGTGAAAAGAGGCATACGGGGGCTCCCACCGAGGTGTACCGGCCGGCCACCGGGTGGGACAACATGCCAAAGTCAAAATTTAAATAAAACTTACAAGTGCACTCCCAACTGTCAAGAGACCGCCACGGTCACCCGGCTACGGGACTACTAACCAAATTTCAAAAACTCATAAAACCTTCACAGACTCCCAAATGGTCAAGAGACCGTCCGCCACACACCCTACTGAATACGCCAAACTCAAAATCACCTAAAACCTTCATGTACTCCCACTGGTCAAGAGACCGGCCGCCGGTCACCCGGCTGGGACTACAGGCTTACTAAAATATGTCCAAAACTTACAGGAATCTCCCAGCCGGTCAGTAGACCGGCCGCCGGTCACCCGGCTGGGACTACAAACACACGGGTTCAATGCAAAACACTTCCAAACCATTTGAAACCAACAAAAATTGTTTCCCATCAATTGTTTACGTATCCTAGCATGATTCTAACTCGGAAAAACAACATATTTGAGCATGTGAAAGGGTAATTTCGGGTTCAAGAGATGTAGCATGAGATTTTCATCCAAACATGTGAGAATTGCAAACAAGCATGATATTCAACATCCAAATTAGCACCAATCATGAAAGATACAACTTTTAACATTCATATGAGATTATAACTACATAAAACCACACAATTTTAACATAAAAGTCGAGTAACCCATCACCGTTACCTTTTTGCACTTCAATCTTCTAAAGACTCGTCAATGATGTAGCTATCCTCCTCCGGGTTGTCCAAGTTCTCCCCTAAACACAAAAATAAAGGTATTAAGTCAAGAATCCACATCCTTGTAAGATGAGAATTTCGAAATAGAGGAAAAGATGGTGACTTTCTTACTTAGAAAGAAGGGAAATGAGAAAAGGAAGAGAATGGCGCGAAAAGGAACGAGATTGGTGAAGAGTTGAGTGAGTTATGGTGATTTTAGGGTTGAGAGCAAAGGGTTTAACAATGGTGGAGTGTTTGTTGAGGAATTTCAGAAATTAGAATGAGGGAGATGAAGTTGTGAGGGTTTAGTTGAGGGTTTTGTGTAGACAAAAAGAGGGGAAAAAGGCCCATGAGTCAAGATAAGCCCAATAACTCAAAATGAGTCGGTATCCACTAGAATTTTCGTCCCAAGTCTACTATAACTCGTGACGGAGAATAATATTATTAAAATCTACACTATCATTACCGTTACACGGCTAAGACGATATTTTATGAAAATAAGCTTTAAATAATAATTATTTAATAAAAATTACTTAAAAGTTTATTTAAAAATATAGGGAAAGCGCGGGGTGTTACAATCATCCCACCTTTTAAAAAGTTTCGTCCTCGAAACTTGAAAATAGAAGTGGAAAGTCATATATAAAAATAAAACCGGAGTTTTGAAATCGGTAACCAAAACATTAAAAGGTTACTTATCGAAAAAATCAAAATCCTTTCAAAAGTTTCAAATAAAATTTTCCGACGAACCGATTCTCATCAAAGGAACGGAAATGCTCTCGTTAGCATTCAAGAACATCACATTTCAAATCGAAGATATGGTCAAAAGCAATTCATTTGTATAAATTGAAAATCAAAATATTTTCAAAAACATTAATGAAGAGTTTTCAAAAGTATAAGTCTCATTCATGGAACGAAATTGCTCTTGTCGTGCACACAAGAACGCTAACTTTCCAAGTCAAAGACAAATTTAAAACAAAAATCATTCGCCGACAAGCGTAGTTATTAAACGTTTCAAATAACGAGTTCTAACATCCGATCAACGTTAAAATCAAAAGAAAAAGGCAATTCACTCAAATTTTCTTTTGCCAAAGTCAAATTAGAGATAAAGGTTTCACTTTTAAACTCAAAAGGAAGTCAAATTTCCGAAAATATATAATATCAAACTCTGACAAAGAAATCATAAGTAGATCAAGGTTAGTTAGAAATTGAGCAAAATTAAAAGTAACTCGGGTTTAGCAATTAAAATCAATAAAAGGAGTTATACTTATAGAACAAAAGGAGAACTAAATCAAATTTTCGTTTTTGAACTCTTAAAATAGGTAGGGTTTAGTAAAAGTAACATAAACCTTTAACGACGAACCAAAAATGGTAGTTTGAAACGTTTAGAAATTTTATGAATTGAAAAGTAACTTAGATATCATGAAAACAAGATACGCTAAGAGGGTTCAAACTTAACCAACAAAGAGATAGGATGAACTTCCTAGGAGAAGAGTTGAAATCGAATCTACCAGGCTATCAAAGATTGAATTCCATAGGTTAGCATCAAATTCTAAAGGAGGAGCAAGCATAAACGAGGAAGAGAGGTATGAACGGAAACACTTATGGTCAAAGAGGACGGGAAGTTAGGCAACAAGGAAACACTAGATACTTAAATCTCGAACAACAAAGTCACCCTGAACGGTTCCGAAAACTTCCTAACCACTAAACTCATAACCACATAACTCCCAAAAATTTCCTCAAAATACTCACAATTTACTCCTATGCTACCCCAGTGGTCAAGTCACTCCATCACAATTGTGATTCCATAACTCTCAAATATAAATCATCTATAAACGATTTCCATGAAATATCAAAACTACTAAAAGAGTTACACACATAACCAACTATCGACTACTAGGAGTTCTCACTATGGTAAAATCCTAAATCAAAGGTCAAAATCTCCAGGTCTTTATACTTTCTAACACTCCAAACCAAAATCTTATTCACACCCGAATTCACAAGCCTAAATGATCACATTCCCCAAATCTTAAAGACCACCAACCAAAAGTAAATAGATTGTCATACAATTTTTCCTACCCAACTCAACTCAAGTGCCACTAATCCAATTTTGACGAAATCAAGGTTTGCAAAGAATCCTCAAGGGCATCTCACTCACTCTACAACGTAGCCAACAAAGCCATCACTCCACTAAAGAAACAAAGGGTAATAACTAGGTCAAGAAATGATAGGAAATTTCAAAGGGATACATGAACATGGCGAGGTGTGAGATTAAACGAGTCAACTAATAAAGATAACTAGTTAACGCCAACAAGAGATATTAGAATTAGAGAGGTATTCAAGGCAAGGAAACGACAAGTAACTTTTATACTTAAGAATTAAATCTAATCAAGGTGTGAACGAAGGGAAGGAAGATGATTAAAGACACGAAGGGGGATTTCGTGGCTTAACCCATACGCTTCATAAGACTTAAGGTTCTCTCTAACAAGGTCACACCTATTAGGATATTGTACCATCATAACAAAACGACCAAATTCCAAAACAAGGGTCAAGGCAATTCATCTCATTCCTTATATGCAAGTCTCTCTTCAAGGGTTACACCTCTATGGATGATCAAGGTAAAAATAAACGCTCGCTTAAGGGTTGATACATTGGTTAGATTCATTGTTCACCTATCCTATCACATATTAGGATATCCCTAAAGTAAGTCTACCACTCAAGTATAACAACGTCTCTTTATCTCAAGTTCTCGACACAACCTCGATGTTTTAAAAACCAAAGAACGAATTAACAAAGACTTCTCAACCAAATTCTTCAAGGGAAAACTAATATCAAATCACATCACCATTCTATTTGGGACCTTTAACATCTAAGAATGGGTTCTATTCAAGGCTTCTATCATAAATCTATCTCATATTCTCCTAAGGTGACGACGCTCAACCTACTAAGCTTTCAAATCCCAAACATAAACAACAAAGCCAAGTTCTATAACTTTAATCACATAGGCAACTTATTCCTGACACGAAGAATCCACCAATCAATTATACTTACTTGGTCAAGGAACTAGGTATAAGAATCACTAAGTATTTATCATCACCTTACCTAAGTCTTTTCTGACATCCTGACCTCTCAAAACTGGGTTAAGGGTCAAAACACAAACAAACTCCACAAAAGCCAACTTATCCGACCGAGTTAACATTCCATAAGGCAAAGATGAAGGTATACACGAGGGGCATTATAAGGAGAAAAGGTACAAAGACAACTCCTAAGATATGGAATAAGAGTTGCGAAAGGCATAGAAGCACACAGATAAGGGAATATGACAAGGCACTCAAAGAGAGGAAGGTATCTTCGAGACGGTAAGGAAATCCTTCAAGAGAAAGAGTTCCTTAAGCAAGATGTTATGGAAGGAGAAACAAAAACATGGGATAGGTCGGGCGGGTACCAACCTAGCTTCCAAGGTAAAGCAAAAGAGAGTTTAGAAAGGAGGGATGAGCATCACGGGATAAAAGTAAGGAAAGGTGGATCAAGGATAGAAAACACACCCATAACGGTGTCGGGAGGAACGGTGGTTCCGACTTGATTCTCGACAAGAATGACTCTTCTTGGCTCGGCTTCCGGAGCATGAGGGAGAGGAGGAGGGATAGTCTTCTTCTCGGGGCAATTCCTGAAGAGATGTCCGGGCTTCTTGCAATGGTAACATTTCAAGGGCATATCATAGCATCCAATCCCGGGGTGATAAGCTTGCCCACACTTGAAGCACTTGCGGTTCTCCTTAAGCCTATTAGTAGATGTAGGTACTTGTCCTTTCGGCTCTTGCACTACTGGCTCTTGTCCTCCATGGTCTTGTACTCCTTGTCCTTGGACTCTCGGCACCAACCTCTTCTTGCTAGAAGACGACGAGGGTGAGGGCACAGATGGCCTCTTGCCACGGCGGTTAGAGCGATGATTAACTTGAGCATTGGCATTTCGTTGATTCCGAAGAATTAGAGTAAGAGCTTCCATGATAGTATTCTCCACCTTGGTTGGTCGTACCATCTTCTCAAGACACCAAAGAGTCAACCATGTTAGCACCTAACATATAGCATGCACAAAGAGACTACCAACTTAGGTCCTTAGTCCTACCCATCTCTCATTTATTATTTGAGGTCAAGTTCAATTTAAATTCGGGGTACACGTGTGTGCGTCGGGAGCAACATATGCTCTGATACCAACTGTGACACCCCTCGATAGGGCATCAAATTTAAAGCGGAAATTACGAGATTTTTAAAACCTTTAAAGTTTAAAGTGTGAAATCCACCATAAGTGATCAAACGAAAATGAAAAGTAAGATGAATAAGTTTTACAATTAAAAACGAAGTGCGTTGGGAAAAGATATCCCACGAATAAACACAAGTCTAACGATAGGTGAGTCTAAGCAAACTATAACTAAGGTCCAAGGTTCAACGTTCTCGCTAGCTCACACGTCTTCCCCATAATCTGCATCACGAACCTGTCATTCATGTAAACATGAACGCCACAGTCAGTGGGGAGTAACTCAGGGTTCTCCCAGCCACAATATGTCAAAATGCACATAAGCAAGAACTTAATCAAACATATTGATCATGCATCATACTTGAATAATATGAACAAGGGAATATAAACGATAATCATAACGAGATAGGCACATTGCATTCTTAATGAGATAGGCATGGTACATCATATTAAACATGCTTTCAAGGTAGCAAAACATGGATATGAGATTAGGCATCGAATCATATGAAGAAGGTAAACAACGGATCAATTGAATAGAAAATACATGGATGGAAACCAATAGCCATTACTTGAAAACCTCTTAACAACCATAGCACGGGACGTGGCTACTAATGTCACATTCATACTTATGGCTTGCATCTCACCATAAGAACGGATGGGAACATCAATCCCGGCGATCATATCGCAACTAGGGGCTTGCATCTCACCACTAGTATCCGATAGGACCAAGACTCTCACAAACAATCATAGAAGACGTGCACTCTCGTATATAAGAACACGCCAATGACCGTAACAAGCAAGACATTTACAAAGCTTTGACTCAAAACAAGACAACCCCTAGACTCCAACCTCCTGGTAGGACGACGATCATAATACGGTCCTAGTCTAAATCGCCGAGACTCTCGGGATGGACGACACCCGATTCGACATACAATCCCAAATCGTATCCAAGACTCGATCCATGACACCTAGCCGTGCCCCAAGGTCGAGTAACCCCAAATCGGAACAATGGTACCTAGCCGTACCCCAAGGTCCGAAGAGGCGGAAGGAAGATAGCCCAACTCGGAAACAATGGCACCTAATCGTGACCCAATGTCCGAGGGCAAATAAATGAGGAATGTCGAGTAGTCACACAATGTAAACCGTCACACTCCGGTCACAAATACGAGTAACAATAGTTGCATGATTATAATGTCAATAAGTCTTATACTAACCAATTACCGATACGGAAGAAGATACATGCATAAACCATTGATTATTAGAGGTTACAAGTGAAAAGAGGCATACGGGGGCTCCCAAATGAGGTGTACCGCCGCCGGCCACCGGCTCGGGACAACATGCCAAAGTCAAAATTTAAATAAAACTTACAATGCACTCCCAGCCGGTCAGTAGACCGGCCGCCCGTCACCCGGCTGGGACTACAGCCAAATTTCAAAAACTCATAAAACCTTCAGTGCACTGCCAGCCGGTCACCCGGCTGGGAATACGCCCAAACTCAAAATCACCTAAAACCTTCAGTGTACTCCCAGCCGGTCAGTAGACCGGCCGCCGGTCACCCGGCTGGGACTACAGGCTTACTAAAATATGTCCAAAACTTACAGGAATCTCCCACCGGCCAAGAGACCGCCGCCACACCCTACTGGGACTACAAACACACGGGTTCAATGCAAAACACTTCCAAACCATTTGAAACCAACAAAAATTGTTTCCCATCAATTGTTTACGTATCCTAGCATGATTCTAACTCGGAAAAACAACATATTTGAGCATGTGAAAGGGTAATTTCGGGTTCAAGAGATGTAGCATGAGATTTTCATCCAAACATGTGAGAATTGCAAACAAGCATGATATTCAACATCCAAATTAGCACCAATCATGAAAGATACAACTTTTAACATTCATATGAGATTATAACTACATAAAACCACACAATTTTAACATAAAAGTCGAGTAACCCATCACCGTTACCTTTTTGCACTTCAATCTTCTAAAGACTCGTCAATGATGTAGCTATCCTCCTCCGGGTTGTCCAAGTTCTCCCCTAAACACAAAAATAAAGGTATTAAGTCAAGAATCCACATCCTTGTAAGATGAGAATTTCGAAATAGAGGAAAAGATGGTGACTTTCTTACTTAGAAAGAAGGGAAATGAGAAAAGGAAGAGAATGGCGCGAAAAGGAACGAGATTGGTGAAGAGTTGAGTGAGTTATGGTGATTTTAGGGTTGAGAGCAAAGGGTTTAACAATGGTGGAGTGTTTGTTGAGGAATTTCAGAAATTAGAATGAGGGAGATGAAGTTGTGAGGGTTTAGTTGAGGGTTTTGTGTAGACAAAAAGAGGGGAAAAAGGCCCATGAGTCAAGATAAGCCCAATAACTCAAAATGAGTCGGTATCCACTAGAATTTTCGTCCCAAGTCTACTATAACTCGAGACGGAGAATAATATTATTAAAATCTACACTATCATTACCGTTACACGGCTAAGACGATATTTTATGAAAATAAGCTTTAAATAATAATTATTTAATAAAAATTACTTAAAAGTTTATTTAAAAATATAGGGAAAGCGCGGGGTGTTACACCAAGGCTCCTCAAGAAGAAGCACAACTAAAACTAGACAAAAGAATGATTCAAATACACAACACTGTCCCCGGTAACGGCGCCATTTTGATAGAGCATGTCGTTGTATGGCATCAAACACATTTATACCCAACTACTAGCATAGCAAGCAAGTCGGGGTCGATCCACGGGACGGGGATACTCAAATTGTTCAATCTAATCGTAGTTGCACTTAGGGTTGTCACAATTGAAATGGGTTGATTGATTCTAAACTAATGAAAGCAATAAGGTAAAATAAGCAATAAGTAAAAGGATGTAAAAAATAATAAAGGGATACTAGGATGTCATGGGATCATAGGGGAATCATAGTAAGAAAGCATAAATGAGTTATATAGATGCAAGCAATTTATTATTGTTGGAATGAAGTTAGTTCATGTCATATAATTCATAAGAAGATTTAGATCCTGGAGCCGAGTTATTTATGACTTTGCAACACCTACAAGTCAACTAATTCTTCCTATTAAACTACATGCATGATAAACCAATTCCTAAGGAAACTTACGTCTCGGAGCCGAGTCGGTTAAGACTTTACAACACCTACAAGTCGACTTGGGTTTTCCCTATTCAACTCTATGCAAGGTCTAACAAGGCTTGAGTTGGTTTATATCTTACAAGCCTTGTTGAATAGATAAGAGATGGGTAAAAAATGAAAGGTTTTATAGTCTAGCATTTCATCAAAATGATATGTGCATAAGTTGAAAAACAATAAGCAAGCATTCATATGAAATCATTAAGCATAAATTTATCCCTTGATTAACTCCCCTAATCCCCCACTAATCTTAGTTAGGTAACTACTCACTTATTATCATAGAATACATGTTATCAATGGTGTCAATCATTACAACAAGTATAAACATGATTAAAGATTGAGGAAATAAACAATAAAAAGTAAAGAGTAAAGAGATTATACCAAACTTAAGATGAACAGTTGGAAAGGAAAGAATAATAGAAAAAAACTTGATTGATTGATGAAGAGTTGTCAATTCTCCAATAATAACCCAATAATCTTCAATTACCCAATAATAAATTTGAACAATAATTAAGGAAAGATTAATGTGTAATTTTGTGGAATGATTGAGATTAATCTATTCTAATCTACTCCTAATGAAAGCTTTGCCTCTTCTAAGAGGGCTTAATCTCTTGATTATTGAAAATGGAGTATATATAGTGGTACATCATTAGGTTAAGCAAGGGTAGATTAGTAAATAACAATGCTTAAGTGTTGAATAGAGCTTTGTAAGTCCCGAGGGACATGCGCGAATTGACTAGCAACTCCCAAGGAGATCTGCGCATCCTGGCCTGTAGCATGCTTGGTCCTAAAAGGGAATCCACTCATCCGGGCATGGAGACGCTCGGATCATGGGTCTGGGACGCTCGCCCGGAACTCGGGACGCTCTGATCCTATGCTGAGATGCTCGTCCAGAGCTTGGGACGCGCGGATCCTGGGACAGGGTTCCATCTCCTTGCTTTTAAGCTTATGATCCTCCTATATACTCCTTATTTCTTCATCCTAGGTCATCATTCTTGCCTCCTCTTCATACTAGTCCATATAAGATCATCAACAATCTTTCGAATATGCGCGAGAGACGGGAATTGCGCCTTATTTTCTCCTTTCCTATAAGACATATGAAATGCACTAGGAAAATAAAATAGAAAGGATTTGACGGACAAAATGGCCATTAAAGGATATCTTAGTATGCAAAATAGGTTCAATTAGAGGACTTAATGTGCGCAAATAAGAGTCACATCAGTTAATTGTCGGCTTCTGTTTTGCAGTGGAGTGTGCTTACAGTGTTGAGATACAAATATCTACGCACATTAGTGATGTTCAAGCACAACATTTACCGTCAAGAAGGATCATTTTTCTAAAGCTAGTGATTACGTTTAGTGTCCATCAATATTATCTACGTAGTACATTTGAATTTCTGTATCAAGATTTGTAAAATTTGGCATATAATTTTACTTTCTTTGTTTCGATGATGTCCATTTAGATAAGCAACTTGTTTAATTATTGTATTCTAGATAAGAAGTATTACAATATGACAACCTATCTTTTCAAAAACACATTTCAACAGCTATTAAGATTACTTCTCCTAACTACCAAATTTAATTAATCTAATATTCTAATGTATTTCACTTTTCTTGATAAAGTACATTCTACTATCATCTTAGGTAATCAAAAAATTACAAAAAAAAAAAAGAATACAGATGTCATTTTATAACAAATTCTCATTTAAGATCGATATATCTTACTTAAGCTTAAGATAGGTTATGTCGTTTGAATAAAACAAAAATATAATGCACTTGTAGGTGGGATGACAGTTGTCCAAATTTTAACCTAAAGACAGTTACATTCGTCTTATTTCCGTCTTATCGGAGACTATTAAAAAATAAAATGAATTCTAATGTGAAATATGATCTAACGGCCACCCCCCCCCCCTCCCTTTCTATTTTATTTTATCTTATGTTTTAAGCACTTTACAGCTTCTTCTTCAGCCGCGTTTTGTACTTTCTTTCTCTAAATATCTTACTACCGTGGATTCTACTTACTACTTAGTTTATCGCTGCACCTTTTCTCACTCTATCATCCTTCTGTTGCACTTTATCTCTCACTATCGTCATGAAGGTAATATTCTTCATCTTCAATTATTCCGTCAACAATTCTTTTTATTTTTATCTGGTTCGAATTTAACATAGTTACCTTCACTAATAATGCTTGTAGATGTATATTGTACTTCGTGCATCATAAATATTAAGAACAACTAACTCTTGATCCAATACTATTAGTTCTTAGGTGCATTAACATGTCGGAATTTGTTCATATGGCTTCCTCATAATTTTTAATGTACTTTCTTCATGTTTAAGATATACATTTACATAGGATCATTAACTTTGATATCTCCATTCCTCCATTACACCAAGTCTACTCCCCCATTTGACCTCCCGTGTGTATGTTCGGTTATCTATATTTTCTATTGGTTTATCTTTCTATCTTATATGGTTCTTTTTACCCTGAAAAATGAAGATACCAGATGTCACTACAGTTATCCAAATTAGCCCTGATGCTCCTATTATTTGTCGGCCTCCATCGAGATTCAACAAACACTCTTCTTCTGCTGTGATAATTAATGTTTCTGATAGCCCTACTGTAGAGGCAATTGTTGATAGTCCTATAGTTTGTCCAACTTTGGATTGACACAACAAAGACTCCTCATATGCTGTGTTAATTGATGTTTCTGATAGGCCTACAGTAGAAGGGATTGTTGATCATCCTAGTGTTTGTCAGACTCCGCATGGGGTCAACGAGGACTCTTCTTATGGTGTGATAATTGGTGTCTCTGACAGCCTTACAGTAGAGGGGATTGTTGATCATCCTTTTAACTGCTAAACACTACCCAGATTGCCAGGAAAAAAAATGACATTTTCAGCGGTGTCTTAGGAACATGTTGTGCAGAAGATCCAAAGATAAAAATCGTTGATCTTTCAACTGAAGGGCCTATTCAAACTTCATATCAAAAAGTCCAGGTGTTAAACAAAGGACGCCCGCCTTCTTCTAAACATATAGAAGCTCTTCGTAAAGAAATAAAATTGATGGCTGAGAGGAATAGGGATGCACCTACAAACGCACATGTGTCATTCAAATTAGAGATATCCCATGAAGTAGAGGAGTCCCCTTTTTATGCAGCAGCAAAACAAGGTAACAAAAGAAAGAAATTGTCAGCTTTTGCCAATCCTCTTTCTGTATACCTTAGCTTGTCGCCATTGACGACACCAATCCCTTGACGCCTTTGACATCAATGCATTATCATATTTCAAATTATGTTTTCTCTGACCAGGGCTCTGTCAATAAGGCTTGGTAATTACATACAAAAGTTTGAATATTTTCCATTTATTTACATAGTTTATTTTAACGTATCTGATTGTAATGCCCCGTATCATAATGATAAGTTATGAGAATAGTTTATGTAATTTAATAATTAATTAAAGGCATTTATAATAATGAATTACAAATAAGACGATAATTAAATAATAAAATAAGTAAAACAAGTCGGGAATTGGGCTTAGCTAATAATTGAGTATTGGACCATGTGACATTAAGTAATTGGACTGAAATTTAGTATAATAAGGTTAGAGTATAATCGGGATTTGCATCGGAAAATAATTATAATATAATATGGAAAGGTAGTAATAATATTATTACTAATAATAATTTATGACAATAATAAATTAGTAAAGATAAAATACGGGAATCCTACTTATGATATATGTAATAATAATAATAATATAATTGTGATAATAATAATATAGTGATAATTATAATAATGATAATTCCTATACTAATTAGAATAAGGTAAATTATTTAGTTTCCTGATTGACCTCGTTTTCTCTATAATCCTACCCTATAAATACCCTATTAAATCTGAGAAATAAATCACAAATTAAGAGGAGGAGCTTTTGGAGACGGAATTAGCAAGCGATAATTAATAGGTAACAACTTTTAATCTCGCTTTATTTTCTTATACAGTTGAATGTCAGACGATCTTAAGATACTTAGAAACTGACCCAAACCTTGACGGAATGAGACCAAACTTTGGGAGGTGGTTCGTGGGGTTGCAAGGGTTGGAATGGGTGTAGTGGTGGTGTCAGGGATTGCCTAGGGTGGCGGTGTCAGGCGGCTAAAGGTGGCTGGTCAGGGGGTGTTGCGGGTTAGGTCGTGGGTATTTGTAGTGGGTAATTGAACCCCTAATTGGCCGAGTCTTGACCTGGGCATGGTAGGGTTGTGATGAGGGGAGATAGTCGACCATGTTGTTGGTGTTGGCGTGGTGGCAGGTGGGGGTTTTAGCGGGTGGTGGCCGGAAAACGCGAAAACAGAGGATTTGACGCGGCTGTTTTTAGACGCGCACTATAGCCGTGTTTCTGATTGTGAGTGGGCATGGAGGGTAACATTAGAACCATCATAGACCAGGGATGACAATAGTGGTGGCCGTTAGGTGTGGTAGTGGCTGTAGTGGTCGTGGTGATGGTGTAAGATGGTGAGTGAGGGAGTGGTGTTGGTTGTGACGGTTTGAAGAGGGTTGTTAGGGCAGGGTGTTTGTGGGCTGTTGGTAGCGGGTTGGCTGGTGGTTTTGGTCGTGGGTGTTCGTCGTGGTGTGGGCTAGGAGGTGGCAGAACTAGGTGGTGGTCGTGGTGGCTTGTGGTTGCGTTTTTGGGCGTGTTTATGGGGGGGTGTTGAACACGGTTTCGACGGGTTGTGTGTGGTTTGTGTCGTGGTTTTTCACAGGGATACTTGAGTGTTTGTGGAGTTTTGTTTATGGGTATTAGTTATGGGTTGACTTATTTGTTTGTGACGGGTTTTGACTTGGGTGACTCGGGTTTATTTTGTAAGCGGGTTTTTAATATCGTAACCTTTAATAATTAATAATAATAATAAGTAATCAATTTGAATAATGAATATAATTTATAATTAAAAATGAAAATTAATAATAAATAAATAATTGAATTATAATATTTTATGATTAGGTGACAGTATTGTTGAGAAGCTTATATTGGATTTCTACTAATTGGATTGCGTAATTGGAGTGCTTGCTTTCGAGGTAGGATAACTACTCAACTCGTCTTGTCTTTGTTGGTTTGTGGAATTTATAAAAGTATTGTGAGATTGGATGGATTAATGGATGTGGATTATATATCATTGGATTGTTTATTATTGATTATTTATATTGGAATTTCGTTTGCATTGGATACCTCAGCTCGTGTCTGAGATGGTTTTATAATTGGCATGGTGTATAAATGAATACCTCAATTTCGGTTGGGATGATGAATACCTCAACTTCGGTTGGGATGGTGAATACCTCAACTTTGGTTGGGATGGTGAATACTTCAACTTCGGTGGGAATGATGAATACCCCGGGCCAGGGATTGGCGGGATGAATGGGTGTTTCGGGTGATGAGCTCAGTCGTATTTGTATTATATATCCTATCATTTTACTTTGACTTGTTGTTGGTTATTCCTACTCAACCATTGGTTGACGTGTTTGCTTCTGTGTCAAAATAAAAATGATGCCCGCTTTAATTGATGGCATCCTGTGGTGAACCATTTAATATTTCCGGTTAAATGGGGAGCAGATTTAAATAGCAGGTTTTGAGTTAGCTGGTTATGGGGAGCTTGGGCGTGTGAGCTTTCGGACCTGCAGGAGTCTAGATCACAAATGTTGTTATATCACTTATTTAATTTCCGCTGCGAGTTGTATTTATTTTTACATTAAGTTCTAGTTGATTAAAAATTGTAAGACATATGTAATCATTAAAGTTTTTTATTAAAGTACTTTGGTGAGTTGGACTTTGTTATTCACTACCTCGGGAAACCGAGATGGTAACAGTCCTATTTATTTGGGAATGTCTAGCTAAAGGCTCCTTAATAAATGAGGGTGTTACACTGATACTAATCAAAGTTCATTAATGTTTGTGTCCATCAATATGCTACTATAGTACAAGAATAATATTCTACGCTGGAATCATATGTTGTCGTTAAAGCCGTATAATTATATCTCAAGCTTTATCATAGATTCTTGGTCAGCATATCTAAACTACAAAGAAAAGGATGGGAATCCACACAACTCCGCACGATTCTTCTTCAGTACACTTACATATGTAAGTTTGGCCATTGTTTCATGTATTTGACATTTATGTTGAGAAGATTTTACCTTACTAATATTTAATATTCACCGTGCAGATGGTATTAACGAAGAAAACAAGAGCTTGTACTGATGAACATCGTTACAACTCTTTCAAGTGTCGCATGGAAGTAGAATGGAATGACTTGGACTCGATTAATCTACCATCTGTTCAGCTAGTCAGTCCCTCACTTCTTTTTGTAATTTAAATTAAATTCAGCATTACTATATGATTGGAAGTCACTGAATTCTTAGACTTCGATTCTGTACAATGTACCTTCAGATTATGAAAAATCTGCTATCATGTAACATGGAATGAAATTTTGCCTAACATTGTTCTTATAACTCTTTCTTTCCCTGATGCTAGTTCTTCTAACCAATTGAAGTTGAGAATCACTTCGTCTTATACGTTTTTGACCTCCCAAGGAAATGTTTCACAATTCTTGACAATCGTGTTATAATGGGAAGCGTCTCAGAAGAGTATGGTGATACGCCGCTTGAAATGGTAAACCTAAATGTGAAAGGATTATTTAACCGTCAAATTAAACTCTTTTAATTGTTGATCTAATTTACTCTTTAAAATAGATGTTGATCTTATGCATGCATAAAAAATTATAAATAGAAGGTAAGAAAAATGATCCTTACAATATATAAAATTGGCTTTTAGGGCATAAGTAAGAACACCTTTCTTACTTGTTCTTGAGCTCAAGATAAATGGATGATTCCTTTTGTCCCAAAAGTATCAGAGCCTCCTTTCAATTGCTCCAAGACTATCCCAAAATCCTACTTATATTATTAACTAGATAAACTAAGTAGTTTACCTTAAATTTAATTCTAATATTATTATTATTACTACTCTAGTAATGTAATTTGTATATTAGATTTTATAGAACAAATTCTAGCATAAAACTGTTTTATGTGTTAGAGGTTTTTATGGGAGATAAGCATAAAAAGATTAGATGAAAAATGAGAACATCACATGTTCTTAATGGGAAGGGGGCATGGGGCAGTCCAAGTTTTCTTCCCAATTTTGCTTTTGTTCTTCACAAGAAAAGCTAGGTGTGTAAGGGCTAGTAGTAGGTGTCTTCACGATGTTCCAAATAGAATAAAATAATCACCCACTAACCCCTTATATCAACCGGTTTTTGCCACTTAAAATGGACCTCCATTTTATCTTTGTAATTTGTCATTTGTAATATATGTGACATGTGACATGCAATATGTCATTAGGCATAATAATCCATATTTAACTAATTAAATATCATTATGTATTAAATAAATTACAAATAATATATTAACAAGTAATTCACAATTACATGTATATAAAATGGGTCACATTAAGTCTAGTTAATATAATCTACAATATTTTGTAATTATAGCTAACTAATTTCTCTTATCTCAAATATTTCATAAATATTAATCAATTTTAGTAATATAACATATTAATCACTAAATTGAATCTTATTTAATCAAATTACAATAAGATATAATATTCTCTCTTATAAATATCAATTTGTTCAATTTAAGGATTTAATCTCTCTGTATCGTCGTACAATCGATTAACTTTAAAATTGATGGAATCGTCCTTTAAGAGTGACCTTAAGGGATCAACTGAGTACCACCGTGTAAACGACAGTAATGTCAAACTCTAGTCAGCCAATCATTACCGATTTATGTTGACCAGTTGAATTATAAAATGAATTATCCTTTTACGTATTCTTATTATGAGTTTCAATAATGTGATCACACTATTGTCGAGGGCACATACTCCTACAATCTCCCACTTGTCCGAGACAAGTGTGTGTCACCAATTCTCTTGTCCTATTACTATCTCCCACTAAATGCAAGGTGTCTTGCAGGTCGTCCTTGCAAGTGATCATATCAAGAGTGGTTTCCTCGATCTGGAGAGTAACTGTCTGACCGGAATTATCTACCGCAGATACCTTTCGAGCGTGGCCACGCATTTTCAGTTCACTAGTCCTCGTGTGGCCCTGAGATTTTTAAATAACCCTGATAAGGGGGTGGACAATTCCTATTGCATTATTCCCTTTTTTAGCCACAACTCATCATAACCCAAAAGATGCCCATTTGACCTCATTTACGAAAGTCGTAGATCATAATTTAATGTCACTAAGAAATTGTGCCAACTGGCAAAAGAATAGTATAGTAGCTCTTGCCACGACCAGGCTATATGAATTACCAGAACTTTATAAGAGGTCACTGCCCGACAGAGTGTCCCTTACAGTCTGCCTATGTGATCGACTAGTCATCTCTTAAGACCCTATGGCACTTGAACTTGCCATCAATCGCATCATATTCTAGTTACTTGGAGACGTCACCTCATATAAGTGACTAGAGGCCAATAGTATGTTAATCCAGTTCACTTAAATAGGGTTCAGTATTGTCTCGACAGCCTATTTGGAAAACATAGTGTTATAAGAAAAAAAGTTTTAAATAAAACTCAAACGATGAATGTATTATCACATATGTAAAATTGATAAAATATCAATTACTACATAATCTATAATCCATACTTAATATTGCATACAACTATACATCTCAACTCAATTGAAATGGCATGACTTATCATGCTAAGCCTATGAAAAGGCTTTGGTTAGTAAGTCTTAGAAACACATTGCACTTTCCTAACCTTATTATATACTTTTTCCCTTGTTATGTATAGTCTATTATAAAACTTTTGATTACGTGTCTAAATCCAATCTAGGCATAGGCTTCCGAGTTTTGAATAGCTCCCTCTGATCTCACAGTGAGTAGGGATAGGACCTTCGGTTATTGGAACGAACTACCATAGTTCCTCCAATTCACAAAATCGAATCCTAATATCATCCCCTCCTTCTTGTATATCTCATTATTGCAAGTGTACTCAATTTCTGTTGTATATATCTCATTGTTCAACTGCCTAGGATGTTTCTAGCAGATATCCTCCTTAATTAATATAGCCAAGATGGTTCTCTAACCATCCTTTTGTGTTTAGAATATGGTTTTTGTGTAACTTATTGCACATAAATGCAATGATTATTTCTACACACTTATCCTCTCTAATCTATCACTATAGATTCGGATACTAAAGATGTCTTGCACCTCTTCCTAGTCGCCCAATCACTTCTTCACGGAAGAGAGTATTGGCCTATCATTCTCAGTGAATAATATGTTATCTGTATATGAGACATAGAAGACATGTCATTATTGCTTCTTGAGTACTAATGGATGGACTATATAGCTATATAGTGACTTTCACATAAATTCGATTTATAACCTTTCGTCATACTCTAAGTATACGAATTATAAGAATGGCGATACATCTTATCTTAATGAATTAATCCCGCAGCGAAAGCAAGTGGATTCAATTTCTACATGTTCAACACCTTTGAACTTGTCTAAACTCTTATATGTAAGAATATTCATTTAACGCTAATATCCTCTTAGAACCATCTTTATAGGTCAGGATACCTGAAAGATGTATTATTTCTTTACTATGTCTTTCATCATTCACAATGATCAATATGTCCCTTACATATAAGACTATTAACACATCATTACTCCCACTAAACTCCATGTATAAACAGAACTACTCGACAATTCGAGACATGTTTATCACATGATCAAAACATACAATTCAACTCCTTAACATCTACTTAAGATTTCTTCTTAAGTTTGTATCCTACCTTAGGATAGTTGCAATTTACAAAACTCATGCAAGATGATTTTAAAATCCAACTATATCAAATCATATCCGAATACAATGAAGCGTTGTTGTTGCGTGCAAAACCATTGCCACCAACTAACCAAGCTAAATAAACATTTTAATGTTTATGCTCATTTCGGACTTTTGCAGAGTTGAAAGTAGATAAAGAATCTTAATAAGTTACAGGTTTGTTACTTTCAAAACCTAACATGACTCCTGTCCACTTAGGTTTTGAATAAATATTAACTGATTTTGACCAAGAAAGAACAACTTCCTACGTCTTATTCTCGGTTTGTGGCTTTTGAACATTTTCTCCCACTATGTCTATAAGAAATAATCCTCTTTTCTTTAATAGACAGCATCACGAGCCACAAACCCTTTGTTCTCGTGATTATGTAGGAAGAGAGACCACATGTTCACTATCGAAACAAGCTACAATTTAGGTACCAGGCCTAACCATATCTCATATGAAATGCAAATGATTGCTTTAATTATGTTTTGTTTTAGTGGAAATTTGAATGCGAGACAAATTTTTATAACAGAAACTTCCTCCAACTTTATTGTAAAGATTCAATCATATCATACTGAAAGTGAACTTGTGATACCATATCACAGTCCTTTTGGTGCATATGAAAGTCTTCACTTTATTGTTCATTATTCTAACAAAGTACTAATACTTTGGTTTTATAGTCTCTAGGTTTTGATACTTTTAGACATTCATTTGAACTTATTCAAAGAATTTCCTTTCTTACCTCAATAAGTGGATACCAAGTATCAACCTAGTTCGTTGGTAGAAGAGATGAAGAAGTAATAACCTTCTCTGATTGAAATTATATTCGACCATACACTTCAAGGTGTAAATAGGGCGAATATCTTGCTCTATTCATAATCCTTTCCTAGAGAGAAGTCATGAATTAATCTTGCTTTGAATACAAGATTCTCACACACCAAGACATTCCCAATCAAATGGTTTGGGACACTAGTCAAAACTAGTTTCTAAATGCAATTTTTAATCGAGAATTGAGAAATGATTTGGCGTCAACAACTTGAGTCTTGTATATATGGCATTTATTTTTAGTTTGAATATAATTACCTTGATTTTTTTATGGTCTCATGTAACACCCCCATACTCCAAGTGCCTTACCAGGACCACTCAGGTATAAAGATGTTACCATTTCGGTTGCCTGAGGCAATGATAATCATAAGACAATAACGAAACAGTATTTAAATAGTATAAAGTTAAGTGAAAGGTTACAATCCGGAAACCAAACTGATAAAATGTGAATACATGTTCTCCAAAATCTAATGTCTAAAAGCTAAACATAATGTCTGACAACAGGGGAAGACTCTTCTAACTGCAGTGATGACTCATCCCAGCTAGCCCATGTATCTCTACTCATACCTGCTCAACATGTGCTCACCATCTCCGAATGGATCACCACAGTTTTTAAAATAATAAATGGGGTCAGTACTAATCACACAATTTATATAATTCAACAACACAACAAACAACACAGCTCAAGCATCACAGATATACTCCGAACTCCATTCCCAACTCCACAATACGGACTACACACTAAAGTGTGTAGCCCTGCCAGAGTGCCCATCGCAACAGGTCACTCCACGCCGCCACTGGGGGACTGCAGCCGTTCCCACCTAATCCCCGCTCATCTCCGTCGAGCGATAAACCCAAATCCATTAATGTGCACATCCCTTATGTGGCGGGTTCCACAGAAGGCGAATAATGGGCGTGAAGCCACTCCCGCAAGTGACTCCACCCAGCCAGGGGCGCGCCCCGAAGAACACAGATAGATACAAACAATCACAACTACTAAACAACAATCAAAATCAACAACCGTCGCAATACTCGTATGATAACAATCAACAATCACAAATCACCACCAACACATTATGGGACTAATACTGAGTAGGGAAACCACCCTACCTGGAATGCAATACAATCAGATGATCTTAACAGCTACTATCAAAAGGCCTCTTCTACGAATCCTCCTCCTAACATACGATCATAAAATTACTACCAATCAAGAAAGGCAACAAAACCCCCAAATCCCAAATTAGGAATTAACTAACTTTAACAAAATACCATAAAAACAGTACGTAGATCTTACCCTCGACGCAAGGATCACAAAGGTGTAAAGAAAGACGAATTCCGACCTTCCATGCTCCGGGATTTGTCAATAATGCGATGGGTGCGAAGAACGTAGGTTGCAATCTCTTTTGAAAGTAATTAGGTTTGTAAAAGTGTATTATGAAAGTGACGGATGTGTTTATATATTAAATCGCATTATTAACAAAACCCGACAAATCATCCCCCCGTAAACCGGCTACTCGATCGAGTAACTGACGTACTCGATCTAGTTCCGCCTACTCGATCGAGTACCAAGGCTACTCGATCGAGTACCCAACAGGTCAGAAACTATTTTAAAACGCAACACACCCTTACTCGACAGAGTACGGCCCACTCGATAGAGTACCCAGAGACTCATAAAACCGTAGTATTACAGTGTTCCCTCCTTAAAAAGAACTTTGTAGATACCCGTATCCGTCGATATTGGAATTTATAGAGAACCCGACAAACACCCGATGATGATAGGACACATGTATTCTTTAGTTGTCATTGTCATTATTTGGAGCTCGTTTTACGAGGTAGAACGGGCGTCGTCGATGAAGTATTTTATTAATTTAAATGATATTTAAATTAATGTTTTTTAAGTGAATTCATTTTATTAATTTAAATGATATTTAAATTAATGTTTTTTTAGTAAGTTCATTTTATTAATTTAAATGATATTTAAATTATGGTTTTTTAGGTAAATTCAATTTATTTTATTTTATTTTGAATTTATTTTCCCAAGTTTATTTTATTGAAAATAAAATAAATAATTGATTTGAAAAATCATTTTATGAGTATATTTGATTTGAAAAGTCATTTATTTTAATTTATTAATTGATTTGAAAAATCAATTTTAAAAGCGAAGAACTCGTTTTTAACCGTGTGTTTTGAGCTCGATTTTAGCTCGGGTTTTAAGCCCGTTTCCTTTGCGAATTGGCACGAATCTCGAGTACATTAACCCACCTAGACCAATACCCATCAACCCATGTTCGAACCCCCTCACAAGCAGCCCAAATTCTCGTCCCAAACAGGCCACAAGCAGCCCGCAAAACACCAATGCAGTCCCCTGTTTTTGCGTGTCAATTCGCGAGCCCAAACCCGCTCCAAACACTACCAAGACCCGTACCCATTAACCCTAACCCATACCCTAGTATCCTACCCATATTATCCTAGCTTAATCACCAAGAAAACCCCCCTCAAACCCTCACAAAAACCGATGGACAGCAGCCATACGGGATTGAGCCCGACTGCCTCCTCCTCTCTTTTAACCTACTTTAACTCCTTATAAATACCACCCCTTCACCATACAATCATTCCTCTAAGTCCTCCATACATCCAAGCATCACATACAAGCTTTAAACCTCAGAAACAAACCCTAAACATCCTTCAAAAACCCTAACCAAAACCGACACACAAACTGAAACTGTTTGTGTGTCTCCTTCGAAAACCCTTTCGTTCCTCCATCAAAACTCCATAAAAATTCGAGTTTCTTGTTCCTAATTAACCACATAACATCCATCTACATATTAGACAAAGAATTACGAGCCAAATTTCCCTTGAGAGTACACGAGATCCCTCGAAAAACAGAGTGAAATAACACTCTGTTTTCGCGGTTTACTCTTGTCTGTCCAGTTCTGTTTGCGCTCGTTTTTCGTGCCCAATAACCCAAAACGAGCCGGGGTTTCTTTAAGATCCTTGTTCTCCTCTCTTTCTAGTTTCCAAAACATCTTTCGGATCGAATTTTCGTCGTGAAACGAGGGAGATATCACTGTTTTAAAATCGCTGTCCAGAAACTTTCCAAAACCCGTGTTTGCTTTGTTCTTCGTCGACGACGGCCTCTCGAGATAAAATCTACCATCGATTACGACCCAAGACGGTGTCAACGATACATGTAGGTTGAGGGTGCATCAAGTCCCCTTCTCTTTTCTCTTTTTATTTCGTTTTTTTATGCTTTTTTTATAGTTTGTTTTTTGTTTGTTTTCGTTTTGTTTATCGTTTGTTTTAATTAACTATGAAACTAGTTAGTCCGAGTATGAGTTAAAGTACCACCATGAACACCCGCGTTGACTTGAGATGGGAAAAGAAACCGCTACATCTGTCGGTCGTACACCCCCGTCTCATTTACATATCCTCGTGTTCAAGGTAGGGCATAAATAAAACGAATTATCTAACTTTGTTCTTCGTTTTCGACCCCCTTTTGTTTCGACCAAATCGATGGACCCTAGGACCCGTTGCATGTTAGTTTAACCTCTGGTTGTTAACCTATGACGTATTTAGATGACTTTAATTTAATTTAATAACCTAATTAGACACGATAGGTGGCTTCGACGTAAGTTATAAAATCAATCGACGATTACGTAATTAATTGAATGCATCTCTCTCTTCCACCTAATTTCTCGCTAGTATAAGAGTGCGTGATTAGCACCTTCTTATTGACACTCGATGAGTTAAATTAATTAGCGAATTTGACCTAATTAGACCCTTTAGGCCGTGTAGAATGCACCCTCGCGCGACAATCAATCGACATCGTTTTTAACTCGTTTTCTAACTTGTTTCCTATCCCTTTTCGCAATCATTCGATCTAACCAATGAATTTAACTTAGGAACTAGGTTGACCTTATTTTGGCCGTTGGTTTGGGCCGTGGCTTTAGGCCGTGGGGTTGGCCACGTCTTTCTTTGTCTCGCTTTATTTCTTACCTTTCGTTCTTTGTCGTTTGTTAGCTTGTAATTTATCGTTGTTTATTGAGTTGTAATTTTCGAGTTTGTTTTACTTCTTTTGAGTCAAAACCTCTTCAAAAACCTTGGTCTTGTTTGGTTAGACGGTTGTTCCCCAATGCTTGTAGGAGCGTAGTAAACCGCATGTTGTTTAAAGCAACATGGCCCGGTTTATGCTAATGCATGCTTTGGTGCATAGCCTTATGTCTAATTCGATGAGATTAAGCGCGAGCACGCATTACGAGGAGTGACCCAAGGACCGTGGGTCATGTGAGCCGTGGGCCACCCTCATGTGCACGGTTTTCAAGGCCTAATGGCCGTGTGTTTTGTGTCGTGTTTTGAGTTGTATGTAGCAATTGTAATTAGATCGAGTTGTAATTTATTTATCGTTGTGTCGGCATGAAATGCCTGGTTTGTAATAGGTAGATCCCAACGGCTCCCCCATTCCCCCTTAAGCCTTGTTTGTTTGCTTTACATGTTGTTAGATCAATCAACCCACATGCTAAATTACAACTTTGACAAAGTTAGTTTAGTTGCATCTAAAACGACATAGAAATTGTTGTCACATGATAGGGTTAAAACAACGTTTGCATATCATACATCGTACGTAGCTATGACCTTGTTTGAAATCCGACACTTGACTTAGTAGAGGCCGTTATCGACGGGCGGGGTTGGGTGTCCTTATGGGCTTCCCAACACGTACCCTCACCCCTTACTCAAGATCTATGGTTTGTGGATCCGTCTAAATACCATTGGATTACGAGAGTCATTCAAATCGAGTGATATAGGGTACAAGTCTTTATCTTTAATCACTCGTAGTCGATTGGCTTTATGCTTTTCGATGAAAGGTGTAAAGTTGACTTGAACGGTTCCAAGTTCCCAAAAAACTTGGTGGCGACTCTAATATGTCTTAATTCGATTCGAAAGAACCTCGAGTCGATTATGCCGGGTGTGGATCCCTCGGACGCAGCTCCCGAGGGCCTTGTCCACAAACTTCGTTCCCGAAGTTCAAACCACAACAAAACAAAGACATACTCATACACTCCCGACACAACAACCAAAACAAAACTCAACATAAAAACATGCTACTAACCAAACTCAACCCAACTCAAACCATTATTAACCATACCGACACAACACAAAAAGATGTAAAAACTCTTAAAAACTCTTCGCGATCATCTCCTACCCCCCTAAAAGAAACAAGGTTACATCCCCGTAACCATACATACCTTATCAAAAAGGAAAGGGTAACGCTCTCTCATAGCCTAATCTGCCTCCCATGTAGCTTCCTCAGTCTCGTGGTTAGACCAAAGGATTTTGAGCAAAACTGTCTCTCCTCTCCTATTCTTCCTAACCTTCCGGTCAAGAATCTGCTTAGGCACATCAAGGTATGACAAGGACTCATCTAGATCTAAGCTCTCTGTCTCTAACACATGTGACGGATCACTCACATACTTCCGCAGCTGAGATACATGAAACACATTATGCACCCTCTCTAACGCAACTGGTAAAGCCAAAGGATATGCAACCTCTCCAACCCGCTCTAAGATCTCATAAGGCCCTATGAACTTCTGACTCAGCTTGCCTTTCTTCCCAAATCTCATAACCTCACGCATAGGAGACAGTTTCAGAAGAACCTTGTCCCCAACCTAAAACTCTATATCCCGGCGATGTAGATCTGCATAACTCTTTTGCCTATCCTGAGCCGCTCTCATCCTTTCCCTAATCATCTTAATCTGTTCAACCATCTCATGTACTATCTCTGGTCCTATAACCACTGCTTCAGCACCATCGTCCCAACAAATCGGACTCCAACATCTCCTCCCATATAAGGCCTTCTTATAGAAGACTTGCCGAGACTTAGAGATGTCTAGGAGCATACATCCTTATAACATGAGAATGACAATGTGCAATGTGTTTTCCCGAGTCTTGTTTTTCGAAAATTCCCATGTCCTTTTCAAAACCGAACTTTTGAACAACTTACTTTCAAAATAGCATGGTTTTAAAAACGCGGAATGCTGCCCAAATAGGACTAGAAATTTCGGCCCAAAATGAGCTTTTATAGCCGGCATGCTGCCCATTTCAAATCTCATTTTCAAATCAATCCTTCGTTTTTTCAAAATCAATCCAAAATGTTTCCCGAACCTCAACCAAGCATGAAATGCATCGAGTCGTGTCCGGGTCATGGCCGTGTTAGGCCGGGCTTGTTTCAAGAGTCTAGAACACGACCTTGTTGGGTCAGCCAAACTCACCTCTTGGGCTTTGAGTCATGTTGGTCGACCTTTTGGTCTAGAATAGTCCACAAAAAAAAACATCCAAGCTAGGCCTTATGGACGTTTCACTCGAACCCATGGGCTATGTTAGCCCAATCACGGGTTTAGTCACACTGAGTCCGGTTTATAACCGATTTATGACAGTTTGAGTCATGTCGTTTTGTCGAGTCTAAAATGAACCAAGGTCTAGATCCAACCGTGAGTCGAACCTCTGGTTAGTCAATCTCAAGTCGAGTCTTTGTTTGAGTCAAGTTGGGGTCGTGTCCTTAAGTGTGCAGGGGCTCTTACTTTAAATATTGACTCAGTACGGGGTTTTCTTGTAGAAAGGCCGCCAAAAACCCGACGTCAAGCAATGGAAGATGCTGTTAACAAGCTTACTGAGGCCGTGAAACTCATAATGACCAGAATGGATGCAATCGAATCTAAGCTGGGTGAAGATTCCTCTTCATCTACCCCACCTCTGACTGATCTGGAGAAACGGTTCAAGTTCATTGAAGACCGTCTGAAACTCTCCCAGGGGAAGAACATCCACTACGAAAATGCTTGGGCCTATGCCCCAGTTCAGGATAAGTTGCCCACGAACATGGTACTCACTGATATCCCAAAGTTTAAGGGCACAGAAGATCCAGTCCACCATGTTAAGGCCTATAAGGGGTACTTAGCACTGAAGGGAGTGCCTGCTGACATGCTCTCTGAAATTTTCGCTCAATCTCTGGATGAACATCCGAAGGCGTGGTTCTACAATCTGGACCTTAAGAACTTCCCCACTTTCGAAGATATTACGGTGGAGTTCTGTAAGCACTATGCTGACAATGTTGAGATTCAAACCAACATAAGAACTTTGGAGGTTATGACACAAAAGGAGAAGGAGGGTTTTACTGAATTCCTCGCAAGATGGCGCGCTGAAAGCGTGAAGCTAGCTAAGAAGCCTGATGAAGTCGAAATGGTAGATAAGTTCGTAAAGAATCTACGACCTGTTTACCGTAATGCTCTGAAATACCAAAATTTTGGTTCTTTCAAAGAATTGATAAGGATCGGGATAAAGGTAGAGGACGATGTCCGAATGGCTGAAGCTGAGAAGCCAAAGGGATACCAAGGGGCTTCGTCATCTAAAGCAAAAGCGCCCGCAGCGGCCCACTTTGTTGAAACTGTCAATCTCTTAGATGGACAGTCAAAAAGGCCTCCGCGCCAAGCTCCGAGGGCATTCACCGATATCGGATGCACTTATACATACGCTCTCCCAAAGGCTCATAGCCCAAGGAAAGCTGAAGCCTATTGGTCCAACTCCGGATCCACCTGCTGAACAACAAGGCAAATGGTACAAACCAAATGCCTACTGTGCCTTTCATCAGGGGAAGGGACACGATACTGAAAGGTGCTTTAGACTAAAGCACGAAATTCAAGATATGATTGAGAACGGAACGCTCCCAATCCCGGCCATAAAGCCCAATAACGTCACCAATCCGTTTGGCGACCACACTAACTTTGTCTCTACCGAAGATAGTGTCGATTACTCTCACTTGATTCGACCATGTCGCCTAAAAGGGGTTTTCGTCGGAAGAATATTCGTAGATTGCTCCGAATTCCTACCAAACTCGAGAAACGAGATTACATTCGGGGATTTTGTTGTCGATTGTACTCCCTACTTACTCCGAAGCGGCAATGAAATCAATGGCGTTTGGGCCGATGACGAGGATGATGTTTACCTCGTCAAAGGTGCGACAATTCCTCACACCCAAGAAGAAATCTTAAAGGTGAGGCAAGACGCCCTAGAGTCAAACCATTTGACTAGATCCGGACGCCCGTATCGTGTGGAGAAAGCTAAAGATACCCCGAACAAGACACCTCTCAAAGAGCCGGTAGTGGTCGAAGTTCTTGGTGAAGGGTCGACCTCCGAGGCTTCCCTCATCAAGCAACTCCAAAAGACTAAGGCCGACGTATCTATCTGGCAACTTATCTTGAGCTCTTTCGAACATCGTCAAGCTTTGTTACAAGCTTTGATGAACATGACCGTGTCGTCAAATACTACTCCTGCGGACATGGTCACTCACATCGCCCGAGAATCGGCCTCGGATTACCAACGCCGTGACATTCTCCGACGAAGATCTGCCACCGTTCGGGCCTCGACATAACCTGGCCCTCTATATTGCTACTGTGTGTCTCAACAAGCATATCCCTATGACCTTGGTTGACGACGGATCGGCCGTCAACGTACTCCCTCTGAAAACGGCGCATATTCTGGGCCTGGAGAAGAATGACTTCATCCCCACTACGCAGACAGTTCGGGCATTCGATGGCACTGTGCGTCGAGTGAGTGGACTTATCGACCTGGTAGTACAGACTGGGCAAGTGGAAAAGAAAATAAGTTGCCAAGTGATTGACATATGCTCATCCTTCAACTTATTGTTGGGAAGGCCCGGATCCATCTTTGCGAAGGCCGTAACATCAACGCTGCATCGAAAAATCAAGGTCCCACTCAATGGCAAGACCGTCACCATTGACGCCACGCCAATTACTGTGGCAGGAGGAGACATTACTTCTGAAGTAAGGGTCGAAGCTACTAATGACGCATGTGGTTTCGAGATTGTCAACATGATCGAGCTGAACTCCGAAAATATGGATCTATATACGGGAAGCCATGTCTGCGAGGTGATTCTCAAAACTGGGAAGTACTTCGGTTTCTCATTATATCCTAGAAAGGAGGAGGCTTTCGAGTTGAAACCACCCGTAGCCAAAGGAGTAACTTTCGGGCTTGGATATGAGCCCACTGAGAAAGATCTACGGGAAAAGAGGGGAAGAACGATCGAAGATCGAGATATTAAAATGGGACCATATCACCTAACTCTAAACGGTCACTTCGTGAAAGCTGGGGAAGAACTCCCTTGCATGGACTTCCCCGAACCTATCTTTGACCCAAAGAAGAACCTTATGGTCCCAGGAATCGAAGTATTCCAAGATTGCTACTACATCCCCGAAGACATTCTGACCGTGATGCCAATAGAAACCAAACCGGATCCAATAGATGACGAGAACGCCATGGGTCTCCTTTTCGGTGAAGAGAAGAAATCACCAATACCAAACGAAGATTTGGTAAGCATGATCCTGAGAAGCGAGCGGTTCGACCCATCTACCCTCATCACCGATGTGGATCCTCTTAGGACCAACACGGGATGGCGGAAAACAATCAAGTGGACTGACAACAAAGGACTTCTTTTCAAGTTGACAACGGGAGAAGGAGAGATGTTCAAGCCAAATGATGTTACCGATTCTGAGTCTGAGTCTGAGTCGGAGTCTGAGTCTGAGATAGGTCCTAAGATCGAGTCTAAGGAGTCAGGTGTTGAAAATACCCCTCCCCTAGCTTTCCCTTCCTATGCACCTTTTCCTAATGGTGGTATTCCGGGGCCTGTCCCGAATACCCCTATCTCGCCACTGAGTTCTGATCAGTTGGCTCAAATGTTAGCGCATTTCGCGAAATTTCAAATCAATAATAATATGAACCAGTTTGCTTATGACTCGTCTTACTTACATTGCAATTCAATTTTTGAAAATGACTGTTTTAATAATGACATTGAGACTGAGGTCGAGGATGAACAATTGGTCGAAGAAGAAGAAGAAGAAGAAGAAGTGGAACCACCTCTACAGTTGATAAAAGGGTTGGAAGAGTACGAACAGAAAACTTCGATTATCGAAGATACCGAAACCATCAATGTAGGTACAACCTTAGAACCACAGGAGCTTAAAATAGGAACTACTTTAAGTCCCATCGAAAGACAGGGGTTCATTGATCTGTTGCATGAGTTCCAAGATGTTTTCGCATGGTCCTACAAAGACATGCCAGGCATTGATAGGGAAATTGCGAGCACGCACAGATCCCAATCAAGCCGGGATATAAGCCGGTCAAGCAGAAGCTACGCAAAATGCATACAGATTGGTCTCTGAAGGTCAAAGAAGAAATCGACAAGCAACTCAAAGCTGGTTTTATCAAGGTGTCAGAATACTCGGACTGGGTGGCTAACGTCGTTCCAGTACCAAAGAAAGATGGTAAAGTTCGGGTTTGTGTTGACTTCCGGGATTTAAACAAGGCAAGTCCGAAGGACGATTTCCCACTACCTCACATCGACATCCTGGTGGACAACACGGCAAAACACGCGTTACTATCCTTTATGGATGGATACGCCGGTTATAATCAGATCAAGATGGCGGTAGAAGATATGCATAAGATCTGCGTTCGAACGCAATGGGAACCTATTGCTACACACAAATGCCTTTTGGGTTGATAAACGCAGGGGCTACATACCAGAGGACCGCGACAACATTGTTACATGATCTGATGCACAAGGAAGTCGAGGTTTATGTCGACGACATGATTGTCAAGTCAAAGGAGCGTGATGGCCACCTTGGTACTTTACGCAAATTCTTGAGCGATTACGCAAATATAACATGAGGTTGAATCCACAAAAATGCGCATTCGGAGTCACATCCGCAAAAAACAGTTGGGTCACATCGTTAGCCACCGTGGCATCGAGGTGGACCCATCGAAAATAAAGGCCATAATGGAAATGCCTCACCCGAAAACCGAGAAGGAAATTCGAGGTTTCCTGGGAAGAATCCAATATATAAGTCGGTTCGTAGCAAGGCTAACTATGATATGCGAGCCAATTTTCAAGAAATTGAAGGTCGGGGAACACGTCGTATGGGATGATCACTGTCAAGCTACGTTCAATAAGATCAAAGAAATACTATCTTCCCCTCCCGTACTTAGCCCACCAACGGCTGGGTTACCACTTTTGTTGTATCTTACAGTCACGGATATCGCAATGGGGGCAATCTTTCAAGTATGAGACAATCGATAAAGAGGAAAGAGCAATTTACTACATTAGTAAAAAGTTCTTGGAGTATGAAATCAAGTATACTCAACTCGAAAAGACATGTTTGGCTTTAGTATGGGCGACGAAGAAGTTACGGCACTACATGCTCAGTCATAGTGTCTGCATCCACTCGAAGATGGACCCGATCAAATACTTGTTTGAAAAACCAGTTCTGAACGGCAGGGTGTCAAGATGGACCTTGATGCTTTCCGAGTTTGACCTGAAATATATACCGCTAAAAGTGATAAAGGGAAGGGCGGTTGCAGACTTCCTGGCGGATAACCCGATAGAAGAAACTGAGGTTTTGGATACGTGGTCGTTTCCCGACGAAGATATCGTTCACATAGACAATGATACGTGGGACCTCTATTTCGATGGAGCATCGAACTATAGGGGATACGGGATAGGAGTTCTACTCATTTCGCCAGAAGGTGAACATGTTCCTATTTCGATCAAGTTGGACTTTAACGTCACTAATAACGCGGCTGAATATGAAGCATGCCTACTCGGTTTGCACAGTGCTCTCGAGTTAGGCATCAAAAAGCTTGTAGTACATGGGGACTCGTCATTAGTGATCAATCAAGTAGCCGGGACGTGGAAAACCCGAAGTGATAGCTTGGCTCCGTACCAAGCAAAAATCGAAGAACTAGAAAAGTTGTTCACCGAGGTCAAGTACGTGCACCTCCCCAGAGACGAAAACCAGTTTGCGGATGCACTATCAAAGCTAGCTGCTCTGATCAACATACCTGATCATATGGATACTATGCCGATATGTGTCGAACGAAGATCGTCGCCCGCCTATGTTAATGCGATCGGAGACACAGAAGAAACCGAGGCCGAACCTTGGTATCATGCTATTCTGAAATTTAAAGAATCAGGAGAGTATCCACCCGACATGGATAACCGCGGAAAGCGCGCTATTCGAACGCTAGCCGCTCAGTTCGTTAGAACCAATGACGGACAATTGTACAAGAAGACTGCGCAGAACATCCTTCTGCGATGCATAGACTCACCAATCATGCGAAAGAGTCATGGAAGAAGTCCATGACGGAGAGTGTGGCCCACACATGAACGCCCATATGCTGGTTCGTAAAATCATGAGATTAGGGTATTATTGGACCACGATGGAGACAGATTGTCGCCAATATGTCAAACATTGCCATAATTGCCAAATCTTCGCAAATGTACGATGTGCCGCCATCATCATTATATACTTTGACATCACCATGGCCTTTCTCAACATGGGGAATCGACATTATTGGAAAGGTCAACCCATCCGGGAACAGTGGGCATTGCTTCATGTTAGTCGCCATCGATTACTTCACGAAGTGGGTAGAAGTGAAATCGTACAAGGTTCTACAAGCAAAGCAGGTAGCAAAGTTCATTCAGAATGAAATCATTTGCAGATATGGGGTGCCGCATGAGATCATTAGCGATCATGGCACTCACTTCCAGGCTGAAACTGCCATAATACTTGAAAAGTATAAAATCAAACACCACAAGTCGTCACCGTATCGACCCCAAACAAATGGTGCAGTAGAAGCCGCTAACAAGACAATCACTGTGATTCTCAGAAAGATGACCGACAATTATCGCGAGTGGCCGGAAAAGATACCGTTCGCACCGTGGGGGATACGAACGTCTATTCGCACAGCCACCGGAGCAACTCCGTTCTATTTAACATATGGGATGGAAGCGATTCAGCCTATCGAATTAGAGGTACCTTCTTTAAGGATCCTGTTAGAAAGTCGGTCCACCTGGCCGATCGGCTGTAAGCGGTATGATTCCTTGGTCATGCTCGACGAGCGACGGTTAAATGCGTTACACCATGTTCAACTCTATCAGAAAAGGATACAAAGGGCATTTAACAAAAAGGTGAAACCTCGAGGAATAAAAGATGGGGATTTGGTCCTAAAGTCTGTGCGCGCTTTACTACCAATCGACCCGAGGGGAAAATTCAAGCCGAATTGGGCCGGTCCTTACATGGTAAAGAAGATATTATCGGGAGGCGCAATCAGGATCGACGAGATCTAGATGGAAATGACTTTGCGAATCCGACGAATTTGGATCAATCAAGAAATACTATCCTTAGAACTCACTCTCAATGTCATAAAATAAAATTTTGAATTGCAGTGCTCGTGAGCGAGTCTAGGCCTCGGCACTTTTGCTTCGCTGCTTTTTTTGTGCGTTATAAATCGATGATTGTAGCGCGTCTGTGGAACTACGAGCTCGGTTTGATTCTCGTTGATAACAGATACGTGGCGACTCTTTAAAAGAGTACAACCGACCCTTCTTTGAATAAAATGAAATTTTATGCAGAAACTGGAATTTTTAATAGATAGTAAGTCTTATTAAAGATCGGGCGATGCCCATTACATCCTTCAAAAGGAAAAAAACAGAAAACAGCTAGCAACAAATAATAAGTAGTAGTATTAAATAATATATTTGGAGTCGAAGGCTCCTACATCTTCTTTTTCCCTTTGCTTTTTGGATCACGTGACCGAGGCTCCTGCAGAGGAGGGGTAGTTGCGTTCTGTCTAGCGCGCTTCTTAGGAGGAATCGTCATTTCCTCCCGAGGGCCCAGCCTATCTTTTACACTCAAGCGAGGACCAAGCCTCCCTTCTAAGGCTGAGCCCGAGTGTGCCTTTGAACCCAACCGCTTCCACACACCTGTCGCCTGTGAGTCAGTCTTAGGAGTCTTCTCAGTCTTAGCACTCGACGTAGGCTAGGACGAGGATATAGGTTCAGATGAGTAGTGTCAAGTCTCGGAATGAGCTTTATCTAACGGTTTAGGCAAAGATGCCGAGTCATATAGATGTAGGTTTGTGTTGGGAACATAAAATATGAAAAACCCGCTGAAAAGAAAGAAGGCGTGGAAGAAAATAGTAAAAACCCGCTGAAAAGAAAGAAGGCGTGGAAGAAAAATAGTAAAAGCCCGCTGAAAAGAAAGAAGGCGGTGGCAAGAAATGATGAATACTCATTGAAAAGAAAGGAGGCGAGGAGAAGAGTGACAGAATGTTCCCAACAAGAGTGACACGTGATGTCTAAGTGTTCTCATAAAATTAACCTGTGTTTAGTGTCTGGGCGAAGCCAACGTTGTTCCTCTGTGAGTTTAATCCACCTTGTCAATGCCAAGTGATCTTGATTCCCATGTGCCCTCGGGAGCACGCCCATGCCATACGATATCTTCGTCCCAAGTTCGACGACCTTGTGATTCCCATTTGCCATCTTTTGGCGCCGGAACGGCCGATTTACATTTCTACCCTCGACAAGTCCATATTTGAATTAAAGCCCGTGCACACTTACGGTTTTATTTTCTTTTTTTGTTTTGCGGTAGCGGGCTACGCCCACGTTGTTTACGAGTCATACTGAGTGTCTGAGTCGTATTTCCTGCTCACCCGTCAAGGTTCGATTTCAAAATGCCAAAGATTTCAGAATTCCGAAATTTCAAAAACTTTTTGCGAATTATGGGATAGATGATCCAAGTAGTGGTACATTTCAAGTCAAGGTTCAAATCTCAAAGTTCAAAATCAAATTTTGGGTCGACGACCCAACATCCAAGTGATTCATTTCAAATTCAAAATTTGGGTCGATAGCCCAATTATTCAAAATTTTCAACATGTTCAAATTTCGGGTCGATGACCCAGTCTTTCAAATTCAATTTTTTGGGTCGATGGCCCAA